>NC_081140.1:2679910-2999910 GCF_958295425.1 Solea solea | reverse complement strand
TGTCACTCGAGCTGTGTGTGTGTGTGTGTGTGTGTGCATGTATATACTTGTACTTGACAGAATGGTCAATGGCCACAGTGTTTGTTTGCTCACATTGATTTTTATCATTTAAGTCTATATACATACACCTTGATTATAAGTGTTTTGCACTTCTCTTGTCATAATCCTGGAAGAATAACACTGCCATGAGGTCGATTTAGTTTATTATATTTAGTTTAGTATTTAATAGGCTGGGAGCCAGGTCCACGTCCACGCCTCTGTTATCAGAGACCTGAGTTATTGGGCAGGAACACTCCTGACTCTATGGTTTCAAGAGCCATTACATTTCTTTGGGGACAATTTTCTAGCAAGATGATGTAACACAAAATATTACTACAATTGCATACAAAGATGCACAATTATATGTTGTATGTGAAGCTCATTATTATTGATACAATATCAGTATCAGCTAAAAATGGCTTTAAAATTCACCCGTGAGTATTAAAACTATTATGTTCATTCACTACAGAAGTGACTACATGACATCTGCAGTTGGACACAGGGATAAATGTATGTATATACCCTAATTGCAAGTTGTCTATATACAAGAGAGGCATTTCTATTGATCATGAATCATTTTTTTAAAGATATTTTGACAATTGTTGTCCTTTTGCAGTTGTTGTGGATGATATGTTTAAATGGAATGGCAGCAAAATGGTAAATGGTGTTAAGAACCTTTTTTTTCTGGATTCCAGAGCGGCAGAAATAACCTTGAACCTCATCAACAGATACTAGAGCTGTGGGTTCCATCTTACTTTCAGGGTGCTGGGTACAAACATTCAAATGTGCAATTTCACCCCTGCAAACCTGCTTTAATTGCAGTTTAATGAAGTCAATAAACGAATGTCTCACCCACGAGTGAATCCGTCAAAAATAATCATGCAATTAGCTCTCTATCAACTAACTTTCACTGCTGTCAAGTCTATTTATGTCACTTATGGTGTAAGCCACATGAAGTAATGGAAACATACTATTTAGGACATAACGTTGCATCTTAAGAGATAAGTTAGGCTGTTTACCAGTGGATGTTCTGGTAACACAATGAATAATGTTGGCTTGCTTAATCTAAGTAATCCCTGGTTCTTTTTTTATTTATTTATTGATTTATTTATTTACTCAGGGTTGTATGTGGCAGTATGGGGGGGGGGGGGGGTCACAGGAGCCCCGGCCCTACTGCTGCCTCCTTTTGTTCATTTGTCTTCATTAGTAAATCCGAACAAAGGATTCAAACGTCCTTTGTTCACACACTAATAAAACTCCTCTTTTTCTTTAAAGTATATCATATCACATTGAAAACGACATAAACGGATTGTTATTTAGAGTAGAACAGGACTAGGTCTAGACATCCTCCTGTATTTTACCCACACATATAAAAGGTGATTCATTTCAGGACTGCCTGTGTTGTTCCAATATTTCCAAGTGTAGATCAATGAATGGATAAACTGTATGTGTTATTGTGTGTCTTTACTGCTGCTATAACTCTACAGGTCAGAGTTTTATTCATGCGGTCATTAGTTTTTATGTGTCTGGATTGTTCTCTCCACGTCTTTTTTACAGTAGGCTCCTCTATCTCTCAAACTGATGGTTATTAAAGTCAAAAGCCCTGGAAGAGTTGGACCCTGCTTTTTATAATTCTTTATATGTTTGTATTTAAACTTACTTCTCCCTTGTGCCAAGTTATTCTTGTAAACTTGTGTTTCCTCCTTCCTCCTCTCCTCCGTCCATCATTTACTTTCCTCCCCCTAAATTCTTTGTGGTTCCATTTTGCAATCCACCTCACCCCCCCCACCCCCCCACACCTCCTTTTCCATTTTGCTCTACATCTCTGTCCAATCTTCTCCTGCTCTCTCTCCCTCTCTCTCTCTCCTTCCTCCACCATCCTCTGTTTTCCTCTTTCAATCCTTTTTTAATCATTAGGTTTTTCCTCACTTCCCTCTCTGTTTGCAATCCTGCACCTCCTCCACCATCTGCTCTTGTCTCCTGGGTACAATCTGAGGAGTGTGTGTGTGTCTGTGTGTCTGTGTGTGTGTGCGTGTGTGTGTGTGTGTGTGTGCATGTGCATGTGTGTGTGTGCACACCCCATGTATTGAATTATTTCTCTCTAATCAGCGTTGAGCCATGAGCCAATCCATTTTGTTTTCCTTCCATACTTCCTGCGGAAGTGTGGTTACAAATTTGTATTCAGACTTTTAATGAGAATTTAAAAAAAGAAAGAAACAGTTTTTATGTAAAACATCAATTTCATACTGTAATTTGATTATCTGTTCTTATTTACTTTTGTTCACACACTTTATCCTAATATGATTAATATTTTAGTGCTGCTAAATATTAAGGAGAACATGTTGTTACCAGCAATAACAATAAGGAAACAGGAGGTACACACCAAGTAAAACGTTGATTTTTATGAGAGGAAAGCAGATGTTTTCGTTGGCGTCAGTTGCAATTTCACAATGTCTCATAAAAATAGGGCTGCGATCCATCAATTATTTTCTTGATTAGGTGTTGACAGAAAATGTCCGAAAATGTTTCTCAAAGCTAGAAATAGTGATTTTCTTAAATGTTTTGTTTCGTCCACAAATCAAATATAATATATATAATAATGTATTTGTTCAATGTAGCGAAGAAACCAGAACATATTCATATTTAAGATGGTGAAAAATCGGAGAGATTGTTTAAATGATTAAAGAAAACACTCAAACCGATGAATCGATGATCAAAAATGAAAATGACATGGCAGAGTAAGTGTAGTAAGTATTAGATAAATAGAAATGACGTTTTGATTATGCCTTTGTAGTTAAATGAATGTCAGGACTGTAGATTTTGAAACTGTGCTCTCTGTGGTCCCTGCAAATATTTCACAATAAAAGTCAAATGTGAGGGATTCAGGGAACCATGCTGTCCTTTATTTGACTTAAAGGAGAATAAACTCATATATGTAGACACTGAAACTTTTGAATGGTCTGTTTTGTCATTATTAATTTCGCCCAAAAACATTCAGCCATGTTCTTCCAATCATACATTAGTGGTGTGTTTTCAGTGTTAAATCTGTTCTAAATATACTGGTTTCCTGTTTCCTTTCTGTATTTTCCTTTATTTTCTCCTTCAGTATATCCTTCTCTTCTTCTCTTGCTTCACCAACTCTTAATTCCTATCCCTCCTACATCAGCCCCCCCTCCCCCCATTCCACTGCTCGTCCATGTGTCGCATTGCTGAGTTCTGCAGGAACAACATCGATCATAAACTCATAATGTTACGTAAAGAAGAAAAAAAACAAAAAAACCAATAGAGGAGCAATTTTTCTTTTCTTGTTTTGCAAAGAAGGGAAAAGAAATCTGTTTGAAAATGGAAGATGGATTGTGCAGATGAAAGAAGGACGTGTTCATGAAATGAATGCACAGCCGCACAGACATACACTGCTTGTGTTTAACTGTGTTATGTGATCTATTTGTCCTCCAGGGTCAGGGTATCCATATGTTCTGCAACCACCAGCCCAGGACTTTCTCTCTGGTAAACGTAAAAGAAATAAAAGAAATAAAAGAAATAAAACGTGTGTGTTCTCCCCATCAGCCCTTACAACTACCAGCCGCTCAGTCCTTCCATCGTGCTGCTGCAGCTCATACTCGTGCATTACTTACACCATCATTAATCTTCAATAAGTGGACATTAAGTGTTGCTCCCACTTTATCAACCCGTGAGAGAAAGCTCCGCCCCCACCTCACTTTTCAGTGTGTTATTGCTGCCATTAATTTAAAAAATAATAATAATAATCACATGCTTTATGTGTGCACGTGTGTGTGTGTGTGGGTTAAGTGTCACTTTAACACAGATTTGTACCAAATACTCTCTGAATAGTATTAAACTCTTTCACCTTAAAACATTTCACTGATAGAGTTAAATTTAACACTATGTCATAGGATTAGGATCAAATACACTTGTGTTAAATTGCCACAAAAATACTTTATATTAAACACCACTCCAGGGTGTATTTTATCTTTTTTTGTTAAAATAACCTTAAAAATTGCATTTGCTACCAATTCTGATAGCATCAAATACTCAGTATTTAATGTTTTTAGTTTTATCACCAAAATAATTTAATTTAACGCTATCCCAGAGTGTATTTTACTCTCATAAATTACATTTAATACCAATTCTGGTTACGATTAAATTCAGTGTGTTATCGTTTAACATTATTCCAGAATGTGTTAAACTTTGAATGTTAAATAATAACAATAACAAGAGATAGATAAATGTATTATCGTAGAGAGTGTTTAGTCAGAAGTGATGTTAAATTGATTCTGTTACTTTAACACTGTAAAATACAAAACATGCAGGCAAAGGTCCTGCAAACACAGTCACACACCCACATACAGTATTTCATGGCTTTGTGTTAACGTGAAACACAATACATCAGTGTGCACGTATAATTCCCATTTGTGTTTCTGTGCCAAATAAGACTAACTCCCACAGTCTGGCCTTATTACAGCGAGCCTCCAGTCCTAATGGAAAGTAATAAAGAGCTGAACTTTGTAGTGTAGCTGTGAGTGTGTGTGTGTGTGTGAGAACGAGAGATGGCGGAGATGAATGGCTCTGATTAGGCAGCACAAGCCGCAGACTAACATGATGATCAGTGTCTACCTTCTTACTGCTGCAGTTTGCTTCGCATTGGCCACCCACACACACACACACACACACACACACACACACACACACACACAGACTCACACTGGTCTGTGTACATGTTTGCATTGTGCATTCACTTGCACAATTTTGAGTGTGTTTCTCCCAAGATTGATGGCGTGTGCACCTCATTCCTCCGCCTTCCTATGTATAAATGCATATACATACTGTACACTTCTAGTGACCTTATAGGTTTGGTTATATATGCTTATATACCACGCTGTATGTGCTGCTGTCATTTTACATCATTGCAAAGGTATGTGTAATGGAAATGCTCTGAAAATGGCTCTGCATCACGCTCCGGTGTCTGCAGAGGACTGCAGAACCAAAGTGCTGACTGGGCAACGGCAGAGATTGGTGATTGGGACGAGGTGGGGAGTTGTGGGTGGGCCAACAGGAATGGAAGAGGAATAAACGGATGCAGAGTGGAAATGAATGAGATGTAGGGGGGCAGAGGGAGGTGTAGCAAAAAGAAAGAAGAGAGAGAGAGAAGGAAAGGGAAATAAAAGAGAGATGAAGGTGGTGGCTATTGTCTGGGGAATGGATAGATGAATGGGACAAAGAGAAAGAGTTAGCAGCAGCTCTCCTGGATTTTGTTTCACCAGGAAATGAAACAACTTACTAAAGGACACACACACACACACACACACATCCATTTAGAGCACATGCAAACAAACGTGCCAGGAACGACATCATAACAGTCTTTGCAACACGTGGTTGAAACATCCAAGGGAAAACTGCACTTTTTAAAGGAGTAATTATCTGGCATTTTTTAGTCTGAAAATCAGTTAGTGAGCGTTCAGTTGGACTGTCACTTCTTATTTGATATTTGGACGTCCTTTCAAATGTTGAATCTTAAAAACTGGTTTATTGTTGTCTGATGTAGTAACTGCATGGTCCAGTAGAGGGTGCTGTTATGGAATCAGATGTGTCGATACTATCAAACAACACACTTTAAGAAGCAAACAAAACTAAACCAGGAAATCTAAATAAAGTGCACACATTCACTTCTCCTACAAACATGACTACAACTCTTCTGTGTCAAATACGAGGCTCCCGTCACCTTCGTGTGTCGTTAAATTCTGCTTGATACTACGTTTTGTCATTCACCCATTCACACCACTCGCACATCTTTGCACACTCGTTCTACCTCTGATCCACCATCACCCCATCCTAAGAGGCCATATTCACGAGAACGAGTTTAGGCAAATCCAAAAAGTTCCCAGATTAAAAATAAATCTGTCCACAAATCTGCATATACAACAAAACCCAGACTAGCTTTATAACCATGTCTCGATTCAGGGTCTGGATCCTGTGAGGTGCACAGCCGAGGGAGGAGATTACTCCAGAGACGGAAGTCATGCGTAGGGCGATATACTGGTATTAAGAGTTATACTGGTATATTTTTGAAACAGATATGTAGTTGAGACAATATGGATTATTATTAATAATAATAATAATAATAATAATAATAATAATAATACCTATTATTATGCTTTTATTGTTAAGAAGCCACAATAAATGTCATATTCAAAATTGTTATTGCTCACTTTGTTTAAATACTTTTACTTGTAATACTTAAGTACATTTTATATCTGAAAATTACTTTTGATACTTAAGTACAATACATGTCAGGTACTTGATTTTACTCAAGTAATATTGTAAAAAGTGACTTTAACTTCTACCAAAGTCTTTTTCTGGTAAGATATTTGTACTTTTTACTCAAATATCGCTCGCTCTAAAGTAATTTACACAAGACTGCCTGTGTTTCTTATATTTCTCTGTTTTCTATACAATACTGTGAGACTGTAGGCCTGTTTTTGTTTACATTATTTGTTATTTGCAAAATGATGCCTATAAGTGTAGGGCTATTACTATAGATTTTCTTTTCTAATACTTTACATGTTTCAAACAGGCATCACTATTGTTTATATCTTTTGTTATATGCATGGCTGTGCTTTGTAAAACAAAACTAAACCTAAATAAATGGTTGATGGTGAATTTTTCAAAATATCGTTATAATATCGCATATTGTCATTGGAACCAAAAATATCGAGATATGAGTTTTGGTCCATAACGCCCAGCCCTAGTCATGCGCTTTTCAAACGAGATCCAACCCACAGAACTCACGGGTTTCCCTCCTTCTTCTTCTTCTTCTTCTTCTTCTTCTTCTCCTCCTCCCATTGAATCCGTCATGATCACCATTTGCCTCACGCAGTGCAACACGTCTCCTTCACATAGAGTCGATCAGGTTGTTGATTGTAGCCTGTGGAATGTTGCTCCACTATTCTGTTTGCAAGTCATCAGATACTAATTATGTCTTTATAAAAGATCTACAGCAAATGCCCCTTGTTCAGTTGTTCACTTGTTGAGTTGTTCAGTTGTTCAGTTGTTCAGTTGTTCAGTTGTGTAGTTGTGTTGGAAGCTAACCCTAAAGCACAAGACGATCATTATTACGTTTACATTGAGGAACAAAACAATCTTTCTTGAGCGTTGGTTTTAATGTAACTGCTTCAAACACACATCACACATTCTTTGGAAGTCCTTAAAGATTGATGTTTTTTCTTTTCTTTGCATAACTGCGTCAGTGACTGTGCTGCTGTGTTTGTGTGGGCCGAGACGCTATTACACCTCATTAAGGAGACATTGTACTGTAGCCACATGAGGGCTGTCACAGCCGTCACCGAGCAACCAGTGAACACAGTGACTGAACACAGTGACTGAACACAGTGACTGAACACAGTGATTGAACACAGTGATTGAACACAGTGATTGAACACAGTGATTGAACACAGTGATTGAAAGTGAGACGAGGTTCTTCGCCCACGTGCCCACGACTCTGCGCTACAGCACATTTACATAAGCAGCACCTGGGTTTACATCTCATTAGCATCGGGAAACATCAGCACGTTGGATGGATTGTTGGACAGTTGCAAGACAAAGGAGACTTCTGTGTGATTTAGAGTATCTGTAACCACATCTGTCTACTTTTCTTCATTTTATAATAGGTGGATTAGACGCATATGTTGATAGAATTTAGGAGGAGATTTTACTTAAGAATGAGCGGATTAGCACGTCATGGAAAACAAATACAATCAGCAAAAGTCAGAATAGGTTTTAATCTGACAGTTTAATATAAAAAGTCTGCATGGAGGAGATTACCAATTACACTGCGAGACAAATTCTGAAAATCCTGTACGTGCATGACATCAAAGGAAAGTGTCAAAAACCATCATATTGAGATTATGTTGGATGATATTACAAACGCCATATGATTCATAATTGGATCATTTTTACATCTTAACTGTCAAACACATCATGAGATTTTTAAATAATTACAATGTCTTTTCATATGGATACTGCACTTTTCCTGATTCTTTTCTATTATTATTTCCCCTGCTGCTGCTTATTTCTGCCACTCTATAGATTTAAAAGTGTTGCACGATGGAGTAAAGTTGGGATGACAAGCACAACTTATCCTATTGTTACATTTAGAGACAGTTTACAATCATATTAATGAGGATTATAAAAAGTCAGTGACTGTGTCTATATGTAATATTTTCATATGATACACAATGTGTTTTTTTTCCATGATTGCATTTATAAAAACATACAAATCTTTCTACTCCAATTGTTAGTGTCTATATTATCACAAGTTGGAAGCAGCAGGAAGCATTTAGTGAGCGGACTTCAGGGCTGCAACCATTTCATTCATTAGATTTTTAATCAATGACTATATTTATTTAGTCAACTATTTTGATAATCTAGTATTCGGTTTCTGATTTTTCAGCTTCTGAAGTGTGAATATTTTCTCATGGTTCATTCAAAGGAGCTGAATGGTCTGGTTTCATGTATATTGATTCTAATCCAATTAAGACGATGGTCTTAAACACAGCCAGTCATTTCTAATTGGATCTTTTTGCTGACGCATGGAGCTACATAATGAATGTGGAGGCACATGCACACAGAGTGGCTTTGAGTCTCATTGGCATGAGGCTGCTCGAGCCTTTACACCCACATATAGCCCACACTCTGCATAACAAAGTAGGGGGCTGATTTAAATAAGTGGGTTTTATGTGGGGGCAGAGGGAAGGAAAATGCACCTGTAGTGATTTTTCAAATGAATTATGCAGATTATTTATTATCTGATTAAATATAACGGGTTTAAAGAAAAAAAAAACAAAAAAAACAAGTGATACATAGCCTTTGCAGTATAAACTTTAATATCTTATGATCTGTATCTCTAAACTACATTATGTGTCTGCCAAACAGTGAACTATGAATTAAACTGTATATATTAATATAAATATATATATATGTATGTATATATATATATACATATATACACATATATATATATATATATATATCTTTGTTAAATGGAGGGAAGAAACTGTGAATATTCACATTTCAGAAGCTGAAAACTAAGAGACCTTATTTGAATGATTTTAATTATAAAACTGTAGATGTAAGTCCAGTTTTTCTGATCCATTTCTTTTTCTCACATGACTTTTTTAAAGTTTAATCTTCTCTTGTGATGGTGGATGATGGATTACACGCTCAGTGTGAACCACTGTCGAGCCCTTTTGTACCTGACGTCAAACTTCAGAGCTTGTGTTCTCACTCATGCTGGATTGTTTTTTCCCATGTTGGGAGGGAGTTGTTAAGATATATATATATATATATGTATATGTATATATGTATGTGTATGTATATTTATATATGTGTATGTATATTTATATATATATATATATATACATATATACATATACACACACACATATACACCATATATATGTATATATATATATACACATATACACCATATATATGTGTGTATATATATATATACACATATATATATATTCATATGTATGTGTATATATATATATGTATATATATATATATATATATATATGTATAAGAATTTAAATGATCTCACAGTCCTTGAGTTCCTCAGCAGAGCAGGAGATTAATGTGCAGATTATAAAAACAATTACAAAAAATCTGAGATTATCGCACAGTCAGGACGGTACCTGACCCTGTCGTGTATGTTGTGCTTTTACACACACCATGCTGTGGTTAAGTGGTAGAGTGGACTGTCTTCCAAGTGCAAGGTGAGGGATTGATTCCCCTGGACACACGACCGTTTGACACAGTACAGCTGATGCTTGAATAAGTGTGTGAATGAATGGATGAATGTACAGTACAAATTGCTCTGATTGGTTATCAAGTCTTGATTAATGCTTTACATTGTAAATACAGACCATTTTTCCACCACCTTTATTTACTGAAGCTTTGCATGGTACTGAAAAAGAGTAAGTGGGTTTTCTGGGCCAGGTAAACCTTTGGGTAGATCCAGACCTTAGTGTAGGGATTCTGTTTCCTATTTGTATCACTGTATCAGTCAGGGAAGATTTTAAAATAAGTCTGGACCCCTCTGACCCAACCTTTGATAAGTGGAACAGGATGCAAGTATAATGCAAACATACTGTAGAAATAATAAAAAAAAAAAGGGGTAACTACACTCCCAGGGACCTGTTTAAATGGTACGATCTTCACATTGGACATTTAGCAAATGAGAGAATTCCCTGCCATACATTAGTGCATAAACATTCTGTTTACTACATTGTCCATCTGAGGTTAAAGCCATAGTTTCTGAACATGATGTTGTTGCAGTCGTAATAATAATCGACCAAAGAATTTTACTAAGTGTTCACCACAAGTTGTTTTTAGGGCCCCTAACCCTTTTAGGGCCCCCAGACATTTGCCTGCTTCTTGGAATGCCCCATTTTATCACCATTAAGTATGTAATATCCACCACTTGAGTCCCGGCACTGTCTTAATATGTAATGCTGCTGATAAAACAAGCAGACGCACACACATGTGCTCACACACATGTGCTCACACACATGCAACATCCTCAGTCCAAGGAGCTCGATGTGCTGTGTATCCATGGCAACCTCAATCAGTCTTAGCAGGTTTGCAGACGTTCTGTCTCTTCCAGAAGCGAGAGTGAGGGAGCGAGCGAGCAACAAGGAATGAAAATAAAGACGGAAAGAAGAGAGCGAGCAAAGGGGGATGGCTGTGCAAGGAAGAGAAACAGGTGTAGGGAGGGAGGGATGAGGAGAGGAGAAGATGAGAGGTGAAGTCAGAGGTTGAATGTGATTAGAAAGCAAGGGGGAAGAAAAAAGAAAGAAAAGTGGGATCAGGGAGGGGAGGGTGGTACAACTGGTGAGTCAGATGGCAATGAGTGATTGGGAAGTAGCATGCTGCTTATTGTATGCCATGGAGAATAAAGTCAGCAGCGTGTGTGCGCGCATGTGTGTGTGTGTGGGTGTGGGTGTGTGTGTGTTTGTTTGTGAAAATGACTCTTTAAGGGTTGAGACTTGGTTTTGAGGTTAGGGTTAGAATTGTGTTAATGTTAGGTTTAAGTTAAGAGTGAGGGTTAGACATTTAGTTAAAGTTAAGGGAAGGGAGTAGGGAATGCATTACATGTATGTCTATGTCTATGTGTGTGTGTGTGTGTGTGAGAGAGAAGTGTAATCTTGTCTTTTTGGAGATGCAATTTAGTTTCCTCTGTCAGTGCTGGTATTGCTTAATAGGTTTTTTGTACACACACACATTTACTCATTTACATCGTCTAGTGTCTGGATGACAGAAGGGGCACAAGAGCACAGACGGCTTGTGGGTGAGATGACGCATAAGGGCGTGCACACACACACACACACACACACACACACACATCTACACACACACACACACACACACACACACATCTACACACACGCACACATCGACACACACACGCACACTTACTTGAATATATACATCTAAAAAAAGCAAAGATGAATCATTGTGTGAGTGTGTTTGTCAGTCTTTGTTCATGTGTGTGATTGTGCGTGTGTGTGTGTGTGCGACAGCTTGTGGACAGTGTGTATCTGTATTTCTGTTCGTGTGCCTAACCAATGCAGAATGTGTGATTTTATGTGACATGGACCCTGACCTCGCTGACCTCTGCTTACATGTGGAACCCAAGCATAAGTGTGAGAAGTGACCCCACTCCTCCCAAATACTAAATTCCCTGCAGAGAAGAAAAGGAAAATGAGAACAGGATGGTGAGAGAGGTGGAGAGAGAATGTTGTGAATGTCATTGCAACAAATCACCATCAAACTAATGTTCCAGCAATTATCTACAATGAATATTTGTGTGTCTCTGTTGTCCATGAATGTGAGTTTCCTGTCTCTGGCAGGTGAGTAAATTAGATCTGCTTTTGCTTTGTATTCTGCAGTTTTTTTAGTTTGTAGTCAATGTGTGCCGTGACATTTGAATCCACGTATCATTCGTTCATTCATTTTTCAAAATGAACTGAAAAATGAAAAAACAGACATTTGATTTTCAAAATAAAATGAAAAAATGAAAAAGAAATATACAGAAAACGAGCGCTTCCTGTTTCTTCCAGTTTAGATTTTTCCATCTAATGCAAGTAACATGTTTTTATATTGTCCCATTTGCACATTTCCTATTTACTTTCTATATATTTATAGAACATATTCTATAGTATAAGAGAAATAAGGTTAATACATAAGAGTATTAATAAATATATGCAAATAAATGTAAAAGACAGGCAATATAAAAATAAGATACATTATTTACAGTATATAGCTACAATATGGTTGGCTAAAGTTTTATTTGACTTAATTATTTTAAATGTAATCACTATAATATGATATAACTGTTATAATTTAGCTCTCCTGTCACAGGGTAACTCAACTTCAAAAAATAAAAAAAACTAGAACAAATGGGAAACACTTGTTGTTTTTTTGTTTTGTTTTTCATTTGAGCACAATTTTGGAAATTGGGAAAAATTTGTCATTATCCGTTTTTTAATTTTTAATTTTATTTTGAAAATCAAATTAACAGTTCATTATCTATTTTTAGTTTCATTTTGAAAAACGAATGAACGAATGATACACAGATGTTTATGCTGCACTTTAACATACTGTAGATCAGTTTGTTTAAATGAGCTAACAGTGTTATAACTGTGTTCTGTCTTCTGCACTGAGGTCAACGTAGCTGAGTTTCTCTCTCGAGTTTCCACAGTTACTGTCCTTCACTTTCACACATCGGGATGTTGGAAGAATCTCAATGCTGACTGACTTTCATGACTTTGTGTCAGGAAGTCCAAATATTTCAATTTCACACATGACCTGACGCAAAGATAAATGATCATAAGACAGTGACAGCTTTCATGAGACTGAGTCCATCCTCTGCCAGCTTAAAGATTTCAAAATAAAGTACCAGAATTGCCAGAATAAAGGTAGTTGATGGTGGAAAGACAGAAAATGCCTATTACATGACAATCGAGATTGAGTATTGTTATATTATTTTAATCTCCCACCCTTACTGAACCGTTGTTGTTTTGTCACATGGCCAGACTGCTCATTGGCCCCCAGGTCATTTGAGATTGAGAACCCTGGATAAAGGGAACAACTAAAACACACATCAGAAGCTTTACTTATTGAAGTTGACTCACCAGTAGGAGGTGCTGTTTTTCATACTAAAACATTGAATTAAATATTGACCTACAACCTTTTTACTGTTTCTGCATTTTCAAAGCAGTTGGACTGAAACACAGCTACTGTTATTGGCCACTGTTGCCAAGACTGACTCCTAAAATAAAATGCATCTCCCGTTCCCCTGTGTGTGGGTCATTTAGTTGTGTAGTAGTGTTGTTGTTTTAGTTGTAGTCCTAATGTGTCATACTGTCATCCTGCCCCTCCCTGTAGTCTGCACGGTTCGCTGTCAGAAGTTCCTGATCTCTCGGGTTGGGGAGGACTGGATCTTCCTCATCCTGCTGGGACTCGTCATGGCGCTGGTCAGCTGGGTGGTGGACTTCTGCATCGCCATCTGCTTACAAGGTGAGGCTTAGACGGAGGGAGGGAGGGAGGGAGGCAGGGAGGCAGGGACTGGGTATGTATGTCCCCACAGGTTATGAACCCTGCATTGAACCCATCCTTTCAGTAAACACTTACAAACCAGGGCACAGGAGCTGTGAGCAGCACTTATCTGCACCAGGGAACACTGGCAGGTTGGGTGCCTTGTTCAGGGGAACCCCTGGGATTTGGACCTGTGACCCTCTAGTTACGAGCCCACTTATTTTCCTTTTGGCATGAGCTGCCAAGTAAACCTGAAAAGTAGAATATACAAAAAGAAATACATGCAAGTGCATAGAATAATATTACAGTTTGAAAAGTAACAAACATGATATATAGTTTGTACAGTGTTTACTGGATTGTTGGTGTGTTTTGAACATAGAAGAGACACAATTTAGCAAAAGAGTGACGTAAAGAGAGAAGTAAATCATTTTAATTCTGTGACTTCCACAGCAGCGTTATCATGTCCTAGATGTAAATAATCACAGAGATTAAATGTGACATATCTATGTATTTGTACATCTGGTATCTATGTTGCTGGGTGCATTGTGTTGTTGTGTTTTAAACGTCGTCCCTAGTGCTCCGTCTATTGTGTGTTTGTGCCCACAGCACAGAAGTGGATGTACGGTGGCCTGGACAGTAACGTCTTCCTGCAGTATTTGGCCTGGGTCACTTATCCTGTCGTCCTCATCACCTTCTCTGCCGGTTTTACCCAGATCCTCGCTCCGCAGGCTGTTGGTACGACACACACACACACACAAGTTCACACAGCTATTCTTCTAAGAACTCTCATTGATTTACATTCATTATGATAACCTAAATAAAGGGTGATCCGATGTGATATTCAATGTCTGGACTCAGCTGTAACGCTGGGTTTGAACATTCACTCTCTGAGGACAGATGTTAACTACAGGTCTGAATGCAGCCTTTATTACTGCAGAGAAATGCATGGCTTATTTAGTCAGTAGTAAACTTACAGTCATACAAAGACATGTGTTGAGTTTCTATTTAAGTTGACACTCACCTCTAAGCACCTGCTGTGCTCCCTCCCTCCCTCACTTCCTACAGGTTCTGGTATTCCAGAGATGAAGACTATCCTCAGAGGAGTGGTGCTGAAGGAGTACCTCACCTTCAAGACGTTTGTGGCCAAAGTCATCGGCCTCACCTGTGCTCTGGGCAGTGGCATGCCCCTGGGCAAGGAGGTAAAACACGTACACGTACACGTACACGTACATGTACAAGTATCCCTTACCTTAACCATAACCGGTTAATGACTTACTTGTACCTGAACCTAACCATAATTCAAATCTTACCCCTAAACTTAACCAGTTCCCCAGAAATGAAGTGCTGCCTCATGAGGACCAGGATTTAGTCTCCATGGGAAATTTGAAATGCAGACTGATCAAATTCCGACACAAAGCGTGCCGTCAGCCACTCATTGGTGTCACAGGAAGATCAAGCCGAACAGTAGATCAGTTAAAAAGATTTAACAATCCTAAAAACGTGGGTTAATCTCCAACAATTACCAGGGAAATGTCTAAAATCCACAGTATTTAACAGAGGATCACACATTTTTAATTCACTGATTCTTATAATTCAGTTACATTGAAAACGGCTGCTTTACAAGTCACTCGTCCCTTGTTTGTGTGTGTCGCATGTAAAAGGAAGTCACGGCAGTTTCATGCACCTGTGTAGTGATGACTCCGCCCACGTTGTTTAGGTACTGTTGCTGGTGGAAAAGGGGCTTTTGATATAATTCCAGAAAATACCAAATTTACAACTCTCCAAACTCAGACTGTTGCTATTATTACTCTTCTAGCTTGACGGCTCATGTCGCTGAAGTGGACTTTGGTCTCTAAGAAAAATAGACACTTACATGATGTTTTTAATGAGTAGTACTTCCATGACAATATATTATGCATCTGATCGTTGTGTACTTGTATTTTTATTTTCTAGCTTTATAGCTTGGCTTGTTTCTTTTTCTTGCCTTAACATTAGAGTGTTTTGGGTTTTTTTTGGCCGACTTATATAAAGCTTGACTCTTCCTAAAACCTGAACATTTACATTCATGAAATATGAAAAAACAAACAAACAAATGACTAATCAGAAAGGGCACTTTTTTTGTTGCTGACAAAATCCACTTTTGCATCTTTATGTTAGCAGTGCCAGTTAAACTCAATACCTGACCTACATTGTGCAGCTACTGTGAGTGTACTGTTACAGTACACTCACAGTAGCTGCAGTAGTCTACAGTACTACTGTATGTGGTCTGGTGACACACTTGAACTGATCGGCAGAATGAAACTTGTGTGTGGGATAAAATGTAGCTGCCAGGCTCCAGGCTGACATCAGCCTTGGACACCAGCTGAAACATCATCCAAGGTGGGTGTTCAAAGAATAGCAGCTGTCATTTCAAATCATTAGCAGTCATCAAAAACCCATTCAGGTCAAAGTCAAATGGAGGAGCTCTTTGTGCTGCTGCTGCTGCTGCTGCTGCTGCTGCTGCTGCTGCTGCTGCTGCTGCTGCTCAATCAAGACTAAAATCAGTACATACATACATACAGACCTAAAAATGCACATTATTAAAATCAGTGCACATCGTGTATACATTCTTAATAATCAGTGAATACTCAGGGAAATGTCTCAAGGAACATCAAAACTATTTTATTCATATTTGAGTTTTTTGCATTCCTGCTGCATGAATTATGAATGATTCTAAATCATAACAGACCAAAAACTGACAGTGGAAATAACCACACGCTGCCAGTGAGTGTTGTGTGGAGTACTTCAGCAGAAAATGTGAGTTCTTCATTTGTTCTGAGACACTTTTTTTCCCCTTTTGTCAAATGTGGACACATTTCAATGCAAATCTGGCCAGGACAGATGTGAAGGGAAAAAAATTACAATATCACTTCATGCCAGAAAAGGATTATTCAATTAATCCATTCTTAAATGAATACTAAATTAATCATCATCTGTTTTGATAAGGGATTTTTTTTTCTTTAATAATTAAAACGTTAATAATTTTTTTTTGATTTATTCAGCTTCTTAAATGTGAATACTACATCTGAGAACATCATCATTTCAATGTTTGAGGAACATTTTTCAACATTTTCTGACATTTTCTGAACCAAACTATTCCGTTCATTGAGAAAATAATCGACAGATTAATGGGTAAATGGGAAAATCAACATTATCAACATTATTTAGCTTTGGCACACATACACTCCTCACAGCTGCTTTTCATTTCCTTTTACTGTGAATTGTGTTCCTTCCACTTTAAACCTGAATTTTACCAAATAACATAATTGTAACTTATGTGTTGCCGGATCATTCCTCTGATTTCCCTTTTTCAATGACAAACGCCTCCATAGCGGGGACTGTATTTACTGTGGCATTATGTAATGAATGAAAATCAAACACAGAATAATTGAACACACAAAAGTGAGGTAAGAACTCATCTATTTAGTTTCCCCCCCAACGCCTTGTGACCTATACTGCAGCCAGCCACCAGGGGGACGACAAAATGTTTTCACTATTTGAAAAGCTGTCATGTCGTCCATCTTAATAGACAGTCCTTACATCTGCAGTTTAGTATTTCATGTCTTTTTTTTCCTCTTCAGGGTCCATTTGTACACATCGCCAGTTTGTGTGCTGCTCTTCTCAGCAAGTTCATGTCTCTGTTTGGAGGAATTTACGAGGTAAATACCTTTTTTTTACTTTTAAGCTGTTGATTTCACTGTATGTTGTGGTCTTATGCAACTTAAAATTAAAGTTTCTATTGTTTCCCTGTACACTGTACACACAATCCTGTAATAGTCCCCAGTGCGGGTCACTGGCTTGATGTGTGGTCAGTGCACTGCACACCAGATTGCTACATTGATACTTGGTGGAATCAGTTCAGCAGCTGCACTAAATGAAAACATGAGAACTGGCTCTGGGTCTCACTAACAATCGTTTCAACGCCAGAAAAAAAAAAGAAAACAAAAGTGTGGACTGAAGAGATGTTGGGGTGAAATGGCTCAATGTGTCAGTGCCTAGCAAAGCAATGAATAATAAGCTTTAGTGTTTCATGGTCCCTGAATGTAGCACTTAGTCTCGATGACCACTCAATGCTGCTTTACATTATCTGTGTCATATTTTTATTACACATCCTTCACAGCCACCTGGATCAATTTGGGTCCTAAAACACCTTAATCCACCAAAAACACAACATTTATAAGTCAAGTCAATAGACAAAACATCACCTGTTTGGATACATGCAGATTAGAGCTGAAACCATTAATGGATGAATCGATTACTAAATTGATCGACAACTATTTTGGTAATCGATTAATCGGTTTGAAGCTTTTGTCATGATTAAAACAAGATTTCTGATTGTTTAAGCTTCTTAAATGTAAAAGCGAGCATACTTGCAAAGTTCCAAATGAAGTTGTCATCAGCGTAAAAACTTATTTTCTTACATCCAGCAGTAACACATACACAGAAACCATGATAACATGCACAGCACCTTTCACGACACGTGTAGTGTCACACACGACGTGACGGTTCAGCAGGAGGTTCAGCAGGAGGTTCGGCAGGAGGTGCCGTGACTGATGTGATGACACATGTGACAAGTTCCTCAGGGAATGATGTGTGAAACCAGGATTAATTTAGCCCGGTTTCATGTCTGCATCTTATGTATCTTCTTTGTCTTCGACTTTTTCCTTTTCAGGTTTCAGCCACAGACCTTATATGAAGACATAAGATAAGACTTATTTTCGCTCAGATGACTGCAGACTGATTCTATATTGAAGACTCTGATCTCTGTTTTCACGCCACCTTCCTTTTCTTTCCTCCTCTCTGAAGGACTACTGTTGATATCCTGTTTCAGGGTTTCAGCCACTGTCATCCTGTTTAAGATGGGTGGTTAAGGGGGTCGGTAGCTCTCGACCGGCCCTGTTTTTGAATATTCCCCATAGGGGTGGGCCAATAAAATGTACCTAAATAGTTCTTTCCCCACAGAATTTTGATATAGTTTTTAGCTTAATGATCAGAAACAGCTAAAAATGCACTGTTTATCAGAGTTTTTTCTGCCATCCAGGGTTTTTGAAAAGAATCATGTTCACGCGGAGCTTCACATCTGTGCTGTTTCAACTTTTTATTTATTTTCGCCCAGTATTTTTTATTTTTCATACAACATCATCTCAGTAAACACTGAATAAATAAAGTTAAAACACACCCAGGATCCACTGAATGCACTAGTATGACACAAAAGCTCAACCTTCTCTGTATACCACTTTCAAATGGAACTGAGCCGGTGGGTGTTGACAGATCGAGTGCATGCAAGAACAGTGCAGCGACGGCATCACATGATGCAACATGCATGCAGTGGAATCCCTGGGTTAGCCTCACTGATTTACTTTATCATTAGCAGAAGCTGCTAAATGTAGCAGTTAAAACGATTGAATGCCATTTGCGTTGATCTCCTACATTTAGCACGGAAATATCTAAAATCTCAATTCAAAACTCATTCTAATGACTTTACAAGTCACTAGTTTGTGTGTGTCGTTTGTGACCCCGCCCACGTTGAGGAGGTACTATATTGTTAATGGAAAACCAACCAAACCATAAAGAGTCGAGCCGTGCCATGCTGTGCCGGGGCAAGGTGAGCTGGCCTCATGCTGCCCTGCGTCTTAAGCTGTGTTGGCACATTCAATCCTTGAATTTGAGGAAATTGGTCCTGGAAAGTCCTTGAATTTAAATAATAAAATATATAATAAATAATTAAATAAATAAATAAATAAACAATAAAATATATCGTAAATTCTGATCTTATACTCGTGTGTTGATCATGGGTGGGCCTATTATAGAACAACCCTTATTAATCATGTTCGGTAACTCCATTGTTCTCTCCTCCTCCTCCTCACCTCCATTGTTCTCTTGCTTACTTTGTCATCTTTTATTTTTTCCATCGTTAAAATTAGAAGTAAAAAAAAAAAAGGTTGTATTCCACTCTCCTTATTAGCTTTGCTGCTGTTTATATTCCTTTGCACCATGAAGGTCTTATAGAGTTTAAGGTAATTCAGTTCTGCAGTTCAGGTCCAACTACAGCAAAATTACTACAGGAGCTAATCCCAGACACATGTTTCTTCAAATAAATACAATTAAAAAATAATGTTACGGTGGCAAATATTATACTTTTTACATATTTATCTATTTTAATAACCATACATGCATGCTGATGTTTAGTAGGCCTACACAATGACTGTATAGAACTCACAATAACTGTGATACTTTTTGGGAATCATGACATTTAATTAAGATTTATTGTTTGACGATAAAATATGAAATTAGAAAAATAAATGAATAAAATGGGCCCTTACCTGGTCAGAGGGTGAAAAAGCAGGTGTTTGAACACCACCTGTGGTCCACCTGTGGTCCACCTGTGGCCCACCTGTGGTCCACCTGAGGATAAAGTCTCTCTCTCTCTCTCACACACACACACACTAACCTTGTTTTATCACTGCCATGCTGCTTGAAGGAAGCCAGTCTTACATCAGGAATGAAGGTAAGGAGGATCAGTTGCATCAAAATAAAATCGTTTCCCATGATGCACTGTGAGCCTCTGCCCGTCAGTCATGCAGCTCAGCGTTCTCAGCCCTTCCTTCCTGTGTGTACTGCGTGTTCCACTTCAAATACCCATCTCACCACAGTCTCATTGTGATTCTCCTACAAGTATAATCAACAGTGTTGGGCATTAATGAGTCTCTCACTCATTTTTATGTTATTACTTTACCCAGTAATGCGTAGTGTAAGGGACAGGATGGCACTATACCAATATTAGTCTGATAGAGTTTTGAACTATGAAGCTGTTTCAAACCATTTCAAGCTATTTTACATACATTCTCCAACGGTGTATCAAATATTCTTCTCCCCATAATGAAGAAATAAACAGCCCACAACATGACTGTGCACCTTGAAGCTTGTGATGTGTATCAGAATTTACATTTTTATCTTTCCAATATCTGACCAGTATCAAACCAATAATGAGCGGATTCAATGCCATTCAACCAGTATCTGTATCACATGGGCTGATCTATTATAACAGATTACAAGAAAGTGAGGGAAGAGGGAGATGTTAGCAGCTCCATTGTTTCACTCTGAATTCAATTTAATGTTCTACCATTGTGTCTATGACGTTTCGACGGTCATTCATACAGCCATATTGTGGTTGTGTGACTGTGTGTGTTTGTGGTGCCGACCTGTTTGCTGGCCGCTGGCTCTTCTGAGGGACCACCATTGCCTTCGCGACGTCTGAGTGATCCAGACTTCTTTTTGTTTTCAACGTGTCGGTCACTGATCTTCTGATGTGTGTGTGTGTGTGTGTGTGTTTCAGAACGAGTCAAGGAACATTGAGATGCTGGCAGCAGCCTGTGCTGTGGGAGTGGGTTGCTGTTTTGCTGCTCCTATAGGAGGTGAGTGTCATATCAGCACGTGAGTTTGAATTGTTTAGTTCTGTTTGTATAGTGGATGCAAAATAGGTTTACTAGTGTACCCAGAGACAGGTTTGAGAAGCTTTTTACAGGTCATATACTGTTGTACATGACCTATACTGCCAAGCCAAAAAAGTCACATACTGTAATATGCATGTTGTCCAAGCCTGTAGGGGGCAGTGTTACAATCAGGGGTCGCTACAGTCAATACAGTCCAGAAAAAGAGGTAATTTGACTATGTGAAAAAACTGATTGACTGGGTTTTTTGGACATATATATATATATATACATGTGTATATATATACATGTGTATATATATATATATATATATATATATATATATATATATATATATATATATATTCAAGTGGACTCTCCCAGGATTCATGGATTCAAACTGTGAAAGAAACTGTGGTTCAGGAAGCATGAGTCATCATTTTCACACGTGTGTTGGCCACTACAGCGTCCGGACCTTAACACAACAGTCCAACACCATCATAGAGAGAAGACTTTTAGGGGAAATGAATGCATTTGTGTGAATTGCTCATACATTGTGAAACAATGTCACAGCAAATGCGTGTTGTATTTAATATTACAGGCAGTTCAGCAAAAAATTACAATGTGTTTTTGGAAGATACAATGTGCAGTTATGGTTGCTAGGGTGAGAGAGAGGAAACACCTGAAAACCTGATAGAGAAGTAAAAGGATGCAACATTAGTATAATCCCCAAGTTCAAGATGAGTCACCAAAACTTTCAATGCAGATTTTTGTTCTGCAAAAAAATTCTTCTTCTAAAATCCTGTATATATGTTGTATATATGTTGTATAAAGCAACATACTGTGTGTATATGTAAACTGTATATATATATATAAACATATATACATATATATATATATATACACATATATACATACATATATATATATAAAACTTTATTGCGGTGGTAAACAATGGCTGTGTGTGTGTGTGTGTGTGTGTGTGTGCAGGAGTGTTGTTCAGTATTGAAGTAACGTCCACGTTCTTTGCGGTGAGGAACTATTGGAGAGGTTTCTTTGCTGCTACCTTCAGTGCCTTCATCTTCAGAGTCCTTGCTGTTTGGAACAAAGACGAAGGTAATTATCGATCAATTGAACTTTACTTATTTTGCACTTGTCATTCTTCATTTATGAAGAACGCACTTCTAAAACGACCTATGTCAGGTTAACAGTTCAGCCACAGCGAGCTGAACTTTGTGTTTTCTTCTCACTTGTTAACTTCTGTTACAGAGACAGGACAAGAGTTGCTGTTAGCGCTCGACACTGCACACTAGCTGCGATGACTGACATGATTGTTTTGACTCTGCTTTTCTTCTCCCTTTTTATCTTGCTTGGATGTTGCTCTTCCTCTAGAAACCATCACAGCTCTGTTTAAAACCAATTTCCGGCTGGACTTCCCCTTTGACCTCCAGGAGCTTCCTGCCTTTGCTGTCATTGGGTAAGTAAATATTCAGATATACACCTTACATGGTGCATCACGAGTGAAGAAGATTAGCAATTAGCTTTTCCACTATACAGTTGTAGCACGACTTGTTTTTTTGCTCTTCCATTAGTGACAGTACCTGGTTACCTGGTGCATTTCTGGTACCCGATCTGTCGAGGTTCCAAGTGACCTGAGCTGATACTAAAATGTGACATAAACTCAAGTCACTGGAAGAGTCATGAGCACGACGTCTAACACAAGAATCAAACCGAACAATGCTTGTACTGTAGATGAGTTAAAAAGACTTAAACATCGTGAAAACGTGTTAATCTCCAACATTTACCAAGGAAATGTATTATGTAGTATTATGTAGTATTATGTAGTATTTAGCAAACTAATCTTTTTAATGAACTGATTTTAATGATTCAGTACACGGAGAAGAACAGCTTTGCTCGTCACTAGTTTGTGTGTTTGTGAAAGTCTGTTACTTTCTCCAAGTTACAGAAGTTACGATCCTTCCAATAATCACATCCCTGCTGTCCTTCAAATACCACATCCATTTCCACCTCTCTGAACTGACCGTTAACACATCCATCCACACACTCAGGCCTTCTTCCTCCATCCACCTCCATGTATAATCTGTCTGCCCTTTCTATCATGGTGTCCAGAGAACTTCAGACCCTCGGCCTCACACCTCTGAAACTCCAACTCTCATTCTCTCTCCACTTTCAAATCCTGTCTTAAATCACATCTGTTCACACTATCCATCCTTTATCCACTGCTTTATCCTCCACCGACCGGAGGGTCGTGGGCGGTGCCAGTCTCTGCTGACATAGGGCGATAGGCGGGGTCACACCCTGGGCAGTTCCCCAGTCCATTGCAGGCCCACACACATAGAGACCAACAACCATTCACTCTCACAATCACACCTATGGTTAATTTAGAGTGACCAATTTACCTAATCCCAATATTGCATGTTTTTGGACTGTGGGACTGTTAAAAATTAGATTTGTATATAATGATTTTATGCATTATTAACTTGATTTTGTTACATTTAAGTATACCTGTGTATATCTTTAAACTGTGCCTGTAAGGTGACCTTGAGTGCCTAATGTAATCCCTAATGTAATATGTAGTTTTACTTTGAAACAGAAATGGTTTGTTTTTTGTAGTCTTAGAATAATCCTTTTATTTGTACTTTAGGGAGGAGCCTTTCTTTATGGAGGTGACCCTCTCGTGTCAATACAGTCACAACAGAGTGTGTGTTTCACATTTTGAAATTGAATGTTACTTTTTTGCAAATCAGAAGAAAGAGAATCACTTTTGGAGGGTACATATTCTTACACATTGGACCTGTAATTAAATCCAAACATTGAGAGTCATTGTTTTACAGTTATGTTAAACAATAAAGGTATTCACATTTTCCATGACTGCAGCATAAAGTCAGATATTATTCAGGCGCCTGTGGAGGTGTAAATTCAGGGTAGCCTGCATGAGTCACCTAACATGGATAATTCATCCTGAAACAGTTGCTTGCACACTGAGGAGTGTCTTATTTTATCCTGCCATAGCCTGAGGGCTCCTTCACTGCTGTGTGAATGAGACCATGAGCGTGGAAAAAGAAAGCAGGTGGGGAGATATGCAGAGGATGGCTCGTGCTCTTGCTACTCTCAACCTTCCTTTACTCACTCTTTTAGATTAAATAACTTTCCAGTTATAAACTGCAAAAGGAAACTCTCTTCTACTTATTTCTTAGTTTTTTTTAACCTTGTTAACACCCACTGCTCCAACAATGATTTGCATATATGGTGCACAAGAAAGTGCTGCTATGATGTGTGTGTGTGTGTGTTTCCATCTTCTCCTGCCAATTGCTGTTGAGCTGAAAGTCGGTCAGTGTCCCAGTCAACTAGGCCAGAACGAGTTGTTCAGGAAAGATTCTTTCAAGGGCAATTCTTTGAAGAGTCTTCTCACTGTTTACACCTTCAATCATTAGAAAAGAGAGGAGGCTAAAATACAACCTGATTCCTGTACTACCTTTTCTCAAAGTTGAATTTCATCACTACTCTTGGAACAGCCAATAATGGGACAGAATCTTCCAAAGTTCCCGGACTTACTTTGAGAAGTAACACAAACACGAGTAACCTCTCCAAATACAAAGACACTGTGAAGGAGAAAGGTGTACAGTGTCAGTGGAACTTGCTTTACCATAATAACCATTGTTCTGTGTCATGTATATCTGTCTCTTTACTTAAAGGCGACATAGACCGGAAGCTCCAATTAACGCTGCATTTGTGTGTGTGTATCTGCGTCATTACCTCTTTTATGAAACCCTAAAGTTTCGGAACAAACAGTTCAGCCACTGCTGAGAAAATAGGCTTTTATTGTTTTCCTGGGCTCTGCGAAGCGGAAAGGCACTTCCGTTTACTGATGATGTCATCAGTAAACCTCACCACTCCTCCCACCACCGTAGCTCCTCCTGATGCGGGCACTAGTCCGGGCACATCCGGTTGAGTACATTCAACTGCAGAAGAAGTCCATGTTCTGGGGGTGTGGTTTTGGTCTGAAACAGCGCGGCTGACGAGAGCGTCAGTCAGGAGATATTTTGATCGGCTCGTTTGCAGCGACTAGGAGGTTTTTGACCATGAAAACAAGTTAATATATGTAAGTAGACCTCCATAACTAACATATATGTGCGATACGAGCATTCCATGTCGCCTTTAAAGAGGGGATAGAACAGAAACTCAAATTTATGTTGCTTTTTGTGGCCATCTTGTGGCGTTTTCAGCCAACTCAGTCAATTTACTAGTGCTACGTAGCTATTGTGCTTCCACCTTGCTAGCAGTTGTAAAGTAAAACGCCTCCTGTGTGCAGTGTTGGAATGTCACTGGGTGACTGGGTGATAGGCTTAATCCCCATTGGATGAACTAATTTAACAAAGGTGTGAAGAGGACATGGTTTTATATTCAAAAGTTACATACTACGGCTTTAATGTAAGTCATTAGGTAGACACACATTTCTACCTTCATCCTTTGTTAGTAATCTTAATATTTTGTGTTATTACTGAAAGCAAAGTGAATATAATAATTGGTGGCAGCTAGATCTCACACTCATCATTTTGTAGTAACAAGTTCTCAGTATGATATACACAGTATTAAGATAGTAATATAGGGACAAAAGTATTCCATCGCCTGACAACAACAGCGGCAGAGACTGTAATAATGTAATCAAATACATATAGACTAGGGTTTGTGCCGATGGACGATGACATCGACATTGGCTGACCGACATGCCACGCCCCCACCGTGTCAGACACAAACTAATCCTAAAATATTGAGATTTTAGACATTTCCCTGGTAATTGTTGGAGATTACACAAGGTCCTCCTGCACACCCACCACTGTCTGCACGGTGATGCCCCCACTTATCTCACTGACCTCCTCACACCACACTCGTCAGCCAGGACCCGGTCAGGCCAACAGCACCGTCTGCTCGCACCCAGGACACGGCTCAAGACCATGGGGGACAGAGCTTTTGAAGCTGCCGCTCCCCGACGGAGGATGCTTTTAAAAAATAACTCAAAACCTACCTTTTTAGAAAAGCATACAGCTAATTTATTTCTTTTATTTATTTTATTATCTTGTTTTTAAAAATGTAGCACTTTGAGGTTTGTTGTTCAAATGTAAAGTGCAATACAAATAAAATCTATTATTATTATTATTATTATTATTAACCCACGTTTTTAGGATTGTTCAGTCTTTTTAACTGAGGTACAGTTCGGCATGATTCTTGTGTCACGCGTCACACAGTCGCTGGAGTGCGGCAGGCGAGGCAAGTAGAACCGAGTAGAGCCGAGTGTTAGCAAGCCGCAGGTTAATATCTCTGAGAGGCTGTGTATCAGCCTGCAGTGTGTGAATAAAGTGCCGTTCTTCATCGCAGACTAAGTCCCGTGGTTTAATGTGTTGAACAAGCTAATCTGAGCTAAAGGAGCTAGCTGTCTTCCGAGGTCTCCTTCCTACGGCTCGGGGGTCTGCCAGGTGGTTGGTAGATTATGAACTCCCCACGACTTTCGCTCGGACATTCGGACATTCACACCCCCCGATATCATCGTCCACAACGATGTTTTGATGTTTTACTGTGAACATCATCGACTGCCAATTTAGGGGACATCGCCCAACTCTAATATAGACTCTAATATAGAGTCGGTCCCCCTTTTACAGCTATAACAGCTTCCACACGCTAAATATTTTCAAGTGTTTTTTATGTGAATTTGAGCCATCACTTGAAAACTAGGTTCAGATATTCTCCTGAGTTTGCTGTAAGCCAGTCCATAGAGATAATCAGCACATTTGCATCTCTACCCATGGGAAGTGTTGATCCATAGTTTCCTCAATCAGTCAATTCAATAGTAAATATTTTGGAACTTCGGTGTTTGAAATCGTTGACTTAGATGTTCGTAGTTACCCAAACTTACCAAAGGTGGCATCGGTCGACCAGCAACAAGCTGATGTTCTACATGGACGTTGGTGTTGGTATTGAGCAGTTTAACTTTTGAGTTTCCCAGTTGGAAAAGGCTGTGTTGCATGGATATACAGCCTCACACACACACTGTTAATTCTGCCTGCCACAACAGGCAACTTTCAAAAGGTTGGAAGTAAAGAAACAAACACTTTGAGTCTGTGATTGACCTCAGGAAAAACACTAACATGGCAGAAATCCTACCCACTGTGGAGATACTGCAGAAGAGGCAAATACAGCCGAGTGGGGGAACTTGGTTAGTGAAGCTGAGAAAAACGCTTGGAGACATGAAAAGTTTCAGTGAGTCTGGAGGAAAGAAAGTTCCCTGCGGTGTTGAAGCAGTCTGAAATAAATTATTAAAATAATGAAGACAAAATAGTAAACTTGAAGTTTGTATGGTTTTGATGTTTTTTCTCTGTTATGTGTAATGTAAGGAATTTTTTGGGGTTTGGGAGAAAAAAAAGTAGTTTAGAGTCGTGGAAACTTTGTGACTTTTATATTTGTTATCATTTCTTTAACAATCAATACGTTTCAGCACTGGTTTTCTGTACTGAGACGGTGTTTGTGTGCATCAACCCCAACCTTGTGTTTATTGCATGCATACTGTAAATGGCATTTATACAAGAAAAACAAAAAACAGAGTTTCATTTTAGAGTTTATTTAGAAAACAAATACACTCGTTATACATGAATAAGAGATTTTGCAGTAACAGTATAAAACATATTTACATATTTTTCCATCACAGACCTCACACTTCCAGGCAGTGCCCTGAGTGCGGTCTCCTACTTAAAGATGGCTGCTCCTCATACCATAATAACCACATGTTGGCTTTGAAGTGCAACTTCTCATTTGTCAGAAACCATTGTAAATATTCTGACAGCACAAACCGTACGTGGAATGTAGTGGAATTACGATAATTGCAAAGAGTGCTTGGTGTGAAAGGTTCATAACACCAAAAGTGTTATATTCTAAAGTGTATCTGGTCTTTATTGGCACACCAACTCATTTACTGTTACATTAACACTGTCAAATAAAAACTACACTGAAGAAAAGAGGAGAGTCAACTTTATCACGACAGACTTTCAGACGATGCAGTTCTCAGCATCCTCACATTCATCCTGCAAACACAAATGAAGGGAGATCCCATCACATGTGGTCACAGGAGATGCATCCAGGTGTGAAGAGTTCTACTTAACATTGTCCACTCAAGTCTGAACAGGGCCTATATTTCATTGGGACTCAAAACATTTCAATTATAGAAAGTTATAATAATGCATCTTTCTGATATTTTATTTCCTTGGAATAGCCCTCTTAATCCTAATCCTCCTTCACTGTTTTCACAGAGAGACAGGACTTTAAGTTTTTCTCGGAAAACATCTGTTTTTTAAAAGAAAGGCACAAAACGAGATACATGCAGTGTTTCCTCTGGTGAATGTTCTCACCTTCCTTGTCATTATTTATTCTGAAGTGTTTGATGGAATTAATAATGTAGCAAGATAAAATTCTAAGCATCAGCTTGTCTTTCTCTCCTCTCCTCCTCCATAAAGAGGGACTCCCACTGAGCTTTTAAATGACTGCTTATGTAACCCTCCTTCCCTGCTTTGTCTGCGACTCCCCCACACATCCCTGTCACACTGTACGCTCGCTCTCTCTCGCTGTTTTTCTCGTGTTGTTTTTTTTCCGCTGACATTCTCGTCCTTTCTTCCTTTCCCGTCCTGTATTTGAATGTGTTGTGTTGAGTATTTAAATAAACTCCTTTTGTGTGTATGTGTGTATTGCAGCATTGCCAGTGGCTTCGGCGGCGCCTTGTTTGTGTACTTGAACCGACTTATCGTCCAGTTCATCCGAAATCAGAAGGCCATCAACAAATTCCTCATGAAGAAGTAAGTGTCAGCAGTTTTGACTAAATCAATCTTTTCTATTACTATTATTTATGAAGCATTTAGGGCTGCAACTGTTTTTCAATTATTAATTAACCCTAAACTATGGGTTTGAATATTTTGTTTATAATAACAAATATTTTTCAGATTCTTTTCAGCTTCTTAAAAATAAATACTTTCTGGTTTCTTTGCTTCATATTTATACATCAATCATTAAGACTGAATCATTTTGAAGTGTGCTTTGTGCATAATCATCGTTGTTTGACTGGTATAGTTTAAATAGTGTTCTCTGTATAGCTTTATCCTAATATTCTGTTTATATCGTCTTTGAACGTATCTTTGTTTCCAGGTGTAAAACATTGTATATGTCTGTTGATCCAAGTGCAAATCTTCACAGTTCACAGTATCTGCTGCAAACACCAGCGACTGCATTCAGTTGTTTTTGCTGTTACCTTTCTTAGTTCACTCTTTCATCACCTTCATGTCCAACCAGTGTGAGGCTTCTTGTCCTAGACTCCACCCCCTTTTTACAGCGTCTATGAAATTAAAGGCTTAAATTGATATTTGTAACATATATATATAGTATAAAAGGGATGTCTCGATCAGGGTTTTTTTTTTGCCTCCGAGTCATTTGATCATCAGATCCAGGATGTCCGTTATTTTTTATTTTATTCACCTTATTTTATCATTTAACACGCCCCCAGCTTCAAGCTGCTGCCGTGTTCTGCTTCACTTTACGCCATTCAACCAACAGTGTCACTGTTGTTTCTGAGTGGAGTGTGAAAATAATGAGAATAAAAATATACATGATCTCTGCCATAAAGAAGAAACACACACTCAGCAACATGACTCAGCGAGTTGTTTTTTATCGTCTCTGCATATTAGAGAATGAACATTTGTTATTCAGTCATTGCTTTATCCTCCACCTGAGGGTCGTGGAGCCAAACCCAGCTGACATAAGGCCAAAGGGGGATTCACACCCTGCACAGGTTGTCAGTCCATCGTAGGGCAAACGTATATAGAGACAAACGTCATAAACCGACACCTGTGGGGGAAGTAGAGTATTCAATTAACCTCAGCATGTTGATACCAACACCAAGTGTCGGCTCATCCCTGCTCATGTTTTAGTTCTTCCTGATCGTTGTCTCTCTCTCTCTCTCTCTCTCTCTCTCTCTCTCCCTCTCTCCATCTTCCCTTTCTTCTCTCCGTTCCTCCTCCTCAGACGACTCCTGTATCCAGCGCTGGTCACTTTACTTGTTTCCACACTAACATTTCCACCTGGCTTCGGGCAGTTTATGGCTGGAAAGGTATGTTCCCCACACATTAATCACACACTGTAATGTATGAAGAATAACTGAAGACTGTTACACCAACAAGTGACTGCAGAACCTTTATGTGTGTGTGTGTGTGTGTGTGTGTGCTTTATCTTCTGATTTTTGATGAAGGTCAAACAAACCAAATTACTGTGCTGTACATCAAACACTGCTCTCAGTTGCTACTCATCATATGTCATTTTAACATAAATCCAATATTTCATGTGCAATCCAGGTTTAAACTGGACATATTAAACTCATACTGTATGTATTCTGGTTATTTAATGTATATTCTGTTTAGTCTATTCTATTTTATAATTGTAATAGTCGATATCATGTGAAAATGCATGTTTAATATTTATTACCTTTACCTTTATTGTGATACCATCATCTTCCCCAACTAATAAAGGATCATGTTATCTTGTCTTAAAAAAACAAAACATGGTTACAAGGTAACTAATGTTTTAGTAAATGTGTTAAAGTGAAAAAAAAGAATCTTAAAAGAGATTCTGAAGACCTTGTGGAACAAATTATGACGAATTTTGTTTAAACAGCATTTTGCAGTAATGATCTTTCCTCGTCATCATTATCCCCATGAAGGATATTTACCCTCAATCAACTCACTGTGAATGCATTTTATGGATATACACAATAATATCATATACTGTGACATGGCAGTCTAAATATCCATTTATGATTATTTAATAACCACATCACAGGGTTAATGTGCTCACGTGCCATCTTTTTGCACAGGAGACAACCATACTGTTCCCTAACTGGGCTGACTCACACTGTGTGTGTGTGTGTGTGCGTGTGTGTGTGTGTGCGTGCGTGTGTGTGTGTGTGTGTGTGCGCGTGTGTGTGTGTGTGTGTGAAAGAGAGAGAGAGGGAGAGACAAAGACTTTTCACCAATTACAATCCTTTCATTTGTGTAATTATTAGAATTAGAAAAAAGAAAATGTTCGGTCTGTTCTGTCAGCCCTCTCTCTCTCTCTCTCAGTGTGACTCAGCCTTCTCAAAACTCCTCCCACACTGACCCACACTCCTTGGAGCTCCACTATCACAGAGCCCACTCAGAGCTCTGCACCTCAGACGCCACCACTGTTACCTTGACACAGTCATATGTTTAAATACAATGTTACCGCGATACACTTCCTGTCTGATGCATTTAACTTTCACTCAGGTATTTGAATAAACTTTCACAGCATCTAAAAGTGTATTCCAGATGTGGCCACGCCTCGTCTGCCGTGCGTTACCATTCGAACCTATAACATTGAACCTATTATTTTACATTTTCACATTTGTTAGACACTGTGGAAGTGAGCGGAACAATCTGACGTACAGTTGAAACAGTTTCCTCTGGCTTGATGATTTCACTTCCTGTGGCCTGTAGCTCACACAGAAGGAGGCTCTGGTGACGCTGCTGGACAACCACACGTGGGCCAAGCAGGGCATCGCTGAGGAGTTTGACTTCCTCGGAAACGCTCAGGCCTGGAAACACCCGCAGGTCAACGTCTTTGTCACCCTGGTCCTCTTCATCGTCATGAAGGTAGGTCAGTGAATGACTGGAGGCTCAAATGGTCCTGATAATACAAGGGATTAAATATACACGTTACTTAGTAACCTATCGGGAGTTAGTTCACGGAGATAAATACTGTCACACAGTTTCAAATCCACCACCGCCTGATGACATGACAGTAGTTGTTGTTGTGGAAATGTTGTATTTTCTTCATCAGTCCACACGTTTCTCCTCTCATCCACTGTTTTTCTCAACATCATCCTTTGTTCGCTGAATCTGTTTCCATATCACGCTCTCACATTTGCTGCCTTTAATCAGTACACTCACTCAATCTTAAAAAAAAATTGTGATATTTACAAGATTTGTGTTTCCTATCAGGTTATTTTATGACCTAGTGCACCTTTTTTCCTTAACGCCTCCCTTACTTGTGTCTAAGGCAAACCAGGCCCCTGAACAAAAATAAACACAACTATTTGTTCCCATTACCGTGTTTTTATAAAATCTAAACCAAGGTAACTCTTGAGAAAAGAGTTTTCCCACCTGTGGATGTGGAGGTACAGTCGTTGCGTGTTAGAGGCCAACATCACTACAAATATTGAAGTCACCTTTACTTTATGAGCAAAGCTCCTCAGAGACGGATGTGTGTATGTGCAGCTGTGTCAGTGTGACATAGTAATTGATAAGAATGTAACGATTCCATTATCGATATTGCTTATCGATCTGATTCCTTATTGATTCTCATTGGGTGAGGGAATAAGTACACATTTGTTTGTTTATAAAAACTCTCTTTACTTTCTGATTTTCACATTAAATGGATCAGACAAAATGTGGAATCATTAAGCGGGCGGGGTCACGGTTCTGAGGAATCGATTGACACCTGTTCTGAAGAAGAACCGGTTCTCGATCCCCATCCCTAAACACAGCCAAGTTAGTTCTGATCTCTTTTCCTTGTCAACTCCTCTCGGTCATTGGCTTGTTGGTGAAAAGGCACATGGCACTGTAAGAGACTGGCACAGCACCCCCCTGTGGAGGATAGAGCAGTAGAAAATGGATGGATGATGATGTTTCCTTAACATTGTGGACAATTCTATGACCTAATATAATATATTTCTTACTGATTTCACATTTAACCGTGTTAGACATTTGGTTTAAATATTCAGTGATCAAACTTTAGCTGGGGTTGCATATGTTGACTGCCGCAGTGATTTTATTCCAAACTGTTTTGTTTCCCTTTATTCCATGTTGTTATTCCAGGCTGCCACGTTAATAAGTTAACATCCCTCGTCTAGACCACATTTCCTTTACTCCGCCTTTCAAAATCCTGGGAGGGGCATCTCTGTGAAAAGCAATTAGACGTTTGAATTACTGCCACATTTATCAATATCTGATGCTTTCCATGAGGACATACATGAGGACAAGAATGCAGAGACAGAGGACACAATAGGAAAACATGATGGACATCATAGAGAGATCGTTTTGAAATTCACTAAGAGAGAAAACCTGCAGTGCTGACTGTGTGTGTGTGTGTGTGTTTCTCTTTTTCCTTCCTGCAGCATGTTGAGCTTATTGAGCTACACACAAAAGGAAAAAACCACAAAAGTAGTTTAAACTATGTGGATTTCTGCTGATTTAGTTTTTGCTGCGGTAAGGAGGACACAGGGGGAGGTGGATCAGCTCCTGCTTTAACTCCTCTGGGTTTCAGATACTGCCCCCGGTGTCTCAGTGACTGTGGAGGAGGGTGATGCTTGTGTTGTGATTGAAGTGGCTTGTGTGGTGCTGCTGCAGTTCAGCCTGAAATGAAATGTCCTCTGCCAGAAAAAAAAGGTTGTAAATCTCACTTCACTATATCAAGAGCTACTGTGTGTGTGTGTGTGTGTGTAGTGGGTTTAAAGTGTACACAGCGTCCAGTGCTGAGTGTACAAAAGTGCAAATGAGTGCAGAATAAAAAGATGCTGGTTATGTAATTCCCTCTCTGTATGTGTGTCAATGTGCTCTTTTCTGACTGGAAACTAACAGTTGTCAAACACTCACTCTCCTACACCAAAGTCCATAGAGACAGTCCACAATTTTCACTGTGAAATTCGACTTTAATCTTCTGTTCTATCGATTGTTCCTTGTGTCCCTGCTGGCGGCCAAGTTTTCAGTGAAGGCGAGTGTCCAAGTCTCACACTGGCTGATGGCACAGAGTCTGTGTTAATGCATTCATATACAACAAGCTCCCTCAGAATGAACACATGCAGTTCACTGAGGTGAAGCACTGCCGAGAAAATAACGTCCAGGGCTATGTATTTGAAAAAAAAAGTCATTTATGTGAGAAATCACTGCGACCAAATATGATTAATCATACGCTCATTCATGTTTGAATGCAAACCCCACACAATTCATGCAGGAGGAGCATAGTCAAAGATACAACATGTGTATATATAGACATACAGTATATATGTATGTATGTGTATATATATATACATGTGTATATATATATACACATGTATATATATATACACATGTATATATATATACTGTATATCTATATATATACATATACATAGGGGTTATGAACTAGATATGGTTGTGGTGAGGAGGAAGTCAGTGCAATGTCCTCACAAGGATAGCTGCACAATCCTTGTGTGTGTGTTCTAGTTTGGGGGTGTCTGTGAGGACCAACACAACGTACAAACATTATTGACATTTTGTGACACAAACGGTGTCAGTGGAAGGTGACAAATGGACTTAAGTGGAGACTGAATGTGACAAAGACGCTGTGCCACGGATAGTTTATCAAGTTCCCAGAACATAAATTGTTCCATTTTACGACAAAGACATGCTGGAGGGTTAGGACGAGGTTATACTGGAGTTAGGGTTAAGGTTAGAGCAAGTCTCTGGGAAATGAATGTATGTAATGTCCTCTTCAGTCATGGAAACCAGATTATGTGATGTGTCATTTTTAGGTGTCCAACACACACACACTGTGCACATGGTTAAGACAAATACAGCATTTCCTTATGACATGCACGTGTAGGTAAGTCACATGTAGGACACACACACACACACACACACACACACACACACACACACACACACACACTTCTAACTTTAATCACCCACCTGCACATGCTGCTCTTGCCTCCCCCCCACACACACATACACTCACAAAGCAAAGTCAGGCAGTAATGGCTCTGTCTAATTACAGCCTTTGTTTTTCTCTCAGAATTCAGCTTGGTAATTTTCAAAGGGACAATTGCTCTCTCTCTCTCTCTCTCTCTCTCCCCCTCTCTCTCTCCCTCTCTCCTTTTCCTTCTCTGTAATGAATGGTTCTTTTATTTGTCACGGCAGCCATCTTGTCTTGTTGCCGACTGCTGAACTTCTTGAAACGTGCTGATGGTTTTTCAGCTCAGTCGACAGAGTGAAGCTGCTCTAAAAACTTGAATTAAATGTGTTTTTCAAAGCAGAATAACACAATACACACACACACACACACACACACACACACACACGTTTGTGCAGCATTTGTAGTGAGGACACCCATTAACATTATAATACATCCCAGAGGCCTTTACCCTAACCTTAACCATCACTACTGTGCCCAAGCCAAAGCCTAACCTAAAGCCAAGGAATGTTTTTACTTTTCTCTCTAAAACAACAAACAATAATTGTATAAAAAGAACATGTTTGTTTTTTAGAGCAGAAGGTATATATACAAATATAAATAGTACAAGTACAAGTTATTGAGAATAACCGCAATATGCAAATGAGCGTAGTGCAGCGATGACCATTCATTGTTCACAGCCTGGGGGCAGAAGCTGTCTCTGTGGCGGTTTGTTATTGCAGACAGTGTTCTGCAGCACCTGCCTGAAGGCAGCAGTTTAAAGACGGGTCTGCAGAGATGTTTGCTGCCTTACTCACAGGAGGAGCAGAGAAACCCAGCAATTCACACAGTGAGCAAACTCTAGGCATCAGTGGGAAGAAAAAACTCCTTTTTAACAGAACCTGACAGAACCAGACTCAGAGATGTGCAGCATCTGCCTCGACCGGCTGGGGTGAAAGGACATAATGGGGAACAGAGGAGAGGAGAGGTGGGGGACAGGAAGGACAAGAGGGAGATGAGGTAGAGACAGAAGAGAGAGAGAGAGACCAGGAGCAGATACACAACAACTGTATCAAGTTACAAGTTTATACAGGACAGTTAGAGTCAGTGATGACATGTTTATAGAACTATGATGTCATTTATAAAAGCAGCAGCAGAGACTGTTGATGGAAAAATGTACTTCAATTATAGCATAATAATAATAATGGTGATGATATGATATGTAGGATAATACAGATGATATGAGAAAGAGACAAGATTAATGACATATAGAAAGAGAGAGAATGTGCGTGCACCACAGGAAAATCCCCCAGCAGTCTAGGTCTATAGCAGCAGAACTAAGAGATGGTCTAGGTTTCCCTGAACCAGCTCTAACTATAAGCTTTATCAAAAAGGAAAGTTTTAAGTCTAACTTTAAACACAGGGAGAGAGGCTCCGCCCCCCGAACTGTCATTGGGAGCTGGTTCCACAGGAGAGGAGGAGCCTGGTTACTGAAGGCTCTGCCTCCCATTCTCCTCTTACAGACTCTTGGAACCACAAGTAAACCTGTATTTTGTGACCTAAGTGGTCTGTTAGGGTGATAAGGTAAGACTAGGTCTTTCAGGTATGAAGGGGCGTGACCATTAAGTGCTTTGTACGTGAGGAGGAGGATTTTAAATTGAATTCTAAACTGTACGGGGAGCGAGTGTAGAGAAGCTAACACTGGAGTTATACGGTCTCTCTTTCTAGTTAGGTTAGTTGGTTTTATGGACCTCACAAAGATAGACAAACAAATGCTGGATTATGTGTTAAATTTGTGTCTGTTTTAGCTCATTTGAAATGAACACAGTAATGAATTCCTATATCTAGTGGTGCTATAATTATTATTATTATCATTGTTATGTTATTATTGGTGTTCAATTAGGTACATCAACAGCTAAGTAATGTGTTTATTAATACAGGTGGGTGTTTGTGTGTGTGTGTGTGTGTGTGTAAGAATGACAGAGAGGTGGCTTCACTCTAATTGGAGTGGGACTAGAGGAAGGCCCCCTGAGGGTCCCTTGAGGCCCCTGGGCGATAGACTGTCCTTCGAATGTGACTCTTTCTCTCTCTCTCTCTCTGTCTCTCTCTCTCTCACACACACACACACACACACACAGACAGACACACACACACACAGACAGACACACGTGCACACCCCCACACACGTGCACACACACACAAAGTGTACACAGGGACTCCCAGGTGAGTGACAAAATGAAACACAGTATGAGTGTCCTGGATAATAACCTGAGCTGAAGTATCCTTCACTCCTCCCACTTCTGTACCTCTCTCTCTATTGTTGTTTTTGTGGATTTCTCACATCTTTGTTTTGCTCTTTAGTCCGTTGCAGGTTTTTAACACCAGACACTAAACTTTTTAGCAGTGTATAGCAAAGAGAATGAGATAAAAGACACAATACATCATACAGAGAGCTGCATCTGAATGCAGCTGTAGAAGAAGCTTCTTTCTTCTTCTTTTATCATTCTGACAGTCAGTATTATTACTGGAGCCTCAGAACAGATTTCTTTCATTTGTATTATGATGGCAGCATTTGTCTTAAAACAAAAAAGAAAGTCAGACTTAGGTCTAAATGAAGATGGAGGCAGCTTTATTAATAAATGATGTCTCTCTGTAAAGCTGCAGTACATAACATATGGTGGAGTCATGGTGGGATTTTTGTTGCTGTTGAACAGAAATGACGTAACATTATTTGTGCCGGGTGTAACTGTAGGACTGTGTAATAATACAACACTGGGATTACCTTTGATTTATCACAGAATTTGTTTTATCTTAATCCTGAAGCTTGGATCATTTTATATTTAATCTCACACAGTTATCTTAGAATGAACACAAAGGAAGCATACTTTAAATTAAAATGAAGTGCCAGAAACTAATTATAAACTCAAACTATATATTTTTTTTTTTTGCCTTGTGTAAGGAAAAAAAAAAATTTCTATAAATATCTTATGTGAAATTACATTAACAGAGCTTAGGCCGATTCCATGCTTAAATCAAACTAAAAGGAATCAAGAAGACAGGTGTTGTTTTATTTAACCAGTAAATGTAGCTCTTATCATGTCGTCTGACTAAGTCTTAGTCACATAAATTGACTGAATTTCATTATTATTTTCTTCTAAAATAGTTTACCCTGAAGCAGCTCCATAACTTATCCTGTAAGTCTCATTAAAGCTTCTGTCAGAATCCATTTGGGTCATTAAGTAAGTTTTAATTGCATTTTAATGCAGGAGGTTTTCAAATCAATTCCTTTACTCTTTTCTTTTTTTAACAGAAGCACGTGAACGGTTTGAAACTGACTGACAGTTCATCAAAATGGTCCATCATCTAATGGTCACAGATCCTCATCAATATTGATGCTTGTGCACTATACCTCAGTGAGATGTACTCTTAGTAGATAATATTAGATTAGATTAGATTAAATATTAATGATTCCTTCAGGGTAAAGTGAGTCACTCCCACTGCTGCTGCAAAGAGCTGAATAAAGCAAGAGCTTTAGAGATGAATATAAATGGTAAAAAAGCAAATAAATACATCAAAATGCCTTGTGGAACAAACACTATCAGCTCTTAATTACTCATTTTATGTCAGATCTAAGAAGTTCTCACTGAATTAGACTTAAATATTTTGTATTTTTTGTCCTGCAGAGTTGAGATGTAGGATTAGTCTCAGCAGCTCCAGTTTGCTTTGAAAAACACACTACTGTTAAATTATATATCACATCATGCCAATTCTGTCATAGAGAAAGGTTTAGATGAAGTGGGGCTGATGCAATATTGCTGTCTGCCCTCTAGTCTTTTACATAAAAACATACTGGGTGATAAATTGTCATAGTACACACATAGATGGATCCGGCTTAGTGCCAAAAGTGAGGAGTCTTTGTGTTTTATTGAACTTTTTAAACGTGAAACACAAAATCTGAACAAAAGTATGCAACAGATGTTTCCCAGGTGAATTTTGTTTTACAACGGCACATAGGTTGAAGTACAACTAAGAACACAAGAAGCTCCCATAAAAAGAAGGGAATTGTACTTCTCAAAAAACACCAGTTTGACAAGATAAATGTGTCTCGTCCCACCTGTCACTGCTCTGCTGCTGTATACACACAAGCGTTCCCTCAGTCAGCTCTGATAGAATTGTTAAACAGAGCCTGTTTTCATCCCATTTCACAAATAATGTAACATTGTTTATTTTCACAAAGATCAAACAACTTTTAAATTAGTAATCCATGATGTAGATCCACCAATTTACTATGTTCAATGACTAATATCAAATGCACAATTTCCATTCTATTTAACTTCTCAACAAAACAACTGCTTTTTAAAAAAGACAAATGCCACAAATGGAACTTCTACGTGATACATTATTAATTTTGAGTCATTTCATATGTACAGTATAAATGTTTTTTATATATATACTGTATATATATATATACATATGTACATATATGTGTATATATATATATATTTGTATGTATATGTGTATATATGTATATATATGTGTGTGTGTGTTATTATAATTTCGACATATTTTGCATATATGCAAAATCAGTACTTTTTAATTTAATTTGAAATTTGAACTTTTTTTGAACAAAGTGCATTGAGCCGTTTTTCATCCTCTCCTGCAAACGGCGGTGGGTGAAAAGCGAGCAGCTCAAGCGTGGAACAGCTGTAGGCAGAATCACTAACCTTAGGCACAAAAGCCGGGTTAGGACGCAGTCTCACCTTCCCATAATCTAATAAAATGTAACTCACTTATCCGTCTAGCTGAAGTCAGAGCCAGCAGCAGGATAGTTTTAAGGGAGAGTACCTTTAAATCAGCAAATTCTAATGGCTCGAAGGGCAACCCTAAGAGTGCATCCAGGCGACGCGCACCCCTCATAAACCTCCTAATTAGAGGTTCACTGACCTCCCCTCATAAACCTCCTAATTAGAGGTTCACTGACCTCCCCTCGAAAACCGCTCCCCACCCCGTTAACGAGGCATCCCTTGTAACTGTTTTCCTCATCACTACGGCTCCCAGTGGGACGCCGGAAGTGAATATGCCCGGGTCTCTCCAGTAACGGAGAGCCAGGCGGCATTCCGGAAAACCCTCACCATACGTCTGAAGTGACGTCGTGCGTCCAGACGTAGTGAGGATACCCAGCGCTGAAAATCCCTCATTTTCAGCAGCCTGTGCGGGACGACAGAAATCGATGACGCCATCAGCCCTGACAGCCGAAGACAGTCCCGTAACGACACTGGATTTCCCTGCTGAAATAGAGCCAGGTGACGGCAAAATGTCTCCGCCCGGACCCGAGACCCAAAATGCAACAGAGTTTATTTCACGACCCAAATACTTGATATTCTGAGTGGGAGACAAAACACTCTTTGCGTGGTTTGTACTGGAGCCTAAGCTGTGGAGCCTGACCATCAGTCTCTGCGTATCCCTCTCCATCACCTCGCTGCTGGGAGCATCGGGTTCAGGGCTGCTTCCACACATTTGCAAGACCCTCAGAGCTAATGTCAGCCCGAAAGGCAGGGTCTGGTACTCGTAGGCTGCTCCTTTAGAAGCAAACCTGAGATATTTCCTGTGCTGGATATATGCTTTTATGAGAATAAGCGTCCTGCAGATCCACAGAAGTGAACCAGTCGCCTGGTCGGATGGATCGGAACAGAACATATTGTATTTTTGTATTTTTTGAATTTGTATTTTCGGAGGAGTAAATTAAGGCAACGCAGATCCAGGATCGGACGTAGCGATCCTCCTTTTTTCGGGAATAAAAACCCTGATCTCTCTCCTCATCCGGCAGAATGTGAACCGCCCCTCGGCTTAATAGAGAAGATATTTTGCTCTCTAAAGCCTCCACGGCTTCCCCTGTAGCTTCTGTCGTCAGGAGGGTGGGGCCCACTGTGGAGCGCCGGCTGGGGTGGAGGTGTGAAGCCTACGCCTGTTCCACTACTGGGGATCCCCAAGACCCCACTCCTTGTTATTAACGACCTCCAGGCAAGAATAACCCTTAACGGGATATATCCCAAAACCGCTTCATCTCCCTCATGCATGCCAGGACGGCGGGCATGGCCTGACTCGTCGGTGTACGGTGAGAAGGCAGAATTTTACCGTGATAAAGATCCCTTTCCTCACCCTTGTCATCCGGTGATGCGGGCCAGTCGATACCCAGCCGTGATGCTGCCCACCTACACACCTCGTGCAAGTCGACCTCCGTAGGAGCAGGGGAGGGTTGGATTTCTCTGCTGACGGAGCTGCTGGGGCGGGATGTCTGGGCTGAGGGGAGGATGGCGTCCTCGTCATTGTCCTCGTTCTTGTTGTTGAGAAGGTCCAGATTATCATCCTCCTCCACAGACTTTGCTCCGTACTCGTCTTCCGAGTCGAGGAGCTGGTCAAACTTGGCTTTAGCCTTAACCGGCTTCGGCTTAGCAGCACTGTCGGAGAGGCACGGGTCTGCTTTAGAAGTGGCCGAAGCTCTGAGGCGCCACTCCAGAATCCTAGCTGGCATGGCGCTGCAGTGCTGGCAGCACTTGGAGTCTGCGAGTGACGCTTGAGCGTGTTGGATTCCCATAGAAGCAATACAGAGAGGATGTGGGTCTCTCCCCAAAATTGCAAAACCGCAAGCAGGTGGACAGGGGCGGGACTCAATGTCCTTCACCAACGGAACTGTAAAAAACACTCAGCTGTTCAATCCTGAATATAGAATATTCACGCTCGGTGACTACCTTGACGGCGCGTCGGAAGAGCAGTTGAATGAATGATCTCAAACAGGACAGCTGAGGAACTCTGTGATCTTCACAGCGGAAGAAAGCGAGAATGGCGGGTGCAGCACGCAGGGCGCTTATAAGGGGGGCGAGCTGGCCCGTGCACCTCGAGCTGATTGGTCTGTCATATGACAGACATGGTGTCATTGGAGCTTCCATGATCGGTCACGCAGAAGGCGTTTCCCATAGTGAGAGACCGAGGGAGGTTTGAAAGAGAACCCAGCTTTCCATCCAGACACTGTGTTGTGTTCTTCAGTTAGTTTAGTCTTTAGTTAGTGGTTTAGCAACGATTTGCTCAGTGCCGGCCCTGAGTGATTTGGTGCCCTAGGCAAGATTTTAGCTGGCGCCCCCTTGCATAGCAGCAGTCAATTTCACAATCAACTTTCATACAATCACACAGAAACTGCATGTGTGTATTCAAGATTTTATTTCTTTGAGTAAAAAAGAAAGCTATGTTTCTTTCAGCTAAGGACTGAATTATTGCCAACAATCATTTGCAAAACGGACCTCCAACTCCTTCCATGTTGCCATGTGGGTATTGTGCTCCCGGCTATCCTCATGAGCTTTCAGCAACTGGCCTGCATTTTTCCAGTCCTTCAGTCCCTCTTTATTAAGTTTGTAATCTTTTGTAGAGAACATTTTGCAGCAGAAGCAGTACAAGCTATCATTCTTTTTGGAGTACATCAGCCAGCTCCTTTTGATTTTTTCCCCATTAACTAAGACTCTTTTTAAAAAGTCATGTTGACACCTTCTCCCATCGTTGTTTTGGGGAAATCTGTGAACTGTTTTTTGTTTGAAATGGTCCTCTGTGAACTAACTCTCTTCTTACTTAAAAAAGAAGAGATGTCCAGTCAGCAGGGTCTATAGGTGCAGCCTTTAGTCCTGATGCTGTGTCACTGGGCTGTGCAGAGGTAGACGGGACAGCAGCACCTGATGCTGTGTCACTGGGGGTGGAACTGAAATATTTTAAAAGTGCATCTGAAGAGAGAAGAGAAGTATATGTGACGACTGCAGGTTACATTTTAATAAAAAAACAGATGCTTGGTGTGCTACACATGAGACTAATATAGACTAATAATGAAAATGTGATGAGATTCATTCAACTTTATTGTCATTGCAATGCAATTCAGTCTAACCAGAGTGCAGAAACCAGTAAAGTGCAGTGAAATTAATATATATGTATGTTTAGCCTACGAATGATATGGGAAAGCTAAGGTATGAAATATTAACAGTAATACACTTTAACTGCACTTTTTTACACTGATGTAAACTTTAACAAACATAAACTGTGACACATAAAACCAAAGGCTTACAACCACCCTATTACAAAGGGGATGGACAACTAAAAGCATTTAAACTGACATACAAGCAGGAAAGACACCTGTAAAATAACACCTGAACAGGCCTAACGTTAAGTTTCCAAACGTCCCTGATGAATTTAAGGTGGAGTAACATTAACACACGTCCACTCAGCTATTTATTGATTATTAAACTATGTTGCTATCGTCCCAAGTAAGCTAGCAAGCTAACAATCTGCTCCAACAATGGTAACTACGATGCATTAAACTATTCATTTCATGCACTTCATCACATTGACATTACTGTACCTCTATCTTTTTCATGTTTCTCTTCCTCTTCTTTCCTTCTTTTCCTTCCTTGGACGCCGGATGGCTTCAGTCTTTTGGACATAATTCCGATACAGTGTCATTAATCTTTTTCTTCGTCTCTGGGTCACGGTCCGGTCAGATTGAGGCAGCTGGCCTCTTGACCCCGCCCCCCTCACAGAGGGCAGGTACAGAGCGACGGCTCGTTGCACCCAGAAAAAAGGCTTCTGCATTATTTAATAGTCTTTGCTATGACTTTATGTTGCTGTGGGCTTATATAATATTTCGAAATAATAGTAATAATGGCACTGGTAAAAAAAAATAAGTAGTATTTATATATATATATATATTTTTTTTTCCCTGTTTTTGGCGCCCCTAGCATTTGCCTATACTGCCTATGCCCAGGGCCGGCTCCGGATTTTCTGTCTGTATCACAACAGAGATCACACAGCAGCCATCATGCTGTCACACTCTGCTGTGTTCAAGTGTCTGTGAGTGGGACTTTGTATGGGTTAAAAAAACAGCTGGTTGGGATTATGACAGTGACATCTGCACAAAAACTTGTTTCCAGTAAAATATGAGTTTGAGCAATGATGTGTTTTTTTGAGGGGTTTTCACGTTATTTACAAGTCCTTCTGTTGTTGCTGATCACTTGCTGGTTCTGCTGCCCTCACTGTGCGTTTGTAGACACAATCATGCGGTGAACTCAACACTTTCCCATACAGCACCAGAGACAGGAGTTGGCTTTAGGCACTTTAAAGGAGCTGTGTAAAACTATAAAACAATGCAAAATAAACAAAGATACAAAAAAAGACCCTCAAAACATCAAGAACTAAACATTATGTTATTAAATGTGCATAATAACACTAGAATATTACACATTACTAATATATAAACAAAAAACCTACAGATTGTGCTTCTTGATGAGCAAACAAAGAAGATGGAGAAGGATTGTGTGCAGCTGTCTTCACCATCAGCATTCATCAAAATGGCTGATTCAAACTCACAACTTTAGTAACTGTCAACTGACCACAATTTACTAGACCGCTAGATGACACTAACTACAACAAATGAAACTGTCGTAGGAGGGGCAGAATACTGGTTACAGATGATGCCGATTCATCTTGACAAACAGTAACTCTTGTGCTGCTGTGGTAAGTTTTTCCTAAGTGGATTTTTTTTATTGCATGAGTTCCGTCATTACTCCGTAGATAGAACTTATTTTGATGGACGATGAGTTTGAAGTTTTTAAAATTCATATATGTAATGTGATAACTTTAAAGATGAATAGTCTGATATGAGCTCTTTAAATATCTATCATAAAACAGGATATAAAACCTAACAAATAAATACATATATCCTGATTCTACTCCGTTAATCAGATCTGCTCCAAAATGTAATGTTTTATTTAGTTTAGTTTTTTCAACAATTTTTCAACATTTATTTTGTAGCTTTATTTCTTAGACAGATAAAAATTGTTAAAAAAAAAAAAGTCCAATTTGTTTACTTGGTAGGCGTGGTGTGGGCTGTGCTCAATTGTTCGTCACATCGTATTGAACATTGAACATGACACAACAGACAACAATGGGCATGCAGCAGCTCTTTTTATCCTGCTCACTTTGTGGCTTTTTGTCTCAAAGAGCTCCACCAGCTCCACCCTGACTGTACCTTACCATTAACTCTGGTACCCCAAAGGAAAGGTGTCAAAGAATGGAGTGGTTATCTTGGTAATATTCCTCATGGAAACACAAAAAAACATGTAAACCGCTCAGTGGAAATGTTGCTTATATTTCATTCACGTAAACCTCTCCAGCTGATTTAGCAACTAGTGGAGAGTGGCGAATAATAGAAAACTCTTTCTAATGGAGTGCATTACTAAACTTTTGCAAGCAGCTGGTGCTTCCCTCATAAGGGACATTATTGTGACCATAAGCAACATTTATGGTTATATGGTATGTGGTTTATGCTCATTTTACAGACAGTTTCACTTGTCATTTAGCTAGTTAAAAAAGACATTATTTTGTAGATATCTTTATGACTTGCCTGAACCATAATACACACCATTATACTCTAATAACCAGTGGAAAGCTTCAGTGAACAGCCTATTAAAGTTATTGTGGAGTTTATGGGGGAAATGTAAAACAACTATTCTTGTTAGTGCAATGAACTCATTTCCATTCATTTTTATTCATTATTCCCAAACTTGACCACAACTGGTTAATACCTGACCATAACCTAATCACAATTCAAATCTAACCTTCAACTTTACACACACACACACACACACACACTCAGGGTTATGGCCTCTGTTATAAAGTTAAGTCTGTATTATAAATGCTTTTTTAGTAATTTGAATGTTGTAAAGTCTTTAAGAAAGAGAATGCAAAGAAAAGGCAGAAACATTGTTAAATCACTTTACCTCGAGGCTTTTTGTGTGTTTGTGTGTGTGTCTGTTACTCCTCAGCACCCGGCTGCATTCAGCTCTTCACAGAGTCTGTGTCCCTGTGTGTGTTTGTGTGAACACCTACACATGTCTGCGAGTGTGATGTGAAGTGTGTGAGAACGGCAGTGTAAGGTTTCAGAAGGAGATCCATTCCTTCACCGTGGCAGCCGGTCTTAATTACAGCTAACTATAGACCGAGCAGAGGGAGCAAAAGCAAAGGAGAAGAATGGGTGGATTGGATGAGTAGAGAGAAATAAAGAGATATTATAATTAAAAAGTCTATTTGAATCCACAACATTATTACATTGATGAAGTTTGGGTAATGGCGTGTACAGTACTGTAGTTCTAATACTTCTTTTATGCCTCCAAATGGTGATAGTCACTAAGTTGCAACTGTTTTATTGCTCCATGTGCAAGTGTATGAAATACAAAGTAACATGAAAATATGAAGAACAAATCTGGTGAAGTCATATTGTCACAATATGACTGTTGGGAAATAAACTCCTGTTTTTAAGCCACAAAATTTGAGTCCTGGAACCTGGAAGGCTACTTTCATTGGGTATGTAGGGACTGTGAGGAAAGGCACCTGAAATCATCTTCATCACGAAACAATCTATGCAGTGATGTCACAGAGTCTGTGATGGCGATCAGGCTGAAATCAGGACATGCCCATCCTGTGTCCTTATCAGTCATATCAATATCTACCAGATCGATTGCTATAGAGGCAGTTAACCCAACGTTTATCACTGTCATCAAATAATATGTTGATGAACATGATGTGGAGATCATTTCCACACCTGTTTGGTGCATAGTTAAAAGCAGCTCTGGTACACGTTCTTCTGTTTGCTTGTCACTTGATTTCTGGACAAAAAAAAAACACTTGCTCCAAAATTTGCACCAAAAGTCCACAGAGAAAATTTGATTTTAAGGCAGCATCTCCTGTGTCTCATTGAGCTTAATGGGAATTAGGGATTTGATGCAGTTTTACAAGCATGGCAGTTATGTGTCAGTGCCTCATACAATCACAGTTGGAGAAAAGCGGATCCCAGTTATAAAACAGCAGCAACAACCACACTTCAGAACACTTGGTCCGTCACTTCAACTTTAGTTTCCACCAATTATCGAATAAGTTGGGAAAATCCTTGGGTAATGTTCTTGAATATCATCATTTAATAACATAAGTCTTAGTGAAACTTCAGCATATCAGCCTCATATGTGCTTTAACTTTCTCACACACACACACACACACACACAGAGAATGATAGTGCTCACACATTGTCAGTGGTGACATTTCCCTTTTGTTTGTCTTTCCTAATTAGCAGTCTGTCGGCCAATCGCCACGGCCCGCTCATTAGCCAAGGTTCATGTCAGGGTCTTTGTCAGATGAGGAGTGAAAGTGACAGCTCAATCTAACCTTAGCAATAAGCCTTGCATGGCTGCCTCCTTCCTCAATGCTGGTGGAGAATTCAACTAGCTATCATCTAGGGGCAGACAGGATGGTACTTTGAAGCTAATTGAAATGCCACCCTGTCCTTTCTTTTATATATAAATATATATGTTGAATATTTTTCTTTATGTTTCTCATTTTCTGTCTTAGTTCTGGATGTCTGCCCTGGCCACCACCATCCCAGTGCCCTGCGGCGCCTTCATGCCTGTGTTTGTCATCGGTAAGAAGCGAATGCACGCTCACTGTGTTGAAACAATAGATGCATAAACAAGTTCAATGGCAATATGCTGTATATTCCTACTTTAAAACTCCACTGCTTCATTTTTTAAATAAATAAATAAATAAACGTCTGTTGCATTCAAATTAAATGAGTTCACTCAATTCAGACTGGGATTGTATTTCTCAGTCTAACAGTTTTTGTGATTTGTATGTTATGACCGGATGACATGTGCAAATGTTTGCTTGTGTGATCATGTTTCAGAGGTGTGGGGTCACTTATGTGCTTATAGTCTTATTTTAACTCCATACTGGAGCTTTAAATTCTCTTTATCAATCACATGTATTTATGTAGCCCAAAAGCAACAGTTTGGTTTCTTGTGTCAGAGGTCGCACTCGTGACTCTTTCAGTGACGAAACTCTCGGACCAATCAGTGGCTGATTGTTGACGACACATTTTAGTTTCGGCTCAGCTCACTTTGAACCAGGTACTATCACTGATGGAAAAACAAAAACAACTCATAGAGTCAAGTTGAGCCAAGTCGTGCTGGAACTGTATAATGGAAAAGTGCCATAACTGATAACCTTTGAGCCACAGGAATATTAAAGATGACTTAGTGATAAGAGGGAGTTTTTCTGCTAAACCACTAACATGCTGATTTGCCATTGAGCAAGAATTCACTACTCAAACTGTTACACTCCAACATGTTTGCAGCCATTTGGCTTCACCACAGCAATGTCCCTGTTCACTGCATCTAACTCACTTCCTGTGTGCAGCGTGGGTCGCCAGGCAACACGATCTTTAACTACTGCTCGACTGAGAAACATAGACACCGACATGTGGAGCTGATTCACCTAATTCACCTAATCACAATAGTGGAAAGTCATTAGTAACAGGCATGTGTTTATGTTTAAACATTACACACTACAGCTTTAATGTGATATAGCTTTTATTATGTGAGTCCCAAAACAAGTTTTTTCATTGTGTCACCACTGGCAGCCATGTTGGTTCCTGGTCTGACTTTGTGTTCCTCAGAATCCAGAACTTTTTCTTTTACGTGCATTTATGTTGTTGTGTGTTTTTTCCAGGGGCAGCTTTTGGTCGTCTGGTTGGAGAAAGCATGGCGGCCTGGTTCCCAGATGGCATTCACTCAGATGGCGCCATCTACACCATAGTGCCAGGAGGCTACGCTGTTGTTGGTAAGTTGAACACACAATTTATTCTTCACATTCTGTTTTCTATTACTTTAGTCTCTACTCTGATCTTTTTTCTCTACATTTTACATCTCTACTTTCTTTCATTTTCCACTTTTGTGGAACCTGCACAAAACGTATTTCATCTTAAGTGATTCAGATAAAAACTGCACACACATTTCTTTTTAATTATCATGGGATTAATGTGCAGAATTATATTCTCAGTTGGAGAAAATGAATTAATGAATCAATATGAATCTTTCCTTATAGCCCAATGCCTTGATACACTGCTCCAAGACTCTAAATGGGCTGATTTATTGTTGTTATTCTTCATAAAACAGTAACGAGTTTATAGTAAGCCATCATGTCCTCGACCTACAACTAGGGCTGAACGATATGGACAAAATTTCATATCTCGATATTCATGTCAGATATCTCGATATCGATATGATACGATATGACTACGGGTTCGGTGAAAACCAAGCATTTTTCAGAAAAATAAAAACATCATAATACAAAAGACTGTAGAAACTTTCCACATGGAAAGTGCAGTTTTATTGATGAGAACTCACTGTGAGACTGTGTACACGGGTACCATGTCTTTTGCAATGTGGTATGTTATAGCGTCTGTAACCTTTATGTCCGGTGGACGTCGACTCATGCGGTGTAACGCTACTGAACGCATCAGTAAACACACTTTGCTTGGGCTTCTTTTGGGATGACTGAGAAGTCCCCGGTGTTTCTCTCATTGTATTACACTCTTCGTGCAGCACGCGATGGTGTTGTTTCAGGTGGTGAAACATGTTTGTTGTGCTACCTTGCTTCGTCGCAATTTTTGCCAAGCACGACCTGCACAACACCTCGCTCTGGTTGACATCATCCTTTTTAAATCCAAAATCGCCACCGGCCGCATTATCTTCCGCGCTCATGTCACTTTCTTTCCCGCTGTGTATGTCGTGTGTGTGTGTGTGCGCGTCTCAGTGTCCGTCTCCCTCCCGCCCTCCTATGTTTGTCATTGGTTGGCTTCAGCTGTCGATCCACAGCAAGCATGAAATAAGGTTTGTGGTTGGCTGGCCGCAGTGGTGCATTCAAGGGCAATCGTAAAAATGAAGTTTATTGTGCCAGAAATGTACATGTAGGGCGAGCGCGGGGGAAAATCTATATTGTTTATATCGTTGCTTTTGCGATATGAATATCTTGAATGTTCATATCTAGATATCGATACGATAACGATATATCGTTCAGCCCTACCTACAACAGTAAAATCCATCATTTATTTGATGTTTTGCAAACAGCAGCTGTCCCATCATAACCACATCATAACCACATCATAACCACATCATAACCACATCATAACCACATCATTTCCATGCTTCCTGTACTTATGTGTCTAATGAGATGCAGTGTTGTGTTTATCTCCCGTGTGTTACTTGTTGACAGCCATGCTGATTATCTCACTGCTGTCTTTTGATTGACTGCTGTTTTTCTGGGCCACAGTGGTGGTGTTGGTTGTGGTGGTGGTGTTCTTGATGTTGGTGGTGGAGGTGGTGTTCTTGATGTTGGTGGTGGTGGTGTTCTTGTTCTTGGTGTTGGTGGTGGTGGTGGTGGTGTTGGTGTTGTTGGTGGTGGTGGTGTTGGTGTTGGTGGTGGTGTTGTTGTTGATGGTGGTGGTGGTGGTGGCAGTGTTGGTGTTGTTGGTGGTGTTGATGGTGGTGTTGTTGATGATGGTGGTGGTGGTGTTGGTGGTGGTGGTAGTGTTGGTGTTGTTGGTGGTGGTGTTGGTGTTGTTGTTGGTGGTGGTGGTAGTGTTGGTGGTGGTGGTGGTGGTGGTGTTGTTGGTGGTGGTGGTGGTTTTGTTGTTGGTGGTGGTGTTGGTGGTGGTGGTGCTGTTGGTGTTGGTGTTGGTGGTGGTGGTGGTGGTGGTGGTTTTGTTGGTGGTGGTGGTGGTTTTGTTGGTGGTGGTGGTGTTGGTGTTGTTGTTGGTGGTGGTGGTAGTGTTGGTGGTGGTGGTGGTGGTGGTGTTGTTGGTGGTGGTGGTTTTGTTGTTGGTGGTGGTGTTGGTGTTGGTGGTGGTGGTGCTGTTGGTGTTGGTGTTGGTGGTGGTGGTGCTGTTGGTGTTGGTGTTGGTGGTGGTGGTGGTGGTAGCGGTGGTGGTGCACTGTAGCTCATGACCAAACACTCTGATGAAGACAGTCAGAAGGAGCAGCAATGTTTATCAGAGGCATTAGACAGACACACACTGACAAACCTGCCCATGTAGACGCTCCTCTCCTCTCACCACAACCATCTTTTTCTTTCCTTTGTTTTTGGACTCATCTGTTTTCTCACCGTGTCGCCCCATGCTGCTTTTATATTGCTCTTTTCCAGTGCTGGTCAAGTTACTTGGAAATAGTAATTAGTAACTGATTACTTCTCCAAGAAAGTAATCCAGTTACTTTACCGAGTTACTTTTTGAAGCTGAATATGCTGTAAAGCACTAACCCTAACCCTTTCAGCCTAATTCTATTCTTTCTGGATATTCCGTCATATAAAATGTCAAAACTTGTTTTATTAGTTTCAATCTTTTAACTTTATGCACATTGAATCAAGCAAACATTTCATTAAATGCAACAGTCTCTGACTTGAAGAAAATTGTTGAACATTTAAAAAAAAAATTCTGCACAATCCACCATATTTTAATAAAATAAAGCAAGTCTTTCTTGTGTTAACTTATATTTATATTTATTTAGACTTGATAAAGATAGTTCACCTTAAGTTAGAACCAGTGAAGCAAGTGTGGTTTTGTGAATTGGATCAGTGATAGTGTTTGCAGATTATTGTGTGGAGTGTGTGCAACAGATTTCCTCTATTCTTTTATTATGACACTATAAATTCCTATTACGGCCAACTGCAGTGTACATAGATATAATAATGACAATAAGATCATTTATTTTTATAATTTTGCTCCGTCTGTTGACAGTAAGCAGCTGTTTTTCAGGTTGTCTGTCTGACGGGACCAATTTTGCAAAAACGATATTTTAAGAATGAATTAGTTTAGAGCAGCGGAAATCTACCCTGGATGTCGTTTGTCAGAAGTTTAGTGTAGAAACTGAATATCTGACACACAGAGAGGAGAGAGAGAGACTGCAAAGCTAGGCTAGGATAACCACTGTTTGTGAATTTATGTGTAAAGATGGTGATTAGATAATGTTGGGGGGGCATATTTTAATTAAAATTAAAAAAAAGCACTACACGAATCAAAAGAAGAAAAAACTGCTGACACGGATCGAAGTCGTATCTTCTTCTTCTTCTTCTTCTTCTTCTTCACGTAAGACAGGTGGGGCGGCGCCCTAGCATTGATGAGACGCCACTGGCTTGTTAGCAGGTGTGGTGCTAACAGAGGGTGACAGTTATGAGTGATTGTGGTGATTGAGGGGCGTGTGGGGTCAAAGGTCTCGTTGAGACTGAAGTCCAAATCAAACTGTTAGCATACCTGATCAGAATCTGATCTTCCTGACCAACTGTTCACATTATATATTACAAGCGATCAGATCTGATCAGCCTGGGTCGATATTGACGTAGTCTAGTCTTGTCTTCCACATCGATTTCTATAGTTACAGGCCACGCCCCGGGAAAAACAAGGCGTGGACGACCAAAAACTGAGCCTGTTTCTGTTCCAAGTAGTTCTGTTCTTGTGATTACAAGGAAGCGACAGAAACGGAGGAGGCTGCTGAGTTGTGCCGCGGTTCGTGCTGCTATCACTGCTGGAATGGCGGTGGAGCAGAGCGTGTGGTGTAGGCACACCATCATCGCGTAGTGAGGATGTGTGATAATGCAATATGGCGCGACAGTTTCTGAATGCGAGAGAAGACATTAAATGTTATTTTATCCAGTTTTTTAAACTCTTGTCTTGCACTGTGTTAAGGCACCATCTAATTAACATCTGTTTCTCTGTCTCTATGTCATTATTTTGTTGTTGTTTTTCGAGACATAGAAGACACTTCCTGTCTGAGCGACCAAGACGTTCAGATTGAAACGGATCTTTAAAAACGGATCTTTGGAAATCTTTTTGGCTGACCGCTGTGGTTGACTGTTGACAGCCTAATCCAAATGACTCTCAAATGAACATTTGAACCCTTAATGCTCCTGTGCTTTCTTACCTTCCACCTGGTCTCTTGCACACATAAATCTACATTCTTTCTCTCCATCATATCAGCCAACCATTTAACAGTCATAGTCCCTACATTTACCTCCACACTCCTTCCCTGTTTTTCATCTGCACCTGTTGGTCTTTAGCACCGGTCGTTGTTAACCCAGGACTTGACTGATCTGGTTTGTCAGTACTGTTTACTTCACAGTGACCCGCATATTTGATTTGGCTAATGTTCTACGCCAGGTGCCCTGACACGTCCCTCCCCATTTATTCAGGCTTGAGACGGGCACCAGGAGTACACTGGATGTGGATCACATCGCATTCAACCACCTGGCCCAATTTATGCGTTAATGACATTTATTGGGTGGTCAAGGATTATTCACCTTGTTGTTACTGTTATGTTGCATGAGGTGAAACTAATCTACTTTAGCCTGTTGGTGAGTGTGTAAGATCTGTTTTAAAAGCTTATCCTGGGATTGGTAGATAGTATGTTTCTTGTATCTTAAGAAACCACGAGTGGTAATTATGGAGCAATGTTACATTACATTACATCACATCACATTACATTACATTACATTACATGTCATTTAGCAGACGCTTTTATCCAAAGCGACTTACAAGGGAATTGAGTACAATCAGCCAGGGGTGGAGTTGAATGTGTAAGATACTAATTATATGATTTAAGTGTCACAAGCAGTTCTTGTAGGAAGTGAATCAAAATTCAGAATGATTAAATGTTTTTATAGATCAACAGATTATTAGAGAATTTGCTGTGGGGTTATAAAGGTATTATTTATTTCAAATTGAACTACCTCTCATTTTAATGAATGTTGCCCTTTAAATATTTCCTCAATGAACCATTTACACCGCCCCAGCCTCTCACCTTGAAAACAGACTAATCTGAACAATTGCTGCTGTCTTTTTCTATATTAATTCTCACTAACATTCTCCCCTCTACCCAAAGGTGCAGCGGCCTTGTCCGGAGCGGTCACCCACACGGTATCCACGTCGGTCATAGTGTTTGAGCTGACTGGCCAGATCTCCCACATCCTGCCGGTGATGATAGCGGTGATCTTGGCCAACGCTGTGGCCCAGTCCCTGCAGCCTTCCCTCTATGACTCCATCATCAGGATCAAGAAGCTTCCCTACCTTCCAGAGCTCGGCTGGGGGCACCACGAGTATGTACTGTGCATTATGCCTCAGAGATTATATCATATATCAAAGTTAAAGATATTATACATTTGCTGCTCAGACTATGTTAAACTGCATGATACCTATTAATTAAAGAAAATAATAAATAAATAAATACAGTGGACAGGACATAAGCCAAACATGAGATTGCTGACAGGAGCTTTAATATTACAACTCCATATGCTATTGAATCCATTACAGCTGGACTTTCTTGACAGTTCACCTCTCATCCTAGACACCTCCAGCTCTGACAGTTGGTGTGTTTGAAGTACCTTTGCCACAGATTCTGTTACATTTGGGGAACTATGACCTGGATGAACGAAAATCAACACACATGATATAAAGAAACCTAGTAATAAGGTCTGAAACCAGCCAACAAATTAGCCACACTTGCAGCCTTCAGGTCGTAATGTACACGTTCGAAAAAGAAAGGAAAGGGTCACCTTTTCATTTCATGTCATTTTTATTTGTGTCCTGCACACAAAGTGTCCAATGCCCTCATGGGTTTATAAGTACAGCCAATTTTCTTTTTCACAGTAAATCACAGTTCCGTCATAATTGTGCATCCACCTCTAAACCTCATACTATGAGCTGTCAGTGGATGCAGTAAAACGGGTGATGTAAGGCCTCATTCACTGAGTGCTCCTGAGTCTGCCTCACCTGCAGTGATGCAGTGTTCATTTCAATGTGTTTAGATGTGTCAAATTAAACGAAATAGTTTGAAATATTGAGGAAATTCACGCACAAACACACACAAGTATGTTGTAAATTCTCTGCACATTTCACAGGATCAGTGTGGTCTGTCCAGAAAACAACATGAGAGCACACACTGGAGACTCTTCAGAGGAGATGACTTACAGTATCTCAAGGCACTGAACATAGTCAGGCACAAACCTTTACCATATGTGACCAGCAACAAGTCGGCCACACATGACATTTCTCACGCTGAGAAGTGAAACAACTTACCGCACATACAGTAAATGAGTGATCAGTCAGTCAGAAAATAGCATTTCTTGTTGCTGTGAATGCTGTGAATGTGTGCACAGGTTTCCAGTGAAAGAGCATGGTCAGCTAATCACTTCCATTATGTCACTTCATTTATGATAATAGCTGCTTATTAAAGTGTTAGTTTGAAGTGTAAAGAGTATGAACTTAAAGTTTCAAGGCATCAAAATCTGCCACAAAAACACCATTCATTAGCTAAAAAGCAGATGTGCGCCCACACACACACAGGGGACAATGTGGCCCCAAAAAAGGCAAAAATAGGTTTAGTTGAATTTGTTTTTTATTGTATTAACATATTACTCTTAAGTATATTACATTTCTTGTTGAAATTGAAATGAATGAAATTTATATTCACATTTCATTTTATTTTTCTCTGGGAACCCCCTGGGACCTCTTCGTAGAACCCTCTGGGTCCCTGGACCTGCTATTGAGAACCATTGTTCAAACTACTACAATAGTTTCTGTCCTGTGGCCTAACAGATATCAGATGTGACTGACAGCTTGAACAGGAGGGGGTTGGGCCATGTAAATGTGATGATACTGTCACTTGGCTCTCTTTGTAAAATGTAAATCTGGCTAAATGAGGCTAAAATTCTCCCTAAACCACTTCACATAGTTTCAGATTTCCCTGTGTTGGAAATATGTACATAACTCTGGGCTGGGCACATATACAATGAACAAACAATGCATTTAGTTATTTATTTAGGATTATTTGTTGCGTGTGCATTGTCAGAGAGCTAACCCACAGTTCTATGAAACCTTCAGGGGAAACAGAGAGTGAGACGTGTGAGACAGTGCCTGGCTCAGTGGTTCACTGTTACATGGCTTTCAATGCATTCACTCACTGATAATTTATGCCAGAGAAATTACTGAATGAGATTACCAACTGCCTGGCATCCTCCGAGCACAGTGCGACCACACAGAAGCTTTTTTTCATTCAATTGTTCAGAAGAGGTTATTGTTATGGATGTTGGCAAAGTCATGAGGTGGAAATAATATTTCCGATGCATCATTCACAAACTGTGAGTAATGAGGACATTTGTTATCTCTTCCTCCATCTGTTTATCATTTCTGTGGCCGTTCCCCGAAAGAGTTTCATCTCTGTTGCCTCTTTGATTCATTTGCTGTGTACATCAGCACCTCGTTTGACCTGCACTTCCCATCACTCCATTATCTGGACCTCACTCACTTACTCTCTGTGGCTTTCCTCTCTTCTGTCACTCCTTTTTATTTGCTGCAACATCATAGCCTCTCAGTCACATTCTCCCACACCCTGTGTGTGTGATGTGACCCATGTTTTCAATGAACTGTTGCATCCTCCATTTTCCTCTTGTGTTATAAACCTCAACATTCTTACTTGTGTGGAACTATTCAGCATTCATTTATCTATCCATATCCATATTTATTTAGTTCAAAACTTAGTAGTAACACAGTCAGAGTAAAGTATAGTTTATAGTATATTTTCAGAAATCATGCCCTATGATATTGGGCAGATGCACGAGATGCAAAACCCTTTCAGAGCCGTCAGATATCGGTCCGATATCCGATATCAGACCTATGTCAATATCAGACCTATATCCGATATTGATATCGGATATAGGTTTTGTTTTTTTTAAATTGCAATATACAACGCCTCAGCATTTCTTAATGGCCAAATAGAGTTTGCTGAAATGTCTCCGGTCCACTGCCGTCTCTGGTTATCTGACGATGAGCTAAGCCTCAGGAGACGATTCCATTTTCTGTGGATCATTACAAACATCCTTTTATTGGCTTTCCCCACCTCCCGAAACTCCCTCCCTCTCACATGCAAACAACACATATCAACAATCCACTCTGGTTAATATGGAGGATCTAGAAGCCTGGATTTAAAACCCTATAAGTCTGTTTATCGGGGATCAAATCGGCACAGTGTGGATGAAAGCAGGGAAGCTAACACTGATCAGATGTACTGGCCAAAGCCTGTGCAGGGAGGAGGCTCAATTAAGAGAAAACCACTCAGATTTCATCAACTGCCTCTGATTTCCTCCAGGGAAATTAGTCTTGACAGCAGTTGTGGTCAGTTCAGAGGCATGCATTACATTATTCTCTCTGATCTATCAGCAAATTAAAAAAGAGTTCCTCAAGAGTGATGTATTCCTGTTTTTTTTTTTATTAATCATAATTTTTTACTTTCATATTTTGGTCATAGGTGTCTAGTAGATCTGTCAGGCAAGGAAAACAGCTTTTGATGTCCAATGGCTCCAGGATTTGTTTAAATTAAAGAGCAAAACAAAAGCTGGTGTGAGACTTTACCGAGATACAATGGCTAGAAAGATTCCGAGCAGAAGCTTGAGATGTTTGTTCTTCACCTGCAAAAAGAATATATAATATAATATATAATAACAATAAATCGTATGTGCCCAGCCAAGAGAAAACCAGGAACAAGTGGGCTGAGGGGCATTTTGACTTATTTACAGCTTAAGCTTTCCAACAATGTCGGACACATGGGAATCTGACAATATTTAAGGATGATGTGGCCATTTGAATGTAGACACCCACGTGACAGTATCATCACATTTACATAGTCCAACCCCCTCCAATAGTTTCTGCCCACATGACAGAAACTATTGTAGTAGTTTGAACAATGGTTCTCAATAGCAGGTCTAGGGACAGCGAGGGTTCCATGAAGAGGTCCCAGGGGGTTCCCAGAGAAAAATAAAATGAAATGTGAATATAAATTTCATAAAAAGGAAAAACAAGAAATGTAATACACTTAAGAGCTAGAAGGATCAAAGATAGATACATACAGTGTTTCTAATATAAAATAAAATACATTTAAGTGGCTCTGTGGTGTAGTGAGGATGGATCAATCTGTGGCTGATGATGTGGCTAACCATCAGATAGTTGCTAAATCATTAGCATCACAGTCAATACTTGGTGTGTTATTCATTTTAATAGCAGATGCTCACATGATCCCATTACAGCTTCTAATACGATCATCTGATCTGATCATCTATGTATCATTTTCATTTTCAAACGTCAATACTGATCTAGCTAATAACAATGTAAGCCACATGACTTTCTGAAACACACAGAGTATATTATTAAAAGATAGGGTAGATAAGATAGAAGAAAGATAAGCTCCATGTCTCTAAAGAAGCTCTTTTGAAAACCTGTCTGCTTACCGAAGGGCTGTTAAGGCTGTGAAAAATTCATTATTTTTTCCTATTTTGTGTCTTGTAATAGTCACAAGCGCCAGGTTCTTTTTAATATTTTTAACTCCCTTGTTAACCCTTGTGATAACTCTCCAGTAGTACCCTCGCTCACCGTCTGTGAGAGTTTTCTCAAATTTTTTATTGAAAAAATCTCTGCCCTCAGGCCAGGTGCCTTCTCTTGTGCTGGCCCGAGCTTTGATCTCACCGTTCCTCCTTTACATGCTGTTTTTGATCAGTTTCAACCTGTATCCCTCCCCTCACTGGCCAATATAGTTAAACGTTGAAGATGATTTGTTTTTAATGAAAATAGAGAGATGAATTCACCTCATCCTCAGCCCTGCTCACCTCTGGGGTCCCCCAAGGCTCCATCCTCGGGACAATTCTTTTCCTGCTTTATTTCCACTAGGGTTAATTTTCAAAAAACACAATCTTTCCTTTCATTGTTATGCCGATGACGTTCAGATCTACCTGCCTTTAACACCAACATCCAATGATTCTGTACAGATATTGCTTGATTGCATATACGAGGTTAAATCTTGGACGGCCGCAAACTTCTTGAACCTAAACGAAACCAAGACTGAAATCATAATGTTTGGATGTGGTCCATGAGATTTTCATCCGGTCATCAGTTAAAAATCTTGGTCTTATATTTGATGACGGGCTGATGAATTTGATCACTAGGTTAGTTCTGTCTTGAAAAACTGCTTCTTCCATTTAAGGATTTTATCGAAAGTAAAAGTGTACATGCCATATAGAGATCTCGAGACTTTTCGAGATCCATGCTTTTATTAACTCACGACTGGATTACTGCAACTCATTGTATGCTGGCCTGGACCATTCACTCTTGCACCGCCTGCAGCTGGTACAAAATGCAGCTGTCCGCCTCCTCCCTGGCAAACGCAAACGTGACCACATATCCCCTGTTCTAACTTCGCTGCACTGGCCCCCAGTTGCTTTTAGAATAGATTTTAAAATGTTATTGTTTGTTTTTAAAGCTCTTAATGGCCTCGGCCCCCCCAGTATTGGACTGAGATCTTCCAATCAGCTGCTACTGATCACCCCTAAAATGAGGCTAAAATCCAAAGGTGATCGAGCCTTTGTGGCAAAAATCTAATTTTAACTTCCTTTTATTGCACTGTGTTTATGTATTTTAGTATTTCTTTATTCTCTTTATTGTAACTGTGGCATTGTATGGGCCACTTTTATCATCAGTTTGAGTGGAGTTCAGTTGAGATTATGTGACTTCAAATTAACACTAACATAACACAGATTAACGACGTTAATGAAAAGTCACCCCGTAAGATAAAAGAAGGTTAATAAGAGGTTCAGGGATGCTTTCTGTTCATCGCAGGCGTCATGTCGTCATCTCAGATGTAACGACTGTACGTCTGTTCGCCTCAAGGTGTCCAATCATTCTCATGTCCTGCCAATATCTTTCGGCCGCTAAATAATCCATCCCTTTGTTGTACATTTTAAGATTTATATCAATAACTGTGTGCATGTTCAAATTCTACAGTTGAATGCTGTAGAAGAATAATCAATTTGTTGTTGTTTACCTCGATCCCTCACAACCTGTACTGTGTTATATCCATTGTCTAATTTCAGGAAGTATAACATCCGTGTGGAGGACATCATGGTGCGGGACGTGCGGTACATCACTCTCAACTGCTGCTACAGAGATCTGCATAACGTCCTGTTGACGGGTCACCTCAAGACCCTGGCACTGGTGGAATCAGCTGGTGAGATACGCTGTTAAACGACATTCAATTCAATTCAATTCAATTTTAGTTGTATAATAATAACATAGATTATCTCAGTTACACAACAACTGTATCAAGTTACAAGTTTATACAGTCAATGATGACATGTTTATAGCAATACAATGTAATTTATATAAGCAGCAGCAGAGACTGTTGATAAAAATTATACTGATGTCGACTTTTAATTATAGCACAACAATAATGGTGATGATATGTATGATATGGATAGCCTCAAAAACTGGATCTGGATCCTGCAACCTGCAAGATGAGAATACAGAGAGAGAGAGAGAGGGAAGGAAGGAAGGACACAAACTAGGGAGAGAAAGAGACAAGGTTAATGACATATAAAAAGTCATATTCATACCCTGAGTGTGAGAGAGTGAATGTGCGTGCACCACAGGAAAATCCCCCAGCAGTCTAGGTCTATACTGAACTGTCATTGGGAGCTGGTTCCACAGGAGAGGAGGAGCCTGGTAACTGAAGGCTCTGCCTCCCATTCTGCTCTTACAGACTCTGGGAACCACAAGTAAACCATGTGTGAGATAAAGATGAAAAGATGTTACTTTATTCAAATTCAAAACAACAAATAGACGAATCACCTTCATTCTTTAAAGCGTAACTGTTTGAGCTGTTTTGCCTTTTTCTCTGCGCAGCTTCCCCTACAGTTTTTTTAAATTTATTATTTTTACATATTTTCACAACATCACTGTAAACATTCATCATCCACTGTCTACAATTGCAACCTCACTGTCGTAAAACACTCAACGCTGACACATGGACTCCACGAGATTCTGAGGACTCTTTAAAGTGATTGATTGATTGACAAACTCTCTGATAGGGCCGCGCTCACAGCCTCACTGGTGTGCAGAGTTGGTATTCCAACACCGTCTCCTGTATTCGACCGTGCAGGGAACAATTAACCATGGCATTTAACCAAATACATAATCAGCACGTACATTAACGAAGGCAATTACTTAAAGTAAGCAAGCGGCCACCCGCCCATGCACACTCGCCACACACACACAAACACAGGCTCGTTATCTCACACGTTCACTGCATCTGAGCTGCGGTTATGTAACTCTATGAAATTCTTCCCTCTCTCTTTATTTTTCACTTCTCTCATTCTCCCCCCCCCCAGAGTCCATGATCCTGCTGGGCTCCATCGAGCGAGCTCAGCTCCAGTCGCTGCTCTCCCAGCAGCTGGGTCGCCCCAGACGGCTAGAGTTCATCAGAGAGCGAGCTGCTGCAGAGAAAAAACGCACGTCAGTCATTTCAAACAGCATCAGTGAGGAGGAAAACCGCAGGGCCAGTCAGGAGGTCCGCTTCCAGGTCAGAGTCCAGAATGTTGTGGGGAAACCCAAATTAACCCTAAATATCTCCTGGTGTGCAGCAGAAGCATTGTGCAGTTACAATAGAAAACCTTTCAAAAACATGTCTGTGAATATAGTGACAAAAACCTTAGTCAGAATATTCAGAATAAAGCAGAGCATCATATTGTAAGTCTAGTTTTTCTGATCCATTTCTTTTTCTCACCTCACTTTTTTAATCTTGTGATGGTGGATGATGGATTACATGCTCAGTGTGAACCACTGTCGAGCCCTTTTGTACCCTGACGTCAGACTTCAGAGCTTGTGTTCTCACTCATGCTGGATTGTTTTTTCCCATGTTGGGAGTGGGTTGTTGCCCCAGATATAAGAATTTAAATGATCTCACAGTCCTTGAGTCCTTGAGATTTTAAAAATAAGATGGTATATATTACAGCTGAAACAATGAATCGATTATTAATCAGTAACTAAATGAATTGACAACTATTTTGATAATCGATTAATCGGTTTGAAGCTTTTTTCATGATTAAAACGAGATTCCCGATTGCTGAAGCTTCTTAAATGTGAATATTTTCTTCATTTCTTTGCTCTGGACAACAAAGTCAATCATTTTGGTTTGTGGACAAAAACAAGACATTTGAGAACATCATCATTTCCTGGTTTGATGAACACGGTCAACATTTTTTAAGGTTTTCTGATATTTTATGGACCAAACGATCAATCGATTAATCGAGAAAATAATCGTCAGATTAATCGATTATGAAAGTAAACGTTAGTTGCAGCTCTAGTTTATATAACAATTACAGAAAATCTGAGAGTATCGCATAGTCAGGACGGTACCTGACCCTGTCATGTTCGCCCATTTTCATGCACATTCAGTCCATGACACACGTCATGCTGTGGTTAAGTGGTAGAGTGGTCTGTCATCCAAGTGCAAGGTGAGGGATTGACCCCCTTGCACTTGGCCCCCCTGGACTATCTCATGATTCTCTTATGGTTCAGAGGACTAAAAGTACAAAGAATACAAAAAGAACAACATACTGTACGTAGTTTCTGGAGTCAGTGATGAGTTAAATTGAAAAGCTTTATTGAAGATCAGATCAGGACTCTATGGTGTCAGTGGCAGAGAAAAGGACCCTGAATAAGATCCTGTCCATCCTGGGTAACACCTCCCACCCTCTCTGATACGTTATAACCCATGTTTTGGGTAGTAATCTGTTTTTCATGTGTTTTCATCTGTTTACACTGCAGCTTGTCTCTCGTGTAATTCACACAGTCAGTCTGGTATACCCGCCTCTTTTCATTATATTTTATTGTACTTTTACTGCATTCTACTATATTTATGTAGCATTTGTTGTGTGTGAACGACAGTGAGACAGGTGGAACTGTGAAGGTGCAAGGAGAAAGTGTAGACTTTTAATACCTGGGCTCAACCATCCAAAGCAATGGACAGTAGATAAGAAAGGTGAAGTGGGTGAAGATGAGTGTCAGGATGAAGGACAGCAGCTAAAGTGAAAGTGAAGGTCTACAAGACAGTAATAAGACCTGCTATGATGGATGACTTGGAGACAGTGGCACTGACTGAAAGACAGGAGGTGGAGCTGCAGGTCGCACAGCTGAAGATGCTGAGAGTGACCAAGATTGACAGGATTAGACATGAGCGTGAGGGACAGCTCACGTTGAACGGTTTGGAAATAAAGTGAGAGTCAATGTTGAGATGGTTTGGTCCCATGCAGAGGAGGGATAGTGATTATATGGGACAAAGGATGTTGAAAATGGAGCTGCAGGCAGGAGGAAAAGAGGAAGACCACAGAGAAGGTTCATGGATGTTGTGAAGGAGGACATGAGGACAGTTGGTTTCACAGAAGGACACACGGTGGAGGCAAATTACCCACTGTGGTGACCCCTACAGGGAGAAGTAGAAAGAAAAACAATAAGACATTAAACCACTTGTATGTTAAAAGTTAAAAAGACAAAACACAGCCCTACTAGAAATAAGCCAAATATTCTTAATCAATAAAGATAAAGATTATTAACACTCAAACACACTAAGCTGAAATATTTTATTAAGACAATGTCAGATTTTTTTAAACTGAAATGATTGTTCTAGTGTAAAACCTGCCTGCCTAGATTAAGTATCTTTTTATGCACAAATTAAGAGCAATTTCCCAGAATATTTTACTTTCTTGTAAATATAATTTCGTAGTGTATATCATGGGTATGAATTACATAACCAAATGCTTCATTAAAGTAAGCAGAGTGTTTGTGCAGCTTCAAAACAGAGAAACATTGATGTGTATATTCAAAATGACTAATATAATTTCTAATTTAATTAGCAGAGAATTTAATTAACATTAGTTACTCCAGTTCGCTGTTGTCCTATTATACCAGCCCAGTATATTGGAAACATTAATGAATATACTACTTCAAACAATTGCAGTTGATTAAATTCATAATTAATGTCACAGACACGTTTGATTTTGTGAAACATATTGTTATTGTATCTAAAATGTTCTTCTACCTCACGCACCTCTTAACATAGCCGAGCAAAAGTGCCTTCTTAGGTCATGGAAAGTCATAACAGTTTTGTGGGCTCTCCAGCTGTTGTTCCTTTCATGGGCTTTTTCTTTCTTCTTTCTTCCTTTTGATTTGCCTCCATCTCATCTCTCTGTGGAGCCATTTGTCTAATGAGTCGCCACTAAGACAAAGAGGTTCATCTCTTAAGCAGAGCTGCAGTTAGTGAGCATCTTTGTGCATATATGAGTGTGTTTGTGTGTCATTGCAGATCTCCACAGAGGAATCCTCCTTCAGTCCTACTCGTCCAGTACCTCAGAAACCCCTCAAACCCGCTCTGAAAAGATCCTCTGTGGTCGAGCGACCCACTGAGCTTCCACCAAGTAAGACACACACACACACACACACACACACACAGAGATAGACAGACACAGAGTTTCTAAACAGATAGAAACAATGTCTGTAATGGCCTCTTTAAACTCAACTCCACTTAAAGCAACTCTCACGATGTCTATCTCCTGCTCTTTCTTGCTTTTTGTCTCTTTTTGAAGATTGTTCTTTGTTTGCTCAAGATAGATTTAATTTTTATATCCAGCTCTGTGATTTAATATATGTATATATATATATATATATATATATAAAGCTAAAGTTCCGTTAGCTTACGTTAGCCCCACATCCAAGTCATGATGTATGCAGTGTTACCAAACAAGCTGGCAGACCCCCGAACCGTAGTTAGGAGACCACCGAAGACCGCTAGCTCCTTTAGCTCGGATTAGCTCGTTACGGCAACAGCACATTAAACCATGGGACTCTGTCTGTGTTGAAGAACGGCACTTTATTCACAGACTGCAGGCTGATACACAGCCGCTCTTATTATTGTGTGACTCTCAATAGGAGAGAGGAGGAATAAGTCACAATATGCAGAGTGACAGAGAAATTGTCTCAATAAAAAAAAATGTGCGATTAATCGCGAGTTAACTATGACATTAATGCGATTAATCGCAATCAAATATTTTATTTGTTTGACAGCAATGTGTATACAGTATATATATATATATATATATATATATATATATATATATATATATACATATATATGTGTATGTATATATATATATATATATATATATATACACACTGTATACCCTGTGGACTTTGGTGCTGGAGATATTTAAAAACATGGAACAGGAATAATAGAATAATATAATATAATACTGTCATTTGTCTGCGACTGTTGGGGATTTCAAACTGGACTCATCTGATCGTCGACCTGTTGTGATGATCCTTCTGTTTCCCTTTCAGATTCAAATGATAATTCGGGCATTGCTTTAAAGAACCTGTTCTGTGCCAGTCCAGAGATGGAGGGCCTGGAGGTGAGAGAGCCATGTCCTCAAATACACACAAAGACAAGGGCTCACATCCTGACATTCACACGTCCCATACACCTACACAGTCCTGTGCTATCTCTCACATACAGTCCTTCACACTCTACAGTACAGCGCCTCCTACACACACACACACACACACACACACAGTCTGCCTGAATATAAAACCTTTCTTACTTTGTCTCAGTCTTGGATCCTGCAGAGCTTTAGAGGAAACCAATGGCTGGTTCTGTAGGAATACAGTTCTTTTAACTGCCAGGGTTAGGGTTCGGGTTATCGCAGTGACTGAAGTGGCATCGAGGTTGTTGTTAATATTGTGTGCTTGTTTCTGATCATCTGGAAGAAAAACAACAACGTGGAGGCCCCCACGTCTCCTGAGCTCAGGAAGCCGCCCAAACGAGTCAGGATATCCGTCGTGGTAAGAGCCACTGATCAAGGCCGTCCAAATGCCTGAAATCGTTCAGGCAATCGATTCATCCGCCAGTCAACTGATTTATCATCCCGCCATTCCATTCTAGGGCTAATCCCAAATTGCCGATGGCCAGTCTAAGCCCGAGCTCATCTGTGCCATTGAGCCAAAAGCGTTGAACATCCTCATCCTTGTCAAATCTGTAAACCTGCCCACTGACCTTTCACTGCCAGGGGTAGCGTCCATTCATCTTATTCACTCTCCACTGGTGTCATGTTCAGGAGGATAAGGAGACCGAAGAATGAGTCAGTGTCAAAGCCATTAAACCATAAAAAACCATCTCCAACCTGCTGGAAACATATCAGTACTTAGTTCAAGGTAGACATTATATTAGCTTCATACACAGCTTTATGGTGACATTGTGGGACATGGTTTATTCTGGCGACAATTATGTTTATTTATTAGGGATTTATTAATATTGGAATATGCTAATACAATAATATAGCAGTACAATATTTATTGTGATAATAATATAGCTCTGGGTAACGTATGAGGTCCACTCGTAAAACATGAATGAACACGGTTACTACTAACAACACTACATCTCTACCCTCTAGATTTTAACAATATTGTGCAGTGCTCTTCAACCTTTTTCATATTTTATTGAACAATTTATTCATCGATCAGTGCTTTTATTTGATTATTTATTTTCATTATCCAATGATCTCCCCATAGAGCCCTATTCAATTGTGGTCAAGTTAGGGGCAAGTGGTGTCAGAGGAAGAGGCTGTTCAACCAAGCATGCTCCGCTGTCCATCATCTACCGTGTCACCCGAGGTGTCCTATCAGTGACTGCCTCCCAGTGCAGGCCCTGCCCTGTACCTGGAGTGACCCAGAGTGTGATTTCAATGTTTTTAATGAATTAAATTGTATTGTATTTAATGTCAAAGGGAGGGAGAGGGAGGGTGCATGCAGCATTACATATCAGCACAGGAACATCGTATGTCTTCATTAGGACCGGGCAGGTATTTGAACAACAGTGTCTCAGCAATAGCTCTGATGAAATGATAATGCATGAGAAGGCCTGGGAAATACTGTACTGCAGAACATCATGACAAACGTGAAAGCAGCCTCTGGTCCAATTACCAGCATCTGCACACGCTCCAGCAGCCGTGCACGACAACCAGAGAAACAAGTGTGTGATTCTAAACTGAGACAAATGATTTGACCGCGCGAGATCACCCAGTGTTGCATGACAAATGATCTGCTTTGGAAAATCAAACACGATGAAGCGTCACATAATCAAACATCGAGATGAAATACATGCACACGTTGGAAGTTCGTCTGCTTGTTAGCGTCAGTGATTTATTTATAATCTCACCAAATTTTCAAATAACGATAAAATAGTTTTCTACTGATCAAGTATGTCATTTCATTCACTAGGAGCCACCATCCATCTTAAAGAGTTTCTTTGGGGTGAGCATGTTTTACACATTTATTTTTCTTTATTCGGGGTCCAAGCACTGACCCACTGACCTCCACTTCCAAAGTTGAAGTCGTTCTGTAAATAAGTCGTTTCCAGTCTTTTAAAACGCTGTTAAAGTCACTGCTGTCTCGCATCACCACACGTTTTTGTGCATTCAGTCTTAAACCTGCAGACAAATCACTTAAATGACTTAAAGGTGTGTCATAGGTGTTATTGCCGTCAATGTAAAGTCCAAACAAACGTTGCACCAACTGGAGATTATACTAATGAGTAATGAGTAATGCACAAACAGTACTGGCAGGAATCAGTGACAGGTACAGTGCAGCTTAGACCACGGTTTCTCAATCCTGGTCCTCGGGGACCCACTCCCCTGCATGGTTTAGATGTTCCCAGAGGAACAGATGTAACAGTGCTGTAGTGTCATTTATGTACAGTATATTTTATCAGCAGTGTTCTTTCATCAAAGAAAACAATACTTCTTTGGTCTTGGATGCATGTGTACATGCGGTCTCCAGAAATCTTCATTTTATGTGACCACCAATACATGTATTTATTTATTTTTTAACATTTATAAGATGAGGAAATTTGTTTTCAGTTGTGGGGACTTAAATGTGATTACACAGGACTTGTCTTCCTTATGAGGACAAAAAGCAAGTCTCCATAAGATGAATTATTACATTTTAAGGTGAAGATGTGTTATATGTTCAGGGTGAGGTTAGGGTTAGGTTAAGGTTAGGATTAGACCAGTAGTAGAAATGGTAAAGGTAAGATTAAAGTCTCCAGATAATGAATGTAAGTCAATGCAATCTTATGGAAACCAGACCCTGTATTTGTGTGTGTGTGTGTGTGTGTGTGTGTGTGTGTGTGTGTGTGTGTGTTCACCCTGGTGCCTGTAACATCACCCTTTATGATTTGTGGTGTATTTTTAGTGTTCAGAATGTTGAGAGTTCAGTCTGAACGCACATAAACAAATGCAGTTCAGAAACTCAATGTAAAATCTTTTTTAGCAACTTCACAAAAGGCTCACCTCATAGTATATCAAGTATATGCCTGCTTAAGTCATCAATATTATCATGTTTGTGAATTGCTCTCTTCTACACCAACGTCCATACAGAAAATCAGCGTTTTTAGCTCACATTGAAATACGAGCTGCTGGTTCCCTTCCATAAATCCTTCATTGAGATTTCACCAAAATCGCAAAACAACACATTAAACATTCATGGAGGCAGCAGTGGACCAACGTTTGTGTGCGATGATGTAAAATCACAGACTCAAATCCGGCTAAAAAGCTGGTTTGAAACAAATGTCTGTTTTCAGTCAGAAAAGGCTTCATGAACGTGTTATTGAGATATCATAGCCTTAAGTTGGCATGTGTTTTATGAGTCTTTCATTGAACGGCTAAAATCAATTGTTCCTTGTGTCATGATCAGTGAGAGCATGTCAATGCTGAATATGTGGCAGTTGATCATATAACCACACTTCACAAGTCCTGAACTCTGCCTTTAATAGAACTGTTTGTTCACTTGAATACAACTAGAAATAGAATCCATGATCACATTCGTCTTCCCTCAGATTCTCAGTCATTACTGTGTCAGTGCAGCTCTATTAGCACAATTAATGATTTGGACTCGGGGCACTTAAAGGGCTCCATTAGTTGCATGTGTCGTTGAAACTTATTGAAGTCTGTGCACATTTTCAATCATTCACAAGTACAGGGTGTTGTCACATCATTCGTCATCGGTTGCTCCAGGGCCTGTGAACAAGGCCCATGGTATAGAGCTGACAAATGACACCATGGTTTTTGTTTGTAATAAGAAAGAACACTGGCAACATTATGTTCTCAGATCATGTTTTCAATCAAATTTGTCCCATGGTTCTCAACTTTACTTTTATTTAATATCCACCTGTGAGGTTTTCTGTAATGACCACTCTTAGATTGGAAATGGGACTGACAGTGGTTCCAAAAATGTAGTTGGTTCCTCAACTAGAGCTATAGATAAAGCAAATCTGTGTTGCATGATCAAGCACAGAGTTAGCTCATGACACTTTGACAAGTTTATGTTCCTGTCACTAGTCACTAACCATATAAACCACATATAAACCACATATAAACCACTTAAGTTGAATCATGTTGCGGATGACATGTGGAGTATTTACACCGGCTCTACTCGCCTCGCAACGACATGACACGACACGGTTTTGAGTGCATTTCCACTACAAAAAAGTGCCTATTTAACGTGGGCGGAGTCATCACTGCACGGCTGTATGAAGCTGTGGTGACTTAATTTTATACGCGACACACACACACACACACACATACACACACACGAGTGACTAGTGACTTAACACCAGACTCCTGTAGTTGTTGGAGTATTTGGAGAATGTGTGTGTCAGACGTCTCCGGAGCACAGACTCCTACTCCACAGACTACAGCGGCAGCGGTCTGCGACGCCGCTCGAGATCGGCGGTCTGTGACGCCGCTCGAGATCAGCGGTGCTGACCCTAAATACACCAGACTCCTCTGTTAAATATAGAGGTTTCTCTGGTAGTTGTTGGATTAACCCACGTTTTTAGGATTGTTGATAGTTGATGGTTTGAACTGATCTACAGTTTGGGGCTGTTCAGCTTGATTTGTGTGTGGGACGTCATAAATCAAGACGGTAGTTACCTCCTCAGCACGCTTTTGGAACCTTGCCTGAGCATGTAATAAAAATAGTACCTGGTACCAGGTACAGTGAGCCAAACATCTAGTAGCCTATTAAGACCATCAGCCTGGCATTAAAGTGTAACTGAACCCCTAAACTACTTTTTTCAGGTATACAGGTATTTGCTTTCTGTATCCACTCTTGCTTCACTGGTACAGATTCCTCCCCCTTTTATAAATGCCAGAGGTGTTGCGTTGTCTCTTTTCTTTCTCCACTGCTTGAAATGTGAGGCTTGATTCACAAAGCACTCTATTGGGAGTGTGGATTTTCCACTCAACTCGGTGTCACTACCAGGCCACGCCTCCTTCACTGATCCCCACTCTCCTTCCCTCCTCCTCTCCCTCACTCAGCTCTCAGAGTTAAGTTCCTGGTATACTTCTGTGCACAGCGTGCAGACTCCATATGCCTGGGGCGCATGGCGCGTTCCGCGCCCCAAGAGCGTGTTGGGTGTGTGTGGACAGCGCATGTGGTAACTGAATCTCCGCCGCACTGTTAGGTGTAGTGTAGGGTATTAAGCCCTGCTCGGTGAAGTGAGATACTATAGGACCCTGACGTGTTAGTACACCAGGGCCTTTAAGAGGGGAGGGGGTTTAGTTACCCTTTAAGCAAATATACTTTAAAAAATACAGCACTGTAAAACCTAGCGGCACATATTTATCAAAATAAGTAGGTTAAATGACTGTTTAACAATAAATACTTGAGCAACTTTAATCAGCTATTTTCTTGTGCTCAAAATGTTAATACATGTTAGTAAACTAAATGAATCTGGTTCCTCCAACATTTTGAGTTGAACAAACTACTTATTATTAATTAGTATTATAACTAGTTATTATTAATTCATCTTTTGATTTGTGTTGTGATGCATTCATTAGTTGTTGTGACCTCTCCACAAACCAAAAAATATCCACTAGTTTAAGTAAATATTTTTTTCAATTAATATAATAGTTGGGAAATTATAAATAGTCAATTAAAAAGCGTTACTTTTTGTGGTGACTTTATGTTTCTCCTGCAATGATGACATCACAGAGAAGATGTTTGGCTCAGTAACAGCCAAACATCTCAGTAACTAGTTAACCATAACTAACTAAATAGAAATCTTTGCCGAAGCGAAGGAGGTTTATTGTTCAACATAATTGGCTGCACTAAAGCTTCTAATGACTCTCATAATGCACTGATGGCTGTAATTTGATGAATTCCAGTAATTTGTTAAGACTACCATATCACATGATCCGTCCTGAGTCAAATGATAGGGTCTATTATTAGTACTGTGGATTTTGGACGTGTTAAGTGTTAATCATTATTGTTGCGCTAAGCTAATTATTATCAAAGCTCCACTTGTGTGTACGTTTGCAGTATCATAAGCCAGCGGGCATGTTTCCCTCGTCCTCAGGATTTATTATAAACATTGGTCAGTGTATAAGTGCAGAGAACAACGCTGATTACAGCTTTGCTCCAAGTCCATCGAGGCTCTGTGAGCCTGAGCCAGTGCACGAACAAACAAATCAATCAATTTCTTTTTTGTCTTCACAGTTACACCCCCGCAACAGAAGAACAGAAGAAATCTAGTTATTGCTTTCTCCCTCCCTCCCTCCCTCCCTCCCTCCCCCATCCTTCAACTCCCCTCACACTGTTCTTTTATTCTGTGTTTCTGGATCCACTTTAATCTGCTTTATGCTCTTCAGCCATCTTAACCACTTTTATGAATCCCCCTCATCCCCAATTCTGTGTCTCTGTCATCTGTCCTCTCCGTCCCTCACCACTCACTCTCTCCATTTTATTTTCTATCTGAGCTGTGAAATCTTGATGCAGGGTAAATGACATCAGTCGTCTGTTTGAGAGAAATAATGCTGCCCCAGCCTCTCACTTTCTCGTCACACTTTTTCTCATTATTTCCCCCTCTCTCTTGCATCTCTGTGATGCCTCCATGCTTTATTTATGATGGCTTGTGGGCTTGCGTTTTTTGGCGCCTCGCTTTTCATCTTTTATTCCTCTTGAGTTTCCTTTTGCGTCCTCCAAATAATGGGTGTGTCTTTGTTTCTTGGCGTACATGAACCTTACATGGGATTATGGACACTTGATGCAGGAGACAAGTTCAGAACTTAACTTTATTCAGTGTCAGAACAGTACACAAGCAATACACACTATTCCCTGACAATAGAGCTCATTCGACATGATGACTTATTCACCCAGACCAACACGAACCCAAGTGAGGAGAGAGAAGAGTAAAAACAAGTGTGTGCAGGGATGATCTCATAAAGATTAAAGGGACGAGGGTAGTTCTGCAGTTAGTACACCTGTTTAAGTCTCTTAGTCCATTAACAATCAAAATGACTCAGATGTACTTTATGTCATCTCGGTAACACTTTAGATTAGGGAACACACATTCACCATTAATGAGCTGCTTATCAGCATGCAAATTAGTAACATATTGGCTCTTAATTAGTCATATGAAGTACTTATTAATGCCTTATTCTGCATGGCCTTATTATACAACCAGTCAACCATTAACTAAGAGTTTTCCCTCAATAACCTCAGAATTATTGCTTATTTGTAGTAAGTAAGGAAGTTGTTGTATATGAATTAAAATCTCAATATGCTTAGTAGGGACTTTATAAAGTGGAAGAATATGTTAAGGCCTGGATGGTGCTTTCTAGGGATGTCCCGATCCGATATTGATATTGGATATCGGCCCGATATCAGCCAAAAAACGCATATCGGATTATATTGGATTCCCTCTAAAATCTAAAATCAGTTGTGAAGGTTAAAATTGATGTAACCCATTGGTTAATAATACATGCGTCAGTTTTTCTCATACCTACTGTTACTGACTATTGTTCTCTGTTTAAGTAATATCACTTGATCAAGCCTATTCTAACATTCCACACTACAAAATAATTAAAGTATGTATGATTCATGCTAATATCGTATCGGATCAATATCGGTATCGGCCAATACTCAAGGCTGCGATATCAGTATCGTATCGGAAGTGAAAAAGTTGTATCGGGACATCCCTAGTGCTTTCATTTCCTGGATATTTTCAGACCACAGAGTTTCTGTGGTCTGAAAACACATATTACATTTGTTTGCCGATTTAATGCTTGGTCTCAGTTACTCTTAGGCTGAGGATTTAATTGCACATTTCAGTCTATCAATGAAAACTTTGTGCTTTTGACAGATGGTCTCTCAGTGATCTCGGACATGCTCCCAGAATAATAGCAGCAGTAGGATATCATTATTCACAAGTTTCACAGCACAGAGTGATTAATGCTCACCCCACTGTAGTCTGCACAATGTCATTAATGTTTGCTATTTCACAACTGTATTAAACTCTCTGCGATCCAATTAGATACACAGACAGGCCAGTAATGGAACGTGAAAGCAATAAGCAAAGTAAGCGTTGCCTGCAAGAGTGATAAATAATTGCTGTTGCGATGCAACGTGTGGCACAGACGGCAGTGATAGTGTAATGAGTATAAGCATGAGAGATAAATGAGATGGTGTCTTTTGTAATTGAAACAGTTATACAGACAACCAGAGATCAGAGAACAGGGTCTTAATGATGATGATGATGAAATAAGATATCTTTACACATAGTTATACAAGCTGCTTCCACACACACACACACACACACACACACAGTACCGTACATTTTCATTAATGTTTACTTCTCACCGATATTTCATTTAGTTTCTCTTAAGTGAGCTGTGTTGTTTATTTACTCTGGATGGGCATGAGTATTTGATGATATGCTTGACTATAAAAAGTTGATCAGTTGACAGTGATAGTGTTTTAACTGTTTGTGGTGCTTTAAAGCTGGACAGTGTGTGTCTTAATGTCTTAATTACACACTAAACTATGATTTCAAAGGAAATTGTGTCCAGCAAACCTGGTGAAAGTCTGTGCCAAAAAGCTTGTTTTCATTCGGTTGCTCAAGTAGTTTTTGAACAAAACTTTGTGAAGAAAAGCCTTTGAGATTCTCCGATTGACTCTTTTTGTTGTTGATGTATATCTACTGCATTGTCAGCAAGTTGGAGAAGACACTGTCTGCCATGCCGCGCCTGAAGCAGTCTAACTCTGTTGATGTTTAATTCACTTCCATTGTGTTGTGACAGCAGCAGAGTTTCCAGATGAACAAATATCAGAACCTTGACAGAAATGACAAAAATGTCTCTGAATGAACCAAATACTGGGAATGTAGTTTATTCTTTATTGTAGATTAAAATGAGCACGGAATAGAACTGAAGAATCAAAACCAAATACAATATGTTCGATGAAATTTGAAAGTGTAAAAATAGTCTGACCATCTTCAAAGTAACACAGGGCAACATTTTAAAAGTGCCCCTGTAGTTGCCAAGTGTAACTGCACTGTTGTAAATACCCTGACTTTTGGACTAAAATGCTTATTACTTTTAGTCAAATTTGAGTCATTTCTATATGTGATAGTTTTAGTCCAGTTCTACAAAGTTCTCGACAAAAATTCAAAAAGCTTTTAGTCAGTTTTAATTAAAAAATAAAATAAAATAAAATATATAGTCTTTTAAGAAATTCATTTAGGTCAGTAAGTATTGGAGATTGCTGTTGGGCAGAAACCTTTTATCTCCATATTTCAACATTCCAACTGGTTTTTTTTCCCCCCACAAAATGATGCCCTACTTCATCATACAAGAGTGTCGCACATAAGTTGTGAACATTTAAAATTCCCTACGCCGGTGGTGCGCCGTGACCGGCTCTAGGTTGGCTTGGAGTCAAGGTGGCGGGGGGCACGCCTTATTGAGTCAAATCGTCACAACCCACACGTGTTAAAATCATTAGGTGCCTGCAGCCACAAGGCATACTAGTCAGAACTCTATAGAGTTCTCACTAGAATGCATTGTGCTGCGAGCACATCTTGTAATCCTGCGCGTTTATTCTTCTTATTTTTCCTCTTCCTCCCTAAAAGTTTGGCGCGCTTCTCCTCCCGCAGTTTTGAGAAAACCCCAACACAAGTTACATCAAAACGTGCGCCTTGACCGGGAATCGCGTGCTATGACTTTTATAAGCGTTTCCCGTAACCATGGCGACAGAAATCGCGAAAATGTAAAATAATTTCCACTCACACAATAATGGGAAACCGAAAACAACCAAGCCCACTTTGGAGCATCACAGTGTCGTCATACTTTAACGTAGAAACGTGGTTGGAACTTTAAACGGGTCACAAGACTTGGGACTTTTCTGACCTAAGTCAAAGTTTTGATACATGTTACGGTTTTTAAACAATCGCAGTTTACGTTTTGTACTTTTTTTCGACGTTTTCAGATTTTATAATGGGTGTGTATTGCGTTGTGTGGGCGGCAGCTAGAGTGTGCCACTCTAGCGAGATCCAGCAAAATAATCACCAAAAATTTCTAAACAAACTCTTCTCCTGCCCACAATTTTCAACCTACACTGATAATTTTTACATCAAAATGTTGCCATGGGTGTCGTGTAACCCTGTGTGTGTTTTCATGTTCATATGACTTGTAGTTTTTCTTAAAATCACCTCAAAGCGCAGACAACTCTGGTCACACTCTCCATTCACTCCCATGTTAAAATGTCTGCTTTTGAGTTGTGGAAAAATCAAGACGAGGGTGATTTTAAAACTGTGATTTCTCTGTCAATTCACGCTCGTTTGTCACAAATTTAAATGTGGGAGTTGCCGAAAGCCTCCTGACGCTCACAAACCAAAAATGATATCTCTATCATCAACCGTTCTTGAAATATGACAATTTTAAAACATGCTGTTTTCTCAGCTTTCTCTGCTGGTTTAGGAGAGATAGGGACAGGTGCGTGTGTGTGCGTGTGCGTGCGTGTGTGTGCGTGAAAGGAGAGGGGACTTAGGGAGGGGCGTGTAAGTCTCTCTGTATTGAATTGCTATTCTTCCACACAAAACTTTGACGTGTAACTCCTCCCACAGTTTTGAGAAAACCCCCACACATGTTATATCAAAACGTGCGTCTTGACCGGGACTTGTGTGCTATGACTATTTCAAAGTGTTTTAAGTAACCATGGCGACAAAAATCGCAAAAAACTGCGATAAAACTTCCACATACACATGAATGGGAAACTTTGAAAGGGGTGACTCCACCGAAAAGTCCTTCCAAGGTGGATTGGATCCAAATAATGTTTCCCAATGACGACACATGCCGCAAGAACTGCAGGCACCCTCGAAATTTCGGCCACGGAATTGCCACTCTAGTTCAATCTGTTCTTAATCCCCCTCAGCCTGTGTGCATAGAGGCAACCCCTGAAATGTGCAATAGCTTCCTGCAGTTCAATTTGATAAGATTGCTACTGCAAGGGCTCTCATGCTACTCCTGCATCTGACCCCTCTGACCCTGTTCCTTGTTCGGCTGTGTTTGATTAGTTTGAGCCTGTGGCAGTCAGTTCAGGCCATTATAAACAGCAGTCTGTCTTCTGGTGTTATTCCAAAACTTTTAAACATGCTGTGGTGCAACCCCTGCTTAAGAAACCTGGCCTTGATCTTGGTATGCTAGCCAATTTCAGATCCCCAAGTTGTTCAAGCTCAGTTGAAGTAATGGATGAGCATGATGTCCTGTCCTTCCAGTGTGGTTTTAAAATACTGCATAGCACACAGTCAGCTTTATTAATTCTCCTGGCAAATGACTCTGAAGACTATGTCATTCTTGACTTCTGGACTAACTGCGGCATTTGATACTCTGCTCGGTTGCAGCAACTAGTGGGCATTTGTGGTAACACCCTGGATTGGTTCAGACTCTATCTGGCAGACAGAACCATGTGTGTGTGCCTTGGTGGTTCTGGGTCCCGCTCTGCTGTCATATGGGGTTCTACAGGGTTCAATTTAGGGCCCCTCCTTTTTTTTTATTGTATCTGCTGCCCCTGGTATCTCTTTCCACTGTTACGCTGATGACAGTCAGATTTCTGTGCCGCTGAAGAAGAAAGAGACCAAGGTCTAAGCGGAAGCTCAGAGGGGATAGAGCCTTTTCTGTTGCACATCAGACAAGCCGTTTCACTGTCCATTTTTAAAACTTGTTTTAAAACCCACTTTTATTCCTTGGCTTTCAACCCAGCATGAGACTCTGCTCTTGTTTTAGTGTTAAATTGTTTTTACATTGTTATTGTGTTATTGTTTAAATATTGTTTTATGTCTTACATTCTATTCTTATTATGTACAGCTGTGGCTGTAATTAAAGTACTGTATAAATAAAGTTGAGTTGTGTTGAGTTAACCACACCGTGCTGAGGCGAGGCGAGCCGGTGGAAACACGCCATATGTAATTTTTATTAGACGACTATTCAGTGACATTTGATGAATTCATCTTTTGTGCAGTCAATACTATTATAGCCTAGTAAATGTGTATCTAATAATGATAATGTTAGCAGAGATCACCTTACCAGCTAAAAACCAGCAACTACGTTGCCATGAAATGAGTAATAACCTGAATAACAGCCAAACTCAAGTGTTTGAAACAACTGAAGACATAACAAGCCGGTGTTATATCAGCGTATATCATGTGACCATCAGAATATCCCACCATCAAAAAATAAAGTTTCTAATTATTTACAAAAAGCAGCAACAGCAGGATTATATTTTACAGTAATCACCACACCACAGAACTATCTTGTGCTTCTGGTAAAATAATTATGATGTATTTGTGTAGCCTGAATAAAGAAGGGATGGTCCTGGAGAGGAGGATCTTTCTTTTTATTCCATGCTCATTTGTACATTAGCTGACAATACAGTTCTCTGGTTTGTGAGTGTAATGGTTCAGTGTTTGGCAGTAGATTTTTATGTCTCCTGCTGACCCAGTCTTGGATTGTTGCCATTGATGATCTGGTCACCGGATGGAATTAAAGATGGTTCACTGCAAGAGGAAGGAGGGAGAGATAGAGGGAAAGAGGGAGGTAGAGTAAGGACGAGCAATGGAACGCTTTAGTATTTGTCTTGTCACAGAAACAGCACAACAAGCAATATAGCTTCATTGGCCTATTGTCAGCACTCACACAGGTTTGTGCAGCTATTCTTCTTAGGACACTACAACGACTTCTGTGCATTTGGACAGCCTAAGCAAAGCCTTGTCTCTAACCTTAAAGGGGACATATTATGCAAAATCAACATTTTAATCATTTTAATACTTATATTTGGGACTCTGGAGGCCCTACCAGTTGCCAAAGTGTGAATATAAAGGGACCATGCACAAAACCGAGCGTTCTGAAAGGGGCGGGTTTAGCAGGGTTATTGAACTGCTATGATGCTTCATCCTTATGGTATTTTGACCAAAGCATGTCACAGACATGTTCATTAGGACACCAGGGAACTATTTTGACTTGGGAACTAGTGTATAATATGTCTCCTTTAACACAATCACAATTCAAATCTGTCCCCTGACCTTAACTAGTTTATGAGGTTTTGCCTTATTAGGACCAGGTGTTGGTGTTTCTGACAGAAAAGCTCCTTAAGTACATACACACACTTGCACACTGTTTCAAATCTCATTTACATATGCCTACACAGTTCCTCTGAATTCACTGTCAGTCACATGTCGACTCACAAAGTTTATTCACTCCACACACACACACACACATCTGTGTTACTCATGTAACCAGAAGCAGATATTTACTCTTTTAATAGAGCAGCTAATCTTTCTGAAAGCACCTATTTTACATGCACAGTCACACCTCTCTCTCCCCCTCTCTCCCTCTCTCACACACACACACACCGTATTTCTCTCTGTTTCTCTCTCTCACTCCCTCTCTCTCTCTCTCTCTCTCTCTCTCACTCACACACACACACACCGTCTTTCTCTCTGTTTCTCTCTCTCTCTCTCACACACACACACACACACACATACCGTCTTTCTGTTTCTCTTTCAGTATCTCTCACTGTCTGTCTTAAAAAAATCCCATTCTTCCTCCAAAATGACACTCCCAGATTTGACAGATTCCATCATTCTTTAATTTACATTTTGCCCTTGGAACTGCAGTGATTGTGTGTGACATTCAGAGTGCCCTTATGTTGTGAGACAAGCAGAATCGTCAGTATGACTCGACAGCAGTGATGAAGCGTGGTCATTTGTGTGTGTGTGTGTGTGTGTACCTGTTGGTGTCTACTGCAGGCATGACTGGTCTTTGCCTGCATAATGCTACAGTAGGACACCGCTCCTCTACCCTGCGGTTACAGTTTCTAGGGTTACCAAGTCAGACACTCACAGTGATAAGGATAAATGAGCTCAGGGTCTCACACACACACACACACACACACACGATGTGCATCTCTCTCTGTTTCCCGCTCTAACACATAGAGTAGGTTCACATGTCCTCCTGCTTTGAATCCTGGGACAGTAAATACCTGTACTCAAGCACATGACCAAACACTTTGACTCATTTCACAGCTCATCGCACACACATAAAGAGCTGCACATGCACATGCACATGCACATGCAAATACACAGCCGGACTTCTGCAGCGTCCTCTCTAATTTGCAACAACACTATAGGCAAATTGCTCCTCTTTGTTTGTTCTATGTTCAGATAAACTTGATAGATACTTGTTGGAAACAATTCATACCTTAAAAATGTCATCTTTGCTTCCTTACGTTATGAAAGTTGATTCACTACGTGGACAAAAGTATTTGAATTCAGATGTTTCAGTGAGGTGTTGGGCTAGGCTCCTGACCTCCAGTGAAGAATCATCTTAATGCTTCAGCATACCAAGACAGTAGATAATGCCATGCTTCCAACTTTGTGAGTTGGAGGAAGGTCCTTTTCTATTCCAACATGACTGTGCACCAGTGCACAAAGAAAGACTATAAAGACACAGTTTCACAAGTTTGTGTGGAAGAACTTGACTGGCCTGTACAGAGCCCTGACCTCAACCCCATCGAGAACCTTTGGAACAGAGATTGTGAGCAAGGCCTTCTCGTCCAACACCAGTGCCTGACCTCATAAATGCTCTACAGAATGATAGACACACGGTTCCATAGAAACACTTCAAAATCTTGAGGAAAGTCTTCCAAGAAGAGTGGAAGCTGTTATAGCTGCAAAAGGGAGACCAACTCCATGTTAAAGTAGTATTACAGTTCCTGTGGTCAGGCATCCCAATGCTTTTGTCCATATTGTGTATTTTGATGGTGTCTCGTGGTACTGCTCCCTTATGTTTAAAATCTATAACACAGTAAATATTGAAAACTTGATTTAAAAAAAAATAAATAAATAAATAAATAATCTAATCGCAACATTTGTCAAGAAAATGTTCCCAAATCATTCAGCCCTGATATTGCAGCAGGCACTCGCGTCCAAAGACATGGAATCCGATCTTTTTACCTCCTTTTCCCAAATGTTTCAGTGGCCTTTACTAACCAGAAAGGAAGTAAACACTCTGATCTCCCACTCTCCCTGACGTTTTCTTTTTCTACTTTATTGGTTTATGCATCAAGTTTATGTCGGTGTAGGCCTTCACTATTGTTTCTGTAGTAAGTTCCTGCAATAAAATGTGAAAAAATGTGTGACATCCGGGCTGATGAGGTGACATGTCAGCTCAGCAAGGTCCTTTAGCCTAACGTACATATTAATTCTTATTCTAGGGCAACAAAAAACAATTCGTTTTTATTTTAAAGTGATTCCACACTAATTTCATCATTTTTAAGGATAGTATATTTAGTTAGGGGTTCCTAGCAAAATTCCCACCCTGTCAGGAGCGCCTGCTCTTTGGTTGCTAGTTTGACTCCAGTTTCAAAACCTGTCACCTTTTAGTTATGAGTCATGAGCTCAGCGCTCCCCACAGATCCATCAGTGTGATGACCATGTGCTCTGACATCTCATACATTACATCCTCAGCACTCATTAAATGTACTGTAGTCACTCTTTTAGTCACTCATTCCATGTCTGTCCGTCGGTCTCTGTAACACTTTGGTGATTATGTCACACTTTAAAAGAACAAATACAAGTTTGTGATGGAGCTGTTTCATTGCTGCTCATGTATGTGGATTTGAGCCATGTGTTTTGTATCCTTGTCTGTTTTCTCGACTAACTGCACTGTTACTGCTCCCTTTTTGCAGGATGATGGAGATGTAGAAGATGACATGACCATCAGAGAGGTAAGAGAGAGAATCTGTTATCATTTTATATTGGTTTAAATGACTTTATGGAGCAAAATGAACATATGAAACGGTCCAGCATCGAAGAATCACAATGCGTTAAAAGTAACCAAGTACAAAAAAGGCACTTCAGGAGATCGGTATTGTGTTAAACTAGTGCCAGTTAGGGCTGTAATCAACCAAAGAAATTCATGGTCGACTGAAGCCCTGAAATTTCGGGGCTGACGGCTCTGAAAGCGTTTTGCATCTGCATCTGCCCAATATCATAGTGCATGACAAGTTAGCTTAGTGTTGTTATATGATATGTTTGTAGTCGAGCTGTGATATGAAAACTGTTGCTGGCAAACTTTGCATTTGACTTTTTTATCGCCATCTATTTTTGTAAAATGCTGCCACACTGACGTCTGTGACATGGATGTTAGAGGACGACTGACTGTCGCTCAACATGAAATAAAACCACCGGACGTTCTGTAGTCTTTCTGTTTCCTGTGGGTTGGGCTAATCCAAAAATACTGAAAACAAAGGGGGGTGATCTCTGAAGACACGCTGTGATCTGTGGAACAGGGGTGCTCTGAAAACACCCCCATTAGCACTTGGTACATTCCTCCAGATGAAATCAAATTAACCATAGACTATATGAAATGAACACGGCAAAAGCCCTAGTGCCAGTATACCCTTTTAAATGTTACGCGCTGGACCTTTAAGTCACAAGATGACCATCAGAGATGAAGGAAACATGTGAAAAACTGGCCTCACTGGCAGAAACAGTTTATCTACAATTTCAGATTTTACAGCTTGCAAATTCGGTTTATGTTTTCAGTTTGTTTTGGCCTGTTGCTCCACCCACTGCCAATTTCCCAGTCACACAGCTTAGTAGAGCTTCAACAGCCAGATACTCCTCATCCCCAAGTCTGGTGAGAAGGGAGAGAGGACAACACTCCATTATTGTGAATTTGGATCACAGTAAGCATGTTAAATGCTCGTGAGCACAGTTGTTACACATGGCCCCTTTCATTTTTAATCACAGACTGGGACACACCAAGCATGCTGGACTGTCATTCAAGACCCATCATAATTTCCATGTCCACATAAATGACGCCATCCACTCAGGTCTCTGATGGGACACATGGATCCTATATGAATGTGTGAACCACATGTCGATAGTGCAAGCTCCTTCAAGAAATATGTTAAAAGATCACTCAGAGAGCACAGACCCACTTTGTCACCTGTGTTTTACATACCAGCACCTGAAATGTTGATCCACTGGACCCAGATGACTTTCTGGATCCGTACAGAACCAGAAACCTGCTTATAACCTGCTAATAGCTATTATGATCTTACACAAGCATAACAAAATTCATCCTAATATGTTAATATGTCGCTAAGATAAACACATCGGAACTTGTTATGAAACTTACCAGGAGTTTTGACTAGTGCTGTCAGTTTAACGCGTTATTAACGGCGTTAACACAAACCCATTTTAACGGCGTCAATTTCTTTTATCGCAAGATTAACGATCTTTTTGGCCTAGCAAACGTTGTAGATTTTTTCACGTGCTGTTGCAACAACTAGTAACGTTAGAAAAACTACAACACCACACCGGATCTAGCTAGACCGGAAACCGCCAAAGAGTAGTAAGCTAACGTTACGTTGTGAGTGGATGGCGAGTGCTGTGTACTTCTCCGCCTCCAAGCAGGCTCTCCGTATCCAACGCACTCCCCACATCCAAGTCATGATGTCTGCAGTGTTACCAGCCAAGCTGGCAGACCCCCGAACCGTAGTAAGGAGACCTCCGAAGACCGCTAGCTCCTTTAGCTCAGATTAGCTCATTACGGCATCAACACATTAAGATTCAAGATTCTTTATCGTCATTCCAACACACATTAGAACATGAAGCTCGAACGAAAGTCCAGTCTCTCCAGAACCCGGTTAAACCACAGGACTCTATTCACACACTGCAGGCTGATACACAGCCGCTCTTATTGTTGTGTGGCCGATCCACTTTTCTGTTTTGATAAGAGCAAAAAATAATGGGACAAAAAGAAATCAAGGGACATGTAGAATAGATAAAAATGTGCGAGTAATTGCGATTAATTGCAATTAAATATTTTCATTGTTTGACAGCACTAATATTAATATAAAATAATATTAATTAGTATTAATACTTAATACTAATATTATTCTTATTATCCATTTGTTTAGTGGCTCCACGCGTGTTCTGCTTTTTAAGTCACTCAGTCATGTAACTTTGTTGTCCTACAGTGAAAGTAGAGAGACAACGTGTAACAGTCATTGTCTCTATGTCTCGGTGTCAGACGGTAACAGCATTAAATAATCCCATTCCACCTTCTGACAAATCACCTCCCTCTGATACACAATCAATGGGGCGAGAACTGCACTCAATGACTCTGTAAATCATATGAGACCTACAACATGAAGCACGGGGAAGACGGTGAATGGCAAGTGCAAGCAGCGACGTGTGAAAAGAAGTGACATGGCATATGAATGATTGGAGAGGAAGAAAGGTGGGATGGAGAAAGGAGAATGTGAGGAATGGTTGGCTGACAGAGAGGAAATGAGAAGTGCTGTTGATGGATGAATTATGAATGATGTCATATCCATGTCCGTCTGGAGTTATTGAGAAATCTGAAAAACAGAGTGTGTCAGAGTGCGATGACATCAAATGAAAGCTAAAGTTGTTGGTTTCTGAAGATGAATCCCAAATAGACAAGTGAAATTATAAGGCTGGTCATATTTCTTTGGATGTTTACATACCATGGGCGGAGTTTACGCTAGAAAATATCATGCATATTTAATGCTGGACATACAGTATTCTTAAATAGACACATGCACATGCATACACACACACAATCTAGTGAGAATCCGAAAATCCGAACATTTCTGATTTCCCCAAAATCCCTTATGACTCTTTCACAAGCAGTTTTCAACCCTCCATACCCACGCAGAGTGGTCATCAGTGGCACCACATCTCGCTGCACGTCCAAGCTACAAATTAATTGGTCTACAATGCTGAGACCTAAATAAACAAATTAAATAATGATAAAATTGTGAAATGTAGGAGCCTCTTGGTGCTTCAGCTCTTGTACACATTGAAACTCTCCTTGTCTTGTTTTGTCTTTTCTTTTAACTTTAACTTTAAGAGTGGAGGAAGGTCGCAAAGTAAACAACATAACTACGTATGTTACAAGATTTATAGTCTCGGATAAAGTGCAAGCAGGAGACACATGTGGGAGATAACTTTCTCAGTACTGACTCAGTACTCTCCTTTGTCCCCCATTTCTCCCTCCTTTCCCCCCAACCAGTCGAGGCAGAAGCTGCACATCTTTGAGTCTGGTTCTGTCAGAGATTTCTTCTTCTGTAAAAGGGAGTTACTAGTTTGTTTACCCACACTGATCTGAAAATGGTAAATAGGGCGAAACGGCATGAATCCTCTGGTTTGAGCTCTCGTCCTCCATTTTACATGTTGAATCATGTGATCATAGCGAGTGTACACGTATATTTAAGTCATTCATCATTGCCTTATGTATGTATTGATAGTGGAATATCCGTTGTTGTGTTTAAGTGGAACACATGAACTCATAATTACAACATATAAGACATCGTGAACTTGGAGCTTTCAGAATATCGTCATGAATACGACGGGAGGGCGTTCAAAACAATCCAGAACACAGGGTCCGTTATATGAGACGGTGCTTACATGCAGCGGCTGGATTATCAATATTAAGACAATGAGAAAGAGAGTGACGTCACTCTCTGTTCAAGATATTAGTACTGAGCTACATTTACAGATGGCGAAAGTCAGGTGGAAATGATGCAGTTTATTTAATGACCTCATTATTGATAACTTTGATGTTTCTCCATCATGTTTCACAGATTGCAGAGTGGGAAGAGAATCAGCTTGATGAGCAGGTCAACTTCAACAACTGCAAGATTGACCCGGCCCCATTCCAACTGGTGGAGCGCACCTCGCTGCATAAGGTCTGACTGAAAACTCACACTGGTGTGAATGTATGCAGTCCACGTTTATCTCTTAGTTTCTTCATCGCCCAAGTGTTGCTTAAAAGTGTCCGTTCTCCTCCTCCTGTCATCACAGTGGCAGCTGAGCTGCAGCGTTGCTGAGTCTCATGTTTTAAGTTTGTACTCACTGGGAAAGTCTGTTAAAACAACGGGGAACTAGACTGTGTGTTTATGTTGCTACGCTTCGTAAGTGTAAACATCCTGACGACAGAAGCCGTTAGCTCGGGGATGCAGTGAGTGAACAAATCACTTTCACTCTGGCCACTGGCTGCTGTCTCACTGGCTGCTGTCTCACTGGCTGCTGTCTCACTGGCTGCTGTCTCACTGGCTGCTGTCTCACTGGAGTCACAACAGAGCTGAGCTCAGCTGAACTGTGAGATGAAAGAAATGGTTTGAGGAAGTGATTGAGTTCATTCACCCAAACAACACAACGACACAGAATGATCTCCCACAGAATAATGAAAACCTGTAATCACAGTAAATGTAAAACTTGAATAAGACTTTCAAATGTAATTAAGGAAAAGGGTTGTGTTTTAAGGAAGTCCATCGTCATGCGCTGCCATGTTTCTAAAGCAGACTGAATGGACAAACCAGCGAGAGAGTTTCACATTTCGACTGTGACCTTAAAATATAGAAACTTGATTAATAACACCTTAAAATATATGTACCAATGGGATAATTCTCATCTCAACGACCAATTGGCAAACGTGTTCCTTTTGTTAAGGTCACCGTAGTTTCTTTGTTTTAATTAATCGTTTGGTCCATCAAATGTTGATGTGATCAGTATGAACTCATGGTAGTTGACAACTAATTTAGTAATGGATTAACAATTAATAATTTGTTGCAGCCCTAACTGAGGGATTATTATGTCCCGATCATTTGAGTAAGATGTTTAATTGGATGAAGTGACAGGACTCTGTCTTCACTTCTTTAAAAACTCAGTAGACTCACATTCTCACACAGTGTTCAAACATTCACTTCCTCTCAAGCATCAACACAAACACACACCTGCTGACTGTGGCAGAGCCTAATGTCCTCCGTTCTGAATGCCACCTGCTCCACCTCACTCCCACTCTGCCTCTCCTGTCCTCTGGGTTTCTGTGTGAATACTCTTTAAACATTTAAAAGAAAGATCCTGCATTAATCCATCTCGCTCCCGTCCCACTGCGTCCACTGCACGCAGCCAAAAGCCAATACCACGCCCAATCTCCCTCGTAGCATATTAAACACCACCCGCCACCACATCTGAGCCGTACTCGCTTACTTGGACTCTGTGTATGTTGCTTCCATCTATCCAGCGCTGTTTCCTCTTCTTGTTATTGTGCATTTGTAAAAATTTCTGTGGGTTTTGACCCGGAGGTTACTCTCAGTTCAGGCAGTGGCGAACAAAAGCCAAAACCACCTTCACTTCTGTTGTCATCAAAAAGAAGGCCTCATGAATATCTTTTTTAGATGAAGTTGATGCAAATATCACATGATGCAAAATGTTGGTTCATTCAACAAAATTTTTGAAAGAAAATGAGTTTGCGCACACCACCATTTAGGCAGGAAATAATGTACAGTAACAGCACTGGTTCCAAGTAGGGGGTCAATAACCCTGGATCTTGTCTGCTGTGCAGGTGTAACTCCTTTTTTTCCCGTTTCTGATCTTTAACTGGTTTCATTCAATGAATTACACAAAGCAAACTGGGCCCGCTCCATCACTTTCAGAAACATTAAGAAGATTGACCTCCCTACTTTCTCTTCTGCAATTAATATAATCCCCACCAACAACAATTTAACCACCCCTGATCTGGTCTCACACTACAATAATAGACTTCATAATATCCTGGACACTTTGGCACCACTGAAAACATGGACTGTCACCTTCTCTCATTCTACACCCGGGTACACATGTGAACTTGGTCTTGAGCGTCTCTCCAGGAAAACCGGATTCACTATCCATATGAACATGTACAAAAACCACATCCAGAAATACAAAGAAGCCATTACAATGCCAAAACTGCCTATTATTCCACCCTCATCCAGATTGCTGAAGGAAACACAGAGACTCTGTTCTCTACACTCACCAACAACAACAATATCCTGCAGCCCCAGACACTCCCCCCTCATATGTACTCCACTGCCCTCTGCAAAAGATTTATGAACATTTTTATTTCAAAAATAGAAAATATTCACTAGCAACTACCTCCCCCATGCAACATGGTCAATTGCATACATTGCCCCCTGCTGCCTCCATCCTCTTCCTCACTATCTAACTTCAATCTCCCATCCAGCACGGAAATATCCTCCATCATCCATAAATCAAAGTCCACACTTCCACAAAATTGTGAGAAGGGGATCTAATTTACATCACTGTCATCATACACTCACCACTCACCACTGGTTCTGTTCCAGCACTGTTTAAAACTGCAATAATCACTCTGATACTCAAAAAACCTGGCTTAGACTCAACTAATTTAAATAACTTCAGACCCATTTCCAACCCCCCATACCTCTGCAAAATCCTTTAAAACATATTTGCTCTTCAGGTCCACAATCATCTCACTGAAAAGAACCTCGATGCACAGTTTCAGTCTGGTTGTCGTCCACTTCATAGCACAGAAACGGCCTTGGTTAAAGTCTCTAATGATGTTCTGATGGCAGCAGACTCTGGTTTACTCTCCATACTCATCCTCCTCGACCTCACCACAGCTTTTGACACAATCTCCCACCTTATCCTCCGTAACTGTTTGGCCTCCATTGGCATCAATAACACTGCACTCACCTGGTTTACATCAGTCCTCTTTGGTCGCAATCAATACGTTCAACTAAAATCTTTCCAATCCCTCCCCTTCCCTGTCAGCAGTGGTGTGCCCCAGGGCTCTGTCCTGGGACCCTCTATTATCTTCTACCTACTCCCTCTTGGCAATATTTTAAGAAAATTTGGTATTATATTTCACTGCGATGCGGATGAGACCCCGCTCTACCTCTCCTCCAAGTCCATCACAACCCCCCCTACCACCCCCCCCTCACTCCTCAACTGTTTAATTAAAAAAAAAAGTTTTCCCACAATTTTCTCAAACTAAATGCCAATAAAACTGAATTACTCCTCATTGGTTCCAAATGCACACTTTCCAAACCCACATCACTAATAATTGACATCTCCACTGTCAAGAGACTGGGTGATCCCCTACAGCAACCTCTCCTTCACATCTCACATAAACCACATTACCTGGTCCGCCTACTTTCACCTCCCCTATATAAACCGCCTCCTTCTCTCGCCCACTCCCAATACCACTGTCATCCTGGTCAAAGCCCTTGGCACATCATGTCTTGACTACTGCAATGCACTCCCAAATGGTTTACCTCACGTATCCTTCCATAAACTCAGCCGCTCATATCATCACCAGAACCTGATCCTCACATCCATGAATTCAAAATCCTTCTTTTAACTTTCAAAGCCCTCCATAACTTAGCTCCTCCATAACTCACTGATCTAGAAAGCTCAGCCATCTTTTTAAGCATTCTGCATTTTAAATGATTGTATTCATTTTTAACCTCCATCTACTGTGTTGATTGTGTCTGTTTTATTTCATCTTTACTTTTACCGTTTACTTTTTTAATTTGTCTCTTTTATTTTATCTAACAAAGGCGCTAACAAAGAACATGTTATGTTATTATTATTATTATTATTATCTTCTCCCTGTTGATGGGTTCCTCTGTGACTTCCTCTGTGTGCCAATTTCATCAAATCCATCCATTATCAAAATGAAGAAAAAGTAGCACGGACCATAGAAGCTGATTGTCATGATCAGGATGACACGATGTAAAAGACTGACCTGGAGGTTTGTGGTTCCAGAGATTACTGGAGCATAAATTGCAGGATTTGCACGCCTCATAAAGTTTTGTCAAGTAACAGTTATCAAATGCGTTAAGCAACAGAGTATAAGTCTGGCTTTATTGTTGTCACTATTTCTTTATTTATCAAAGACTACTTTATGCCACCTCTATATTATTTGGTCAGTGTCTTAATAGAAACACTGTATTCTCTATATTCAAGCACAAAGGAGAGAAACAGAAAGTAACACAACATTTTTTCTAGTTGGGAATAATCATCCCAATATTCTTTTTTAATATTGCAGCTTAAGACCACATTTCCCATAATCCCCCACTCTGTTGTGTCAAAGGTTTTTACTCGGAAGAGGAAACTCAATATCAGGTTACTGTCAATTCTAAAGCTCATTAGACTGGTTTTGTAATCGAGGTGAGTTGTCTCTGTCCCCAGGAAAGCCACAGTATCCTCTTGTTGGTGGCAGATTACATTACAACTGGCCTTTGCCTAAAAACACTTAACTGTGTGTTCCTTTGCACAACTTCCACACACTGGGATCCGTTTCAAACGTCCCAAATGTCTATTCTGGCTCAGCAGAAAGTGCCATTAATCACTAAAAGTCCAGCTGGCATCTCTCCTGCAGCTCTTTTCCTGATTTGCCACTTACACTTTTAGCTACGTGCAGCCACGCTCGTCCACACTAACTCTAGTTGTGAAGATTAAATGAAAAAACTGAGTTATGCAGCACTTATAGAGTAGTGAGGCATGGGCGCAGATACAAAACACTTTTTCTTTTCAACAATTACAATCATAAAACACATTTAAATGAAACAATAAAGACATGAATGTTGTATGTCAGCCTTGGCATTTACAGAACATTTCAGATTTGTTAAATGTGTCATTTTGTTTTTTATTACATACTTAAATACAGATACAAGACTGTCTGACAGCTGACATATCTCTGGAAGTAAAGCATCAATGTAGGGTTTTTTAGAGTCCTGTAACCAAATGAATGTGAATGATAAAGATTGGCTTCAGCATATTCAATAAAAAATGTACGCCCCCCTTTAATGCATGAGTGTGCTTTTACACCTCCACCCTGCTTTTGGCCTTATTCATGAGACAGCTGTCAAGTTAATGTGTGGTCATCACTTTCACAGTCTGCAGCTGAAGTCTATACATCAATGCTAAACCTTACACATCAATTTTACATAAAAAAAAAAAACCCACAAAAAATACAGAAAGCATGTAATTCAAAATGTATACTCTGTAGAAACACAGCAGTCTCCATAAAGCAAAGCCCAGACTTAAAGTACACATAATCGCTAATTCTAATAAGTATATTAAAACATTCTGGCCAATACACCCACTTATATGTTACACTGTCAATCTTTATATTGCAGTTTGTGTCTGATATGTTTTTTTTACAAACAGAAAAAAACAATCATTACTCTTATTTCTTCTCCTTTGATGAAATATTTAACACCAGGAAACAAGATTACTTCTCGCTTCTTGTAAAAGTTGATAATGAGCAATATTTGTCTTTGTTGCCTGTTCCGTGTTATTGGTTCTCATGATGTGATTTGTGATTCAGGAGTTTGTCAGCTTTAAAAAGTGTCTGCATCCATATTTGGTAACACTCTAGTAATTCTCAGGCTCTCATAAAGACCTATTCCATACAAGATGGCTACTCCTAGTTGTGATGATAATGAAGGCTTTTTTGGTCCATGATTCCTTTATCCCGCTCTGATTCAGAGCAAAACGACCACAGCTGCTTTACAGCTACGACACGCTCAATGTCCCTGTGTTACATTTCCCAAAGCGATCATGTCCCATTACAGTTAATGTTTGATGAGTTCAATGAATCCGGTGTGAATGAAGTTGCCGTTGTTGGATAATGGAAGTTAGCGATGCGTTTCACTAACCGAGTCTCATTTTCTTTATTGTCTCTGGTTGGTTCCACGTGTAACTGTTTCTATCACCTCTGCTGTTCACCCACAGACACACACCATCTTTTCCCTGCTGGGCCTCGATCACGCCTATGTCACCAGCATTGGACGCCTCATCGGGGTGGTTTCCCTCAAAGAAGTAAGTGTTTTTGAATTCTCTATGTATCTTTGTTTTGTTTATTTATTGTACATTTTTCAGTAACGCCGTCATTTGTTTTTAAATCTGGGACTGTAAAGACTCATTGACTGTGATGCTAAAAGGGCCATTCCCATTGCTAGTGGTTGATCTGCCCCGTGGTGTTTGTTTCACCCCTGTGTCGACTGCACATGAAATATGATTGCCCATTTCCCCATAAGCAAATGAAGTGGGAGAAACATCAACAACCCTAACCCTAACATACACGGGACACACACATAAGGAGAAGCTCCCTCATATCACACCTCAAATCACTTGCTTATACATCACACATCACACTTTCTTGAAGCTCTTACTCACTTCTGGCTCTTGTTTGTACCCAAATGTTTAAATGCACTTATTGTAAGTCGCTTTGGATAAAAGTGTCTGCTAAATGACATGTAATGTAATGTCATGTATTTGATACATATTGATCAAATAATGAAATTTAAAAAAATGTTGCTATAAACATTTGGGTCAAACACTAAACAGCGTTGTGCCAGGACTTACTCTTACTACGTCGGACATGACTGTTGTGTTTGTCACGTGTTGTGAAGACTTAGTCGAATTAGGTCGTGATGAGGAAGTCAACATAAAAGATACAATGAAGTGTGTTTCTGACCCTAGCTTTAACGGATTCCTATTGCATGAAACTTAAAGTGGAGGTTGAACAGTCGTGAGTTATTGAAGTCTGCTTACAAACATTAACTTGTTCTTATGGTCAAAAACCTCCTAGTTTCTGCAGAAAGAGTCTGACCTCTTCTCTCATGAGCACCACACTCTGCCACGCGGACTGTGATTTGTCAGCCACAGAGAGAATTCCTACTCTCTTGTGATTGGCCAAACTGGAGGCATGTCAGAAATGCCGCGCCCCCGCCATTCTAAAGTTAAAAAAAACAAAACAAAACAAACAAACAGTATTATGGACCATTTAAACAAATTCAACAGTCATTTCAAAGACATGAAAAGTTATGATAAATGTATCCCAGCAACACACGAAGCACATTTTGTCCTTGATTTAAATGAATAAATAATAGTTTACTGTATCTTCGATAACTGCATTGTTTGTTTATGGCAATGTTACTGTCAGCTAATCAACATACTTCCCCACAATGAGCCTGTAACACACACACACACACATGCTTTTCTCCAACTCTGGAGTGTTTTAAGTGTTTGTTATGAAACTTTAGTGCTTCATAGACGACGTAATGACACAGACACACACCCAAAGGTAACCTTAAGTGGAGTTTCTGGTCTATGTCCACTTTAACTTGAATCCGAATCAGTTTTGTTGTGCAGTCGTGACGGTCACTGTTCATTGTCCGTGCTTTTGTCACCGTGAAATCACTGCCAGTGTCATGAGGACTAAGTACTGTCACCACACTGTACACACACACACACTGGACCTTCCAGGCAGCACAGATTCCTCCTCCTCCTCCTCCTCCTCCTCCTCCCTCTGCCTGTACTGTGACATGCAGAGGCCGTGTGTCCTGTCTGCTCTCCTCTCCTCTCCACTCCCACTCCTTCCATCTGCACAGCCTCAAAAACAACTGAAAACCACTCACTGGCTGTGAATTGGCAGGAAGTGGCGAGCGGATTGTTGCTAAGTGCAGGGCTGCTCGCCTGTTCCTGACATTTACTTTTTTTGTTTATTGGTTTCCTGGATTCTACCAGCAGGCAAACATCAGCCAAGCGAGACAAAGTGCAGACCCTCAGTATGTGACAAAGACAGACATGCTGTTATATCATAGCCTCTCAGGTCCATATGAAAGAGAGGAATCACAGGGAGGCTTTTGTGTTTGATTAGAGTGTGCTATTTTCTCATTGAATCTGATTCAGGCATTATGTTTGTCTCCTTTTCTTCTTCTTCTTTGGTGTTTTACGGCAGATTGTACCCTTTATAGCATTATTGCCTTCGTCTCATCCATTCTCACTTTGTCTTTTTCAGTGATGCCACAGGATCTGTTTATTTTAACAAAAATCAAATGTAAAAAATAATTACAAATAGCAGTGGCCTGAATTTCGCCATGTCTTTGTTGCTGTTGTTTTATAAGATGTGGGGGGGGGGGGCTGGGGGGGGGGTTCATGCAGACTGAAGTATCCATGCAGTAGTAGCTCTCCCCCTGGTACATTTTCAAAAACAACCATAAAGCCCCCTAATATTCAACTTACCATCATTATTGGGGCCTCTGTATGAGTAGTGTCATGCAGCGGCACATGAATAACAAGTGGCTCCCTGAGAGTTGGCCCTTAAAGCCCCTGCTACATCATGTACATGTACAACATAATGTGGACTGCTGGAGGATCGGTGAGAAAAGGTCTCACCGCTCCAAACACACTGACCATGAGCCATGTCCTAGACTGACCTACAAGTGGCAGTAATGAGCCCCTCACTGAAAGCACAGATTGCATTTTTTGAGGGCCTGGTTGGTCCAGGTGATGGTGAGGGGCCCCAATTAGCTTCTTAGCCTGAGGCCCCCCAGAGTCTAGGATTGCCTCTGGTAGCTCAACTCCCAATCGCAGAGTTAGTCTGACTTTGAGAAATTCAATTTAGTTGTATTTCATTCAGACATATCCAGTTTTACTTGGACACTAACACAACAATTAGTTTTTTGTCTAATGTCATGTAAGTGACCGAGTGAACAGTGTTCTGGATCAGAGCTTTGATGAGAGGTCTGGTAGTACACCCTGACTATTGCTGTAGCCTTTCATACTTACTGACCCTAGATTGACCTCAAAGCTGTATCACTTTTATACTGTCACAATATTATTGCATTTCAGTCAGTTGTTCACTTCACCACATATTTAAATACACAGTATGTTACACTGAATCATCATGTTCCAGATCTGTGCATGAGGAGATTGCACCATCTTACCATCTTATTTCTCTGAAATGTAATTAAATGGCTTCTGTGATTTCTCATGAAAATCTCTGAGGAGGTTTTTTGAACGTCTGGTCGTAGTTCATGTCTGGACCATGTGATTTGAGAAGTGATGTTCACTTCCTGTGTATAACTTATCAAACTGACGCTGGCGTACACAGTCTCAGCCTCCACTTAAGTGTCACTTTGAACATTTCCACACTTGTCTGTCCCTGCGTATGGTCATCGCATATCCACTCATGTCGCTGCTGTGTGTAGGTGGCGGCAGAGATGAGTGGGTGTGCATGTGCTTCCTCTTCCATCTTCTCTCATTCTGTAAAGCAGCAGTGAAAGTCACCGTCACTCTGACCTTACTTTCCAGAACACATGACCATAGAAACATTTTATTAGTGTGTTCATTCAGATTCTTGCACCAGTAATTGTGTCAGCACGGTTAGAAAAAAGCAGTCTGTCTTGTATCTGGTCAAATAAAAACTCATTTGATGTTTGGTTGTTACCCCCTAAGCTAAGAACCAGTTTAAGACACACTTTCTGAAAATGTGGCTGCCAGCAGGGACACAAGGGAATAACAGGCACCTATGCCCGCTTAAGTCTACGATATCTTCTATCGATCTATCTATATATCTGCTGCTTTATTTAATCTTTAGACTACTTTTTCAATCTGGAAGCGCAGGTTTGTACCCAGCTTACTCTCTTGGATGAAATTTCACAGAGAAAGTCAGTATGTTTATCTCACAGAGACACAGGAGCTGCTGCTGCCATGTTTGTGTCACTTAGTTAAAATGGAACAAAGGACTTCAAACACAAACGTAATTATAATAATAATCTCTATGGACTTTGGTGTTGGAAGTGTGAGGTTGACAAAGTGGCTATGGTATATTGTTCCTCACTGTCTTTTCCTGTCTCATGCAGCTCCGTAAGGCCATTGAGGGCTCTGTGACGGTCAAAGGTGTGAAGGTGCGTCCTCCTCTGGCCAGTTTCCGCGACAGTGGCACCAGCAGCAGTGAGAACGAGGCCACGGAGCTTCACAAGCTGTGGGACCGCCACAAAAGCATGTCGTTACCCCGCGAACCCACGTCCTCTGAGTCTGAAGAGAAATCCCAGTGAGGGGATGTGGAGGAGGGGATGTGGAGGAGGAGATGGAAGAAGATGAGCAGGTGGAGGAAGAGGAGGAGAAGTGAGGCATTACGGTCTTTAAGTCACAAACGTGCAAAAAAATCCTCAGGGCTTAGGATCAACATTTAATTCTGCTATGCCAGCCTTCTCAATACTTTAGTCTCTCTTTCTCCCTTCTCTTCATGGATCACCTAGAACGTTCTCCTCAAACCTTGCACTGATCAAGCCAGACACAACTCAGCCTGTGCCATGAGTTCATTTTCCCTTTGGGGAACCTACAGCAGAGTGAATGTGGAGTAGGGAGGGAGACTGGGAATGGGCTGACATTTTTTGACAAAAAGGGATTTTTTTTTCTCGTGTATCTTCAGAGTCAAGATCAAAGTTCTTCTGATTGAGTCTTTCAGCAGTGACGACGAGGAAGAAGACTGTGTGTGTGTGCACTGCACGTGTGAATGTATGAGGTGAGAAACTGAAGGAGGTAGCAAATAAATATTAGTGTTTCCATTTTTGTTGTTGCCTTTCAAACACATCTCAGTCAGCCTGAGTAATGACATGTGTGACAGATCAGGCAGTCGGGGTTTTTAACAGTTTTTTAAATTTAACTCAATGTCAAGCGTTTTACTCGTACAGGGATGGATGCCTTATAGTTTTCTGTATTTTCAAGGTTCCATTATTCCTGTGCTTCTTGTCTCTGTAGTACAGAATCCATAATCCGTCATTTGTTTCTAAAATGCCTTTTATTTTATTTCAAATCCTCCTTGCTTCCTGATTGCCATTGATAAATAATAATAAATAACTGCACGTGTCTGTAGCCGCCAGCACTGCTGTTACACATGTGGACCAAATGGTCTGATTCACTGCTGCACCTGTCGCTGGGTGACAACTCCGAGATCGAGTCAGCTCTTTAATGGGAACGCCCCCTGAACTCGGATTTTCCAACTCAAACACTTCTCATGGAGTTAGGATTCCATGAATGATGGCAGCCTTCATACAAACACCGTTTGTTTCACAGTAAATCTGTCGTACACATATTACTGTTTAGTTTTTATCCATAGACGTGTTGCTGCACTGTTTCTGAGCTTGTTATTTACTGCTGTGGTGAACGATGGCTCGTCTGGGATGCAGGGAACTTGGAGGTGACGGCCTCAAGTTCACCAAGCGGTCCTATCCAGGTTTGGTTGTAGTTTTGTAAGTTACGGTTAAATTAGTTACGGTTTAAATATCAACATGTGATCCGGGCCCCACCGTTTGGCACCCTGTTGTTCTGGTTCCATTTGTGTTGTGTGAATCCGCTCACAGCAGTTGTTGGTGGGTAACATGGTGACTCCGCCTGTCCCACACACCATGTGCAAGCCAAATCAGAGGCTTTATCCTTCCAAACCGTACAATGGCAAGTTCAGTTGCACTGTGCTGCTTAAGGGAAATGTAACATAACCGACCTGATGACCTGTGCACTTCATTAGTGCTAATTCAACCTTTTCCAGACTCCTAGTGCAATGATTTTTTTTCCTGACAACATTATTTATGAATGGCCGTCCAGACGTGAAGAGGATTTTAACACATTTTTTTATTTATTTTGTTTAAGGCTGCACAATATCGGTTTATTTGTTTTTGCACAATTAAGAAAATTGATATTCACATCTGCTGTGAAATGAGTAGGAAAAATATAATGTTAAATTCACTATAGACTAAATGACCTCTGAATTTGGGAGGTTATCGGCCTGTTTGTGATATATCAGTCAAATATCATGCATCCCTGTTTGTAAGTGTATTAGAAACAAATTACAGACTGGAGCTTTAATGGCAAGGCTGAGAGAACAGACTCCACAGGCAGACATGTCAGTCTGGAGCTGCAGAACAACACACACACACATTTACTGTAGCGGGACGCACTCCATTCACAGTGTGGAGGCTTTTCTGCTTATCTATATATAGCTCATAATAACCGTTCCAGAGAAGGTTTGGGCGGATGGAGTGAACAGGAAGTGGGGGAGGGAGGGAGGGAGGGAGGGAGGGAGGGAGAGCAGGGAGCAAATAGATGGCTGTAAGAATGAAGACATCATTGCCCAATCAGCTGCTCTGGGATGTCAGCTAACCCTCACCACACACACACACACACATGCAGACCAGTGGTCTGCGTGAACACATGAGTGACATGAACTGATACTAACTAATACTAACTGACCAATAGCTCGTAGTTCAGCGGCCCGACATCACAGATGATATATAAGTACTGTGTATTTAAAAATGTTGCTTAAGGCATCGATTTGTTTTCCCTCTCCTCCATCAAATCATCCACTTCCTTTTCTTTAATACTTACCTCAGCTACTGACCCCAGATAATAGAATACTTTTAATAATTTACTTTTTAAGGCTTCTTTTTAATCAGGCTGGACTTCCCTGTTGTTTTCAGGCCACGACAAGGCATCACATTGGTTTTTCTTTTGCGCCACGACAGTAAAAACCCACACGCTGTGAACGTGTGTGCATGTGGGTTTGTTTGATGTGATCAAAATGTGCCAAAAAACAAACCCAAACTTGACAAAGATAAACACCGGACGAGTGGATGCTGTCCACCATCTTGTGCCTGTATTGTATGATCTACATAATCTATACCTTCTTTTATACTCACGGCATACGATTATTTCCCTTTGATTGGCGTCTTCGTCTCCTCCAATGAGCTCTATCAAATTCCCTGAATGAAACTGGGGATGTGATCTTTGGGTCAACACAGATATAGTTTCATATTTATATATTTAAAATATTTCCTGTAATATAAAATCATAATTTAATGTCTTAACCAATCTTAAATCGATGACTATTGTCTTACGAACGAGACTTTGGGAATTGTTGTGTGATGTTTTTTGTAATCTTTTGACACATGATAATTGTTTACTTTTTTCTTGAATGCTGACCTGTTGTTGTGTTTTATTTTTTTAATCTTTGACATGCTGTCTGATACTGAAGAAATTGATCTGTAAAGTGCAAATGACACTGACAGGGCGGAGGCTGACGATGACTGCCTGATGGGAAAAGTAAAACAAATGTAGAATGATGGAGTGACTCGTGCTTGGTCTGTTAACGTGGCTGTAATTAGTGTAATGATGATGATTGAATGATTTCTTCCCACAGTCCAAAAACATGCCCATTTGGGGATTAGGCGAACTGGACATTCTAAATTGACCGTAGGTGTGAATGGTTATTTGTCAAATGAGATTGGCACAGTGTGGAGGATGAAGCAGTAGAAGATTGATGGATGAACTATGTGCACATTCACGCAGTAAATGTCTGTAAACAAAACCACACATAACCATAGTAACATGCTGGGACAGGGTGTAACACAAGCTACATGTAGCAGCAGTTTATATTCACTGCACTGGGGAGACAAATGTCACTCAAGCTGTGCTTGGACAGAGTGTTCCTTCCTCCTTTCATCCAGCACTCTTCATTAAATTCAGTCAGAACATTTGGGATGAGGAAATCCTTGTGGTGTAAATCCCCTGAGCTTGTCTCTTGGGTATTTGATGACTCTTACCATTGTCTCCACAAGTTTCCACATATGAGACGGTTCATAGTGTACAAACTTAATCACTCCTTATGCATCTCCTGCTTTGTTTCTGCCCTCTTTCCCTGATCATCTTGTCCATACCATGCTATGTTTTTCAGTTGCACATTTCCATGGATTAATATCTGAAATGCGCACATCCGCCCCTCCATGCATTTCTTCTTCTTCTTCCTCTAATAATAATATCCGACAGGCTGTACACTGAGTAGTGCTGCCCTCCACAGTTCAAAGTTCTTCACTGAACTGCTTTCGCTGGTGTGTGTTTGTGTTTCTCATGCTCTCCGCTCCATAAAAGCCTCTCATAGCGACTGTACATCTCACATACCACAGCCAACCCTCGACGGCCAAAACCAGACAGAGCTGAACAAATCGCAGAAAAAAAAACCATTGTTTTTGTACATCAGGGATGAATAAAAGAGATTTTAACAAACAAGTGAAGGTCACTGCTGAATCCGTCTCAATTATTCGCATTTACTTTTCATCCAAATGCCACTTTAAATTTCCACCTCAAGCATAGAAACCTTTGCACACGGTTTAAAATCTTTTCTGTTTGAAAATAAAAATGTGCATAGAAGCAGGTTGATGGAAGCTCATACTGACCCTTACACTCGTGTCCTAAACCTCCACCGAGGGGACAGACCGAGGTCCTCGCCTCTGTTCTGGTTCCACTTGTTTGCACTTACCATCGATTGTCGTTGTCCAGCCTTGTGCCGCTCCTCCCTCCTCCTTCCTGCAGACTTTTCAGAATTCTTTCCATTCATTTCATTTACCAGCAGATGGTTGTGGACCGAGGCTCATTTGTATTTATTAGTCTTCATTAATCATGTTTTGATTTTTTTATAGATGATCTACTTGTTGGTAATCAGTTTGTGCAATAATGGCTGTTCATCTCACTTTGTAACCCAGTGTTTGATTGATGACATGATGCAAGTTAACCTTATTTTTTATAAAGAAACCTGAAAACTGTAAAAAAAAAAAAGAAAAAAGAGATGTATGTAAAGTATGTGACGACAAGTGATGCTCATGTGGGAGCTGGAGTGTAATGAAGTGATGATTGGTCTCAGGGGAAGGTTTCCCAGAATCCTCAGTAAAGGCTTATAGCAATTTATTATAAAATTGCTATAATAATGTTAAATAATTACCCGATTGTATGAATTGCTGGTCATTATCCCAGAATGACATATGGATTCACAATGGACAAATTAAACCCCATTTGAGTTTTTTATGCTAATTCAAGGCTACATATGTTCTCCAACACACTTGGAAAGGAAGGGTGAAGGATATTCAGCTGCAACATGTAACTTTACCACTAAATGTTGGAAAATGAACGGTACCTTGATGACAGCTCGCTCTTTTAGGGCTACATGTTTGAGTAGTTAAATGTCTCACTTTGGTTTTGGGAAACCTTCTCCGTGTCGTTGGTGTGTTCTGCTGCATCAACTGTAGGTGGCGCTCTCCTCCGAGCGAGTCATCGTCAGTTTGATCGTGCTCTGCTGCAGTCCGCTCCACAAAAGCCTCTCAAAGGGAACTGTACATTTTACATACCACAGCCAACCCTCGAAGGCCAAAACCACAGCTACCATTTTACACACACAGAAAAAAAATAAACGTTGTTTTTGTACATCAGGGATGAATAAAAGAGATTTTAACAAACAAATGAAGGTCACTTTATTTTTGTCTCAGATTTGTGTTTTGTAAAAATGGAAAAAGACGGACGTCAGCCACCAGGGGACAACTCTGCTGATTGCAAAGTCACTTTGAATGGAAGACTAAGTTTAATGAACAGATCAAATGAACGTAAACTGTGTTTTAGTGAATTTGTGTTTGATTGAAATGCAGGAACATGCGTGAGTGGTGCGACGAGATCTCACGCTAGTTAAAACTCTGAGGTGAGATGTTGTCTCGTGATGTTTGTACGTCATCAACTAGTGCAGCACGCACTTACAATAGACAGTTCATGATATTTTGGTTTTAAGGTGTTTAACAGTCAAAGAAGCAGTGATGTATGCATGATATCACTGCTAGCTTAGCAACACACAGACAGCATGTGTAATGTCAAATCATGTTGCCCTAGTGATATGTGTGTTCTGCATTCATTCTTAAAACAGACAGGCTATTTCATCTTTACTAAATCATTTTAAAAAGTTGTTTTTGTTTTTTTGTTTTAACGAAAGACAGAGACGTGCAGAAGTCAACTATGTCCCCAACTTCCTCCAATGAGAAGATCCCCTAAGTCTTGAAGTTCTGAGGCAGGCCATTCCTGTTATTATTTTTGTACATAATAATAATAATAATAATAATAATAATAGTAGTAATAATAACAATAACAATAATTATTGTTATTGTTATTAGTATTATTGTTATTGTTATTATTATTATTATTATTATTATTAATAATAATAATAATAACAATAATAATAATGATAATAATACATTTTATTTGTTGGTGCCTTTCTGACACAAAAGGTCACCTAACATACACACAAATACAACATAAAAATAGAATAAAATACAGTAAAATATAATAATAAAAGACACTAAAATTCGACAGTGTTGTGTGGTGAGTACGAGTATGTTTTTCTAAAAAGGTGAGTTTTTAGTTGTGATTTGAAGTGTGGGAGGGAGTCAGTGTTTCAGGGGTCAGGAGGGAGGAAATTCCAGAGGTGGGGGGCAGAGCGGCTGAATGCTCTGCTCCCCATGGTGACGAGGCGGGCAGGAGTGACAGTGAGGTGGGTGGAGGAGGAGCTCTGAGAGGTATGGAGGTGCAAGGTTCTGTATGGCTTTGGAGGTGAGGAGCAGTATTTTATAATTGATGCGTTGTGTGACGGGGAGCCAGTGGAGCTGCTGTAGGACGGGTGTGATGTGATGGATGGAGGGGGGAGACCATTCAGAAGTGAGTTCCAATAATCCAGATGGCAAGTGACAAGACTGTGGACCAGGATGGCAGTGGTGTGAGAAGTAAAGAAAATGACGAGAAACATGCCCCTCATTAGTAAGACGACGCAGACAGACCACATTTGCCTTGTGGCGACAGACCATAGTGAAACAGTCCAAACTGTCGCTAAATACACAGACTCCTCTGTTCAATATTGAGATTTAAGACATTTCCTTGCTAAATGTTGGAGATTAACACATGTTTTCAGGATTTTTAACTGATCTGCAGTTTCGGTTCATTGTTCAGTTTAATTCTTGTGTTAGACGTCGCATTCATGACTCTTCCAGTGACAACTCTCTCTCACCAATGAGTGGCCGTCAGTCTGTTGACGTCACAGTACGTCACCAGCTCAGCTCGTTTGAACCTCGCCAGAATAAGTGCTGAAAAAACACTATCACTAATAGAAGAGCAAAAAAAAAACCCAAAACGTTATAGTGGAGTCAAGCTGTATAATGGAAAAACACCAATACATTGAAGTTACCTACACACACACTGGCTGGTGTTCGCCACCATTTGAGTGGAAACATGTTCGATTAAAAACCCTGTTGTGAACACGAGTCCCAAGCACCCAGTGATCCAACATGAAACCAAAACAGCAAAAATGGAACTCAGTCATTGTTAACGGAATAATTTACTTTACTGCTCCTCCACCTGTGACCTGTAAAAAAACTATGTTTATTAACATAATAACAACTTATTTGCCTGAATCGTTCCACAGTGGTGTAACGATGTAGTTTGTTGTGCTCAGGCATTTGAACATTACAATGTCAAGGTCAGAAACTGCTAATGAGAGTGATGAGAGTGGTGCAGTCAGATGATCTTGGTCAGTGTGGACTGTCAAGAAAATTAGGAGACAGCATGTCCTTCAATGCATCATGAATGAATTAGGACACAGATTCAGGAGAGCCTCAGGGTTTGTTCCATCCTACGGGAACAGTGGGTTGGCTCTGCTCTGCAGCTTCACTCATTTGCAGTGTCACAGCAAGATGGTAATACACATAAAGGTAATACATAGTATTGCAAACACCAGAAAGTATAAAAAGAAACATATTCTTCAAAGGTAATCTGTGTTTCGCTAATCTCAATCCCAGTTAAAGCAGCATCACCTCTTATTAAACACAAATGCAGCCACTCATCTATGTTATGATGAACAAAGTTCTCCTCACTTAAGCAGCACTGAGCCATGTTGATCACTCATCACTCATGAATAATAAATGAAAAACAAAGATTCTCCTGACTGAGCTGATAACTGCAGCTGCAGTGTGGGAAGTGCTCGTTGTACTCGGAGACTGATTGAGGTAATCGCTGGTAAGAGGTGCAGTTCACTCTCACTCAAACATGGCAGAGACGAGACGATTTTAGCCACTTAAGTAAAGGCTCACCTGATGAAATCTATGCACTCTTAAATTAGTGATATCTTAAGAATAGGTTCACCAGGAAAATCACGTTGGCTGTGTGCAAGTGGGCAAAGTGAAGTTGAAAAGATCGGATTTGGAAACAAGAAAGTACACAGTGTTCAAGACTTTGAGAGTTCCTGGTTAAAATGAGGTTATTACACTGAATGTGAGTCCTTATGACTCATTGGCAGCATCAGCAAATGGTATTAGTATCAAACAGTCTTTCTTATTTCTCTCTTGTTGGTCATAAAAGACATTTGACATGATTGTGTTACTCTTTTATTACATTAATGGCTGAAATCTGTGGTCATTCATGTTTTTAAGGGCTTTTTTGGAATCTATTAAAGCGATATTGCATCTCAGTAATTAAGTTGTGAGTGAACCATTGTTACTATTTTAAGAATAAAAGATTAAAAAAAAGATTGAGAATCAAATTGTGACCTTAAAATCGACAACCCTATTCAATTACAAACTCAGTTGGGACGCATTTTCAAAAATATTGTGGTCATAACATCACCTCAAAGTGAATGAAAAGTCCACAGTATTACCTCTAACTATTTAAATGAAAAAAAAAAGTGTCTGACTTCGGTTCAATTCAAAGAGCATAAAATAAATGCTGCACAATATTTGTTTCTCTTAGAAATAAGATAAACATATGTTATATAGTCAAAGACTGTTAAACTTTGACTGTTGACCATAAAACAATTACCTAATATATTTAACAGTCTATCGGAGAGATTTACAGTAAATAGTTTTATCCAAATTTGAACAAAGGTGAAACAACAAATTGCAAAATGTCAAAATCAAGGATATAAACAACAAATTCTTATATTTATTTGCCACAATTCATTCAGAGATTTCGATTGTACCTTCATGACATCACTTTAATAAAATCATTTTAGTTGTTGTGGTGACAGAGTGAATTCACTGAGACCACAGTCACAGATGAGCTTCAGTGCGGTAGGTGGGAACACTGGCAGGCTCGTGTCCACTGAGCGCTGCAGTCCGCTGAGCGCTGACCACCAGAGTACCATCAGTCTTGAGGCTCCCACTGACTGACAGGGGGTCCATATCCTCTGGGAAGAGGGACTTATGGGTAAAAGTGTCACTGACACTGCCGTCATCCAACACCTAAGAGATAAGACTGAAAGTTAGAGAAGGTGGAGCTGTGGGGGGATGGATTGATTTTGAAAAAACGGTCTTTGAGACGAGGGGAACAAAGAGGAAGGTGGAAACAGGGTCTGTAAAGGCGAGAGGGTGAGAAAAGAGGGTGAGAATCAGTCAAAGTGTGAGGTGAGAGGTCAACACTTCTGAGGCTGGTGCAAAAAAAACAACACACAGGAAGGAGAGAGAAGGGAGGTGAGAATGAACGTTGACTGCTTCTCTCTGAAGATGTTCTCCTGGATGTCACAGGCCTTTAGGTCCAACAGAACGATTGTGGATTTTTTACCACTGTAAAAATGATGGTCCTTCAACAATCACTTGATGCTCCTCCTTGATCTCACCTTTAAACATCATCACTAGGCATCAGTGGAGAGAAAAAAAACTCCCTTTTAACAGAAGAAGAAATCACTGACAGAACCAGACTCAAAGATGTGCAGCATCTGCCTCGACCGATTGGGGTGAAAGGAAAAATGGGGGACAGAGGAGAGGTGGGGGACAGAAAGGACCAGAGGGAGATGAGGTAGAGACAGGAGAGAGAGAGAGAGAGAGAGACCAGGAACAGATACACAACAACTGTATCAAGTTATAAGTTTAGACAAGACAGAGTCAGTGATGAACTATGATGTCATTTATACAAGCAGCAGCAGAGACTGTTATTAAACGTTATACTGGTATCAACTTTAATTATGGCATAATAATAATGATGATGATATGTATGATAATAATAATAATAATAATAGCCTCGAAACTGATCTGGATCTGGATCCTGCAACCTACAAGATGAGGAGAGAGAGAGAGAAAGAGAGAGGATCTTGTGTCCTCATAAGGACAAAAAAACACACCTTCTGGGCGTGAATGACAACATGGTGGTTGTAGGCCATCACCACGATGTCATGCGGCTCTAACTGGCTGACATCAGCTGATATGTAGTAGCTGTCTCCCAGGCAACACACGCTGCCTCCTGTGCCGCTCTGGCGACCTGTCACAGCGCCACACATAGGTGCTGCAGAGGAATAACACATGACAGGACACATAAAGGTTTGAGCAAACATCGGCTGTATATCACATGAAAGAAACAACAGCAGTTGACCAGAGTTCTGTACAGTAGTATTAATAATAATAAATACAATCAAAAAGATCAAGCTAGAACAAAAAAGATCAAAAAGATAGAACATTAATGGTTGGTGGGTACACAATATTAAATAATGACTCATTATGGGTTTGTTGAGAGGCTTTGGTCAGTGTAAATGTTCAAATTCACTACTATAAATATTATTTATTTATATTTCCTGATGCTCATCTTTATAATTTCATTATAATTTCATTATAATTTCATTTATCCATTTCTAAGCATTCAATTGAAATAAAAATGTATTGCAAGACAAATAATCATCTAAATATATTGAATACATTTTATACATTAAATAAAACCCCAATAATATGTAAAAATAATAATATATATAATATATTCCTGCGCAGCATCATAAAAAAGACAGCAGCTTCTTGTTCGGGCTGTAAATGTGTTTTAGTGCCAGTCTGATGAACGCCTCTTCCAATAAAGATGAGAACAGGTTGTATCGTCAAGCACTTGTGGGTGGTTAATTTATTTTTCTTTATTTAATATTTTGTTCAAATTGTGTGAGCCATTCACTGCTCATGTCATTTTATTACACTGTATTGATTGAATTTGCCTGTAGCATCACACCAACAATAAACCAGTTTTTCTTATTACTCAGAAGATTCTTTAATATCAGCTTTCATTACTTTTTTTCCTTTTATAATGTGACCCAGTAGAAAATGACTGGAGTCGTACAGGCTGCGGTGGACTGGCAACTGTCCAGGGTGTAACCTGTCATCCCCCTGTCAGCTGAGATTGGCACATCACCCCCGCGACCCTCCTGTGGAGGATAAAATGGTAGAGGATGGATGGATGGTTGCCAGTCCAGTACCCAGTCCAGTTCCCAGTCCAGTTCCCAGTCAGTGCAGCTGTGAAGCAGGCTGTGACACAGCTTTTGTCTCTAACGTTCCACTGGAGCTGTTGAACCTCCTGATCAGCAAGCCTTCAATAGTACAAAGTGACATGACCGGGCGACAGAAGCAACATGATCTGTAAGGGTCAACAGGTCATCAATCATGACACCCATGTTTCTTGCTATTTTGGAAGGAGCCAGAGATAGGGAGTCGATATCAATGCAGATGTTATGATGTATTGTTGGCTTGGCTGGGAAGACCAGCATTTCAGTTTTGGAGAGGTTTAGCTGGAGGTGATGGGCTTTCATCCATGCAGATGTGTCAGAGACAATCTAAGGTGTGGTTGTCAGGTGGGAATGACAGATACAGCTGGGCATCATCAGCATAGCACTGATATGAGAAGGCATGTGAGTGGATGATCTGGCCCAGCTGGTGGTGTACATGGCAAAGAGGAGAGGCTCCAGCACAGAGCCTTGGGCCACCCCAGTGGCAAGGCTGTGTGGTGCAGATGTGAGACCTAGCCTGGACACATTGAATGATCGCCCAGTGAGGTAGGCCACTTTTGAAGCCAGATTGGTGAGGGTCAAGGAGGTCATTTTGGGAGAGGAACTCAGTGACCTGCTTGAACACCGCCCTTTCAACGGTCTTAGAGAGGAACGGGAGGAGACCACCTGAGTGGTAGTGAGGGATGGTTTTTGAATACAGAAATGTAGCTGATGTCGAAACATTGATCACATGTGTGATTCCTGCTGTGACAGTCAACGATTGCATGTAGTAGGACGGCTACATGTAAGGAGTTTAGAAGCCTCGCTCTCTGAGAGAGGGGAAAATGAAGAAAAAGATGCAGCAGGACTTCAGCAGGAGTGTGTAGTTGGACTGCTACATGTTGGAGGATTGGTGAGGCCCATTACTGGAGGAGCAGTGAACTGACTGCTGATAGCTGCCACTTTGTCAGTAAAAAATAAGCGCCTGCTCTCAGGTTGATAGTCATTATATTCTCTATCTTGCAATTGTAGAAACACTTTTTTGCAGCAGTGACACTGGATGAGAAGGTCAGAAGTGACTGGAATTTGTTTAGGTCAGAGGAAATGTTCGTTTTGTGCCATTTTCTTTCTGCAGCTCTGAGGCTGGTGCGCAGCGACTCGAGGCTATCAGTGAGCCATGTGTGGGACTGAGAGGATCGAGCAGGTCTGGTGGATAGAGGACACAGGCTATCCAGACAAGATCTTAGCAGAGAGAGTGAGTGGCATCATTAACCTCCAGGGAGGAGAACGTGCTGGTGGAACCATGGAGTTAGAAGCAGATCTTTGTTCTGGGAGACCCACACTAAACTGAATTAAATGGTGGTCAGAGTAGTGTAGATGTGTGACCATGAGGGTATCCGTCTAAGAATTTTTGGTTAGAATGAGATCAAGCTTTGTGAGTTGGAGTGCTGTTAACCCGCCTATCGCCCTATGTCAGCTGAGATTGGCACAGCACCCGCAACCGTCCTGTGGAGGATAAAGTGGTAGAGGATGGATGGATAGATGTCAGGGCCAGACTATCATCGATCCTAGCAAGTTTGGTTCAGATTAGACCAGGATTTGCAAAGTTATAACAGGTTATCTTTTTATTACAAAAATCCAACTTTGCGCCACTGCCATAGCAACACTCATTTTAAGGAACATCACAGTCTGAAAGTGGATAGATTTACAAGCTAGTTTTAAGTATTTCTAGCCAAACAAAATTATCTTACCCCATTGGCAGATTATTTTATTTTTTAGAAAATTAAATACAAAAATTAAATAGCAAGCCCATGCTCCTGCCCCGCCAACCTGTCACATACCCTGATCACAAAGCTGAATGTGACAATGTTGCCTCATTTATCCAATCACAGTCTAGTTCACCACAGTGGAAAAAAAGCTGGGTTGTGCTGTTTCATAGAGATCAATTGAAACTGAGCTTCCACTGGTTTTAATGCACCGTGCTGCTGCGCGAATGTATGAGAAGAAAAGCTGATTATAAATGAATTTAGAGACTATAAGTTCATTTATAATTTCATTACTAATTTTCACTAATTTTACTAATAATTTTCATTACTAAAAGTGCGCAAGAACTTGATCAACTATAAGTTATAGTTGATCTGCTGTGTACTGCTGTTTTGATAATGTAAAAACAGCAGTACATGTTTATTTGCAGAGAGCTTCCCTTGATGTCATATAGCAATCACCTCTGTAGTCATGTAGTGTGAATTTGGATTTAAAGAAATCATTTCCTTACCAGTGTGTCCATATGAGGATCTGTTCTGCCTGGTAAATGGGGCCAAGCAGTCAGGTCCTCCGGGGCCTTCTTCTCCAAACAGGCTGGAATGATCTGCAGAGTCCAGAAATGGCTCAAATAGACAGTCTAGACAATCGGATGATCCTTCAGAGCGGTAGGAGCTGGAGGTGCTGTACCGCGACGACGAGCGGTAAGATGATGAAGATCTGCGGCTGGAGGATGTCAGAGAAGCCATAGCGGAGGATGTGTAGTATCCTTTCACACTTCTATACAGAAAAAAACAAACTCCCACTTGTTACGCCACCAATCCTAAGAAAACAAGACCTTTTGTCACATATGACTTCCGTTGAGTCGCCTAAGAATAAATTCTGATTCAAAAAAGAGATTCACCTCTCAGTTACTGCCCAGGAGTTTTTGTGGTGGGTTTTTATAACGTCCTGATGCATTGTGGGTCAGTAGAGCACTGTATGGTCTTTGCATTGTGTTCTTCCTTCATCCATAAATGGCATTTTCCAACCACTGGAGCCAAGAATGTAACGGACACACTGATAAGAAGGAGACGCCCACCTCTTATTTACACACACACACACACACACACATACACACACACACAGTCTGGTTTCTATGACTTAAGAGGACATTTCTTTGAGATTTACTCTAACCTTAACCATAACTACTACTTACCTAACCCTAGCACTGACCTCATCCATACCATGCAACATGTCCTTATCTTCAAATGTAATAACTGACATTATGGGGAAACACTTTTTGTCCCCATAAAGAAGACAAGTCTCCATAATGTGACTGTGTAAACAGATTTAGGTCCCCACAACAGGAGTAATACCTGGAACACACACACACACACACACACACACATATACAACATGGAGTGAGTGATAAAGAAAGATAGAGAGAGAGAGAGAGTAGTGATAAGGCTGAAGGGGGCCTCTTGCCTCTTGGAGGTGCTTCTGGTGTGTGGTCAGAAATAGCAAAGTAGAGTAGTGGTCAGGTCGTCCGTTAGACTGACCCTGCACACAATGTGAACACTTTATCAATAATGCATGAGGAAATTGGCCATTTAAGTTTCTTTCCTGCTAATGGCAGAACAGAAACACTCCAGAGTTCAGCTCGGAAATGTCGAGTGCTTCCTAACGGAACAGCTTCAAGGCCAGAATCACAAAAATGGACTGAGGAATAACTGCAGCCCTGGGTGACCTTTGCGTTCCCGCTGTAAAACCTTTAATTGAAGTGACATTTGCCTGTTGACATCACAATTGTCCTCGGAGCTCTGTCACATGTCAACAGTGACATTCAGTACTGTCATATTAAGGGTGTTTGTTTGTGTGTGTGTGTGTGTGTGTGTGTGTGTGTTTTATTTAAGGTTGTGAAACATGGCATTCAGCAGCACTACGTTGTGCCCTTCAGCAGAGACATGTAATGTGTGCGTGTGTGAGCTATAAAGTGGAAACAATCCAGTTAAAACCAGCATACGATATATTTCGTGAAAGGCCTTTTAAAAACATAATTAAAGCTGCAGCATGTAAGATTTAAAGACCTCCTTGTTTCTGTCTCTCTCTGATTGACTTCTTCTTCTTCTTATGAAAAGAAGGCAGTGCAGATGCTACTAGATGTGTTACTGCCCTCCACAGGACAAAACTTGATCAACCTCACTTCATATTTTTTGTAAGGTCCATGTTATTAAAACTTATCAAACCTGCATAATTTGCCCACTTAGTACCCAGGTAGAGAGAGATAAGAGAGAAAAAGAAGACAAGCATAGATCTGAGAGTCTCTTTCATCACATGGCGGGTCAGTTGCTAGCATTGTTGCCTCACAGCAAAAAGGTCATAGGTTTGAGGCGAAGTTTGCATGTTCTCCCCTCGTGTACGTGGGTTTTCTCTGCGTCTCTGACACAAATAATTCAGACAGGACGCATTTACCTCACCGCCGTTGCATTGATGGGACGCACACTGTATCCGGCCCCTTTGTTGTCCCCCTCCCCGTCTCCGCTACAGTGCACATAAAGTAATTGTGTTGACCCATTGCATCAGAGCCTACATTTCAATTCAATTTTATTTGTACAGCGCCAAATCATAATCATACATTATCTCAAGGCTCTGAACATAGACAACATCATGGAGAGCAGAGAAACCCAACAGTTCACACAATGAGCAAACACTAGGCATCAGTGGAGAGAAAAAAACAGAAGAAGAAATCTCTGACAGGACCAGATGTGCAGCATCTGCCTCGACCGATTGGGGTGAAAGGAAAAATGGGGGACAGAGGAGAGGAGGGGGAGAGAAAGGACAAGAGGGAGATGAGGTAGAGACAGAAGAGAGAGACCAGGAGCAGATACACTGTGTCAAGTTATAAGTTGATACAGGACAAAGTTTTCTGTCCACCATATTCAAATGCAACTTGATCCACGGCAGAAGGACAACGATCCAAGAGAGTTTGTTGATCTTACACCAGTAGAGATTTGATTTGTGGAGAAACAATGGTCAGAAAAAACAGGATTACAAACCACAGAGACAGAGGTAGACGGCCAGCCTCACACACACCACCAAGCTGCAATAGATAAATCTATGTGACTACAAGTGTTCCTAATAATATGATAGGTTGTCTTCTGCCACATATCATATTAGCACAATCAGTTCATATCAGTGGTGGCTGCTGGTTTGTGAAACAGGGAAAGATCGTTTCAGGCCCAGTTATTCATACATACATTTAGCAGGTGCAACCTCCTAACGACCAAACCAAAAATGAATGGACAAACAACTGGAACAAGGACATGAGATTAAATCTGAATCAAGGAAACAATATAAATTGTGTTTGTATTTGCAATGTATAATATGTACAAATGTAAATCTCTGAGCAAATAACTCACAACCGGCTGTTATTTCTTTGTAGACTTTCACGAACTCCGTATTGGACTGAGACAGGAAAAGGCTCCAGTGTTGTGTGTAAATACACAACAACACACACAACACTGAGTTTTTGCCACATTTATCCAATCACTGTCTCACTGAAAAAGCTGTTCTGTGATGTCTCATAGAGATGAATTGAAGCTGAGTTTCAACTGGTATTAATGCACCATGCTGCTACAGGAATGTATGAGAAGAAAATCACTTCAGACGATCTGTGACAAACAGCTGATTCTAAACAAACGAGTCTTTCATCGTGTTCTGACAAACATTTAGTAATGAATTGTAAATATTTGACCACTTATTTTATGGGGAAGCAGAGCTTCAACTGTGACAGTAGCTCAGTGGTAGAGCTAGTCGTCTTTCAACTTGAAAGTTGTGGGTTTGATTCCTGGCTCCACTAGTCTACATGCTGACACTTAAGCCTACATTGCTCCTGACAGCTCTGACAGCTGTGTGTGAATGTATGAAAGATGAGTGGTAAGAACAATGTGCTGTGTGAAATTGTGAGTGAATGGGTGAATGGTGTTGGGGATCAGCTCATTCAAGATGGAGTCACATGCATCTTGGATGGAGAACACATGGCCCCTTGCTCAGAGACAAAGAGTGTCATAAAACTCAGTCAATAAAGATCCCTTATCTTCCACACATCAGTGGGAAACCCACCTCAGTGGTCACTTTGTGACATGTGACCCCATGTCACAGGCAATACAAAAGCCAGGTTTCCCCTCCTTCCTTTCTCTTTTCTTTTCTTCTCGTCTCCATCTCACCGGAGGACACAGGCTCCTCTGCTCTCCCCTGCCCTTTTGGGTGCAGGAAGGACACAGACGTCAGCTCTTCGACTGAAGACCCTTCAGCACAGAGCTTAACAAGCTTCCAGCAGCAAGAGACCCTCTCTGCTGATCTTCGAGCAGGCCCGCTCACAGCAGCCTGCTATCCTCTTATCAGAGGCAGCGACACCAGAGCCTGCCTAAGGATCAACCAAGGATCCAGAGCCAGGTTAGCTCCAACTAGCTAACTTTGTGAGGAGGAACCTGAGCCACAGACACCAGAAACACAGTCAACCATCTACTGTTCCTGGACCAACAGACAGCACCTCAAAAGGACACTTTGGCATCTTTTAAGGACTTGGTAACGTAACTGGGCCTAGCATAGCATTACACTGCTTGGCTAAGCATAGATGAAATGTTGTACTGAGATTACTTGCTCACATAAAGTGTTGTTGTAATGCCTAGATTTAGGTTAATATGATGTTAGTTATGTCCATGCTTCTTAGCTCTCAGCTCTAGATGTGCATGCTTCTAACCTCTCATCTAACCTGACATCTCACTTTACAAAAGTAGTTAACCAAGAAACACAGCAGCCATGCGGTCAAGAAGCCATCTTTGATTCCACCATCTTGTTGTAGTTTCTTTGTCAGCCGCCATCTTGATTTGTAGTCTACCTCTATCTGACTTGACCATTTGACCTGCATACACACAGACTCTCTCTTTTTCACACACATACACTGTATATAGTTACATTTAGTAAATATTCTTGTTTATATCTTTGATGTCTTTTTAATAAATGTTTTATAAAATATACAGTCTGGTCTGATTAATATTGCACAAGTGTGTATATTGCCAACCTCTTCCCTGTAGAACTCCAATCCTTCAATTCACCTAACTATTGATGTAGAATTGTGATTTATCAATTATTAAGTTAATTATTAATCATAATCCAAATTGGTAGTCGGCTTAATTTATGAGACTGTTTTTGGAGGTTATGAATTAATGGTTCATTCAGAACCGATTGTTCTCCTCTGTTTGAGAGGAGTGGTGCCCCGATTTGAGTTTGACTCAACTTTTTATAAGAAATGAATTATTCCATAATTAATCAATTATTAATATTCTAAATTCATAACCAATCACGCCCCTAATCCCAACAATGGCAAAACTGTAGTGTAAAGCAGTTTTGAATGGTCATAAAGACTAGAAAAGCCCTATATAAATACAGACCATTTATTATTATAATAATCATAATATATTTTATTTAAAAGCAGTGATGTGGATGGAGGAGGAGGATCTGAGGGAGCGGGAGGAGGTGTTGAAGGGCCAAGATTGTGGATGGACTTGAAGGTGTATAGGAGGATTTATCATTCCCTTGCTGTCATAGAGTAAATTGCCTCTGATACATATATTTCTAGTTTTTCTGTCACCATTCCATTATCTTTGCTATCACTGCCCCATAAAGGGTCGTGTGAAAATCACCATAAGTTACATACTGCAGCTCTGAAGAAGCACTAGAGTCACTACAGTTCAGGATAATAGAGAGTGTATGAAACTTATAAATGTAGAGACTCTGCTGTCTCCTTCAAATGGTCACAGTCAGCAGTATGAGGAGTTCATGTGTTCAGCTATACTCTCCCTGAGGTCTAGTAAATCCACTGGGAGTATACTTTTATTCTCTCGGCAGCACGTGTCCTCTCCTGAACTCTAACAGATAGTAGCAGGTGCACCACCATGGCCGAACTGAGAAAACAGGGAATTATGATATGATGTTAACGAGGCAAAAAGCAGATAAGCCTGTGGAGAAGCCGAGGAGGGTGAAGGAACATCAAAGAAGCTTTGTTTGGCCTTTCTGAACATTAATTATGGTCACATCAACCATGAGCTCCTGTGAGTGAGTGAACCCCACAGTCGAGACAAACTGCTGTGTTGTACTTCAGTGATTTTATTTTTAATGCTGTGTCAGGATGGTGCAATAGGCAGAAACCCTGGAAACGTAGCAGTTTCTTGATTCATGTGTAAATCCTGCTGAGCCTCTTCCAAATTTAATCCCTGACACAAACTGCAGGGATGTTGCTCCGTCAGTTGGTCAAGACTTAAGTTCAGACTGAAATGGAACTTTATTTTCAACTTTAAAACATAATTTAAAGGTCTAGTGGATGGTTAATTGGCAGAACATCATTTTCTACCCATTTGTCTCATATTTTGTGTAAATTCTACGATTTTACAAGGGCCACAGAGAGTCAACCATTCACTCTCACGGTCAGTTGAGAGTGTCTAATTTACCTCATCAATCAACCAATCTAAGTATTATGAACACTATTCAAGACGTTCATTTTGGGTAAAGTGGGATTCAAACTTGCGACGTTGGAGCTTTGCTCCCAATAATGAAATGATCCTCTACAGCCATTGGTGGCTTGCCCCTGTGGCAAAGACAAGAGTGCTAGCCATTACACCAACCATGTGGCCCCACATGATGACCATTTTGTAAAATATAACATTATCACATTGAGTCAAATGTAATAAAGTGGGATATCAGCAAACACATCTAAATACTGTTACTTCTGGTTTCATGGGAATGTCACAGTGGGTTGCCACTTGATTTCAACTTGTTATAAAACCAGTAAAACTATAACGGGGTGGAGTGGCTCAGTGGTTAGGACCGGCAAAAGACATCATGTTCGCAATGGTCGCAAGTTCGACTCCACCCTTGTCTGATTGTACTCAGTTCCATTGTATATCACTTTGGATGAAAGTGTCTGCTAAATGACATGTAATTTAATGTGTAATAAATTGTTATGTGTTAACATTCAGTTGTATTCAGCAATATATGGTGTTCACTAACCACAGCAGATGATTTTTATTTGCAAGATATTTTCTTTTACACCAGATGCCCTTCCTGACACAACCATCCCTTGACCTGCTAGGATTCAAACTGTCAGCCCTCCATTTACAAATCAAGTTCCCTTTCCCCTAGGCCATGGGCTGCCCAAATAATGAATAGAAAATAATAAATATATGAATACAACATACAATGTAATGCAAGATAAATTAATGCAACACACATTTTTTTTTAATATGATGCAATGAATATCCATGCATAGATAGTTATAAATTGGCAGTGGGGAACCTTCAGGGCCTTCTACACTGTCAGAGAAGGCCCAAAAATAACTGTGGACTAAATATGAGTTGATGTTGTCTGTGTACAGAGCCTTGAGATAATGTATGTTATGATTGTGCTATACAAATAAAATTGAATTGAATTGAATTGAAATGAATAGTTAATCAAAAGAAACAAATGTGCAAAGACTTCATGGTCACAAGTTGAACTCCACCCCTGGCAGGTTGTACTCAATTCCCTTGTAAGTTGCTTTGGATAAAAGCGTCTGCTAAATGACATGTAGAAAAGAAAAATATGAGTCAGAGAAGATAGTTAGATATATTCCTCTTTGCAGTTGCAGTTGTGTGTTTGGATTGAAAATAAAGTGGAGACAGCAACAAGTTATTGATTTCCTGCTGGCGATGGGTTCATGTCAGGTCTGGATTCCTTGCATGTCTTGTGTACCTGCCCTATTCGTATGTATGGTACGTTAACTGGTCTCATCAGTGACTCACCATCAGGGTGACCTGAATGAACCTTTTTCTTCATCTTTTATCTGGATACCACTTCACTTATAGTTAGGCACATGGAATGGACTTGTCTTTCGCTCACACGTCCAGAGAACACACCACTGACACAATGTGATTGGACTTGGAATGAAAGATATCATGGTCAGGTTGGTCTGAGTCCTTCTTGTGTATCTTGTGCTTCTAGCTGTAAACATGTAAACACATAAACATCTATTTGGATGGTGTTATTTACTCCCTGAACTACTGTGCATCAGTGTTAGAATGGATGGCAGAAGTTTGTTATTTTCTCTTTTGGATTTACTTGTACTTCAAGTGACATAAAACCAGAGGTGGAAAGTAATTCATTACATTTACTCACGTTACTGTAATTGAGTAGGTAAGTCATTTTTAAAATTTGTAATTTTACTTTTTTTTTTTTTGGTAGTACTGTACTTCACTACATGACAACCCAAACCCTGGTGTGCTGTGGCGTGGCGACCCGAGTGGAAAAGGGCCATTAGCATCTCAACATCATGTGACGCCGATCACAAGACGCGCGGTGGTGTTTAGAAGCCAGATTCTGTCACCCTAACTCAGCGGTTCAGACAATGTTGACTATCGACTCGCTAGGCCAATGTTTGGGTGTGTCGCTCCATGTGGTTGTCGCGGTGTCATCAGTGCTGTTGTATGTGTGTGTGGTGAGGGCACGCGCCAGCTTACCTTACAGTGGCAGTGAGTGGTGATGTCGGTGCCAGGCACCGCTCAGGTGTGTCATGCGTGATCAATGGGAAACAAGCTTACCATCATGCCGGGTGGAGTGGCTGTCGGAAAGGGAAGCACGTACCCTGACTGCAGAGCTTTATCTGGTATTTCCAGATGTACCGGGAGCGCAGTGGTACAATTGGTCTCGATTTACGTCTGTATTGTGTGTATCTCCTTTTCAGTTGCTGTATTTAATGTATTTTGATTTTCTATAACAAATGCGTTTATTGTTGTGTTAATAGTGTAGTGTATTGATTTGAAACTGTCCAATCTGATCTCACCTGTAAAGTGCAGCCAAAGCTCCTTTAAGAGAGGAAGCTCCTTCATTCTCTTTTTATTATTTTGTTTTTACCCCTTTATAAATCTAAGTCATTATTATTATTATTATTGTGTCGGAATGTTTTTTTTTTGTAAATACAAGCATTTTTCCCCACTTTAAATGACAACACAGGTTCAACTTTGGTGGCTGGCATATAGAAAAACAAAGAACCTCCTCTTCACAACCTCTGCTGCATCATCTTTGGCTAAGCCAGACCTCCTGTCACAATACCCTTCCACAGTCTCTGCAAGTTAAGAATGTTGCATGTGTGTGTGTGTGTGTGTAGGTAAGAGAGGCCCAGATGATAATACACACAAGCCATGGCTTGAAATCAACAAGGTCCTGCTCTGATATTCCCCTCTCCATCCCAGCTCACCAAATTGATTAGCAAGCTCCCCGAGGACAGATGATGTCATGGAAGAAATGAAATACTCACTGTAGAATCACTGAGACCAGCTCACTGCTGTCCTCTGCCCTGGTAATAACTTAATAATGATGATGTCTTCGTGTCAGGGAGCTAATTGCAGCAGACTTTAGTGTGCACCACAGTGAATGTACAGTAGTAAATGATATTGAAAGAGGTGAATGTAATAGTCCATTAAAACTCCTCATAGCCATTAAACACTGTGTCTCCGCTTTTGCTCCCATCTCTTATCGAATTTAAAAAAAACAAACCACATCACACAACCTGTTTTTTTTGCAAAGAACAATGACAATATTTTATTCATTTGAATTAAATTTTTTTTATTAACTTAAAATCATATTAGATGCAGCAAACAATCATCAAAACCAGGTGGGAATATTCAAATAATTACATTCAGCTAAAAGAGGAAGATAATTACTATAAATCATAAAGATTTCAGAGGGACTGTGAAGACAAGTGTGTGTTTGACTGATGAAACATAATTCAGTTACGATGTAGACAAGATGATACATTCATTTAGGGTCATCTGTTTGCCTCTCACCCTGTTAGTTCATGGTGACTTTGTCTCTGTTGGGGAGCGGTATGGCTTTGCTCTCTGAACGCTCATGTGCCATCTGTGTTGTGTGTCTGTTTCCAGTATGTGTGTGTGTGTATCCAGTGTCACTGTGTGTACACATACCGCTCGAGGATGGTGGCACATGTTAATTAAGACGGAGGAGGCTAATGTGGGTTAAACACAGATGCTCTCAGTGAAGATTAGACTCTGTAAGTTCAGCACTTTTCCCGCCCCAATGCCTTGTTTCCACGTAGTTTTGTTTTGTATCCATAATTTATGCATTCTGTCCCCCATGTTCAAAGCATGGAAAAACATTTATTTTTGGATAAATATAGATGCCAATGCAGCTTTGTGGAAAATCAATGAACCTGGTTAGTGGTTAAAGTACATTGTTTAGGTCCATTATAATACCCTTACACTGTATCTATTGATACACACAAATAAATAAATGTAGGATGTATAAATCGCAGCCAGCATGGCCATGTGGGCTCCATTTGGAATATATTTGGGCTGAAAATATGGGTCAGCACAAATATACGGTTTGGGCGGTGTGTCCGTGGTTTCCATGCTGGCCCCATATGTGTTTGCCCACTTCAAGCCCATGCACACTTAGGCTACCTGGGTACTATCTTATTAAGTGGGCGTGGGCAAATTATGCAGGTCCCATATGGTGTCAAGAACATGGGCCCCACATGGGACACACATATGGACAAACACGGGTGGAGACACCATGGAAACTACAGACAAATCCACTTGGGACTCATATTGTCAGCCCAAATATAAGCCTTATGTTGGCTGGAATGTAATAATAATAATAATAATAATAATAAATAATAATCTTTTCCATAATAAAATGACTAACATATTTTAACCACAATAACATAATTAAAATGTGTTCAACTAGCTGACAAAGTCTTTATTTAATTATATAATCACACACATTGAAAAAGAAAATGGTTGACAGGCAAGTTCACTCAAACTAACTTTAGCAAGGAGATGTTGACAACTTGCTTTCTTAATTTGAATGCACTTCATTTATTTAGTTGTAACCATTATAAAGTTTGTTTTCTGTTTACTTGGTTTTTTTCTGCAAAATGTGACTTTTTCAACTTACAAGAGGCACATTTCAGCACAAAAATTAAATAGGTTGTCTCGCAAATTGGACACAGAGATATGTGGAACTGAGGCATCTGTCTAGGCTATTATTACAGGTTAGCTCCCAATATTCACTGCTGGAGGTCTGCAGGACTGGTCTCTGGCCTGGACCCTGCAGCTTTGTTCTAAAATGGAAAGTAGGCCATGTGATGACGGGGCGCATCACCACCAGTTGAATATTCATGCACCCATCCTCCTGCCTTGATAATGTCCACCAGATGTTTTGATGTCTTTTCATAGCACTGGGTGCTTCCGTCACTATCACACAACGAGACTAACACACACACAATCTGGGTCACTTGATAAGTGTCCAAGGGCATGGCAGTATGGTAGGCTTAGCAGGCAGTTGCTTGGGGCCCCAGATCTCAGTACTGAAAGCTGCTTTCAGACCTGCACTGAAGCCCATATATGTTCTTGAAGTTGTACACGGTAACTGTATGTCAGAACAAAAATATTCACAAAAGTTAATCTGGACTTTTCTGAACTTCTCCTTCCAGCAGTCCTGGATTTAAAGTCCTGGTTTTCAAATATTCACCAGCTCCTTTAAACATCACACATGTCATATGTGAATGACAAACTCTTTACCAACAACAAAATGTGCAAATCCAATTTTCCATGTTTTTTCCAGACTGCACAAAAATGAAAATAATCATTTAAATACCAGCAACAGTTACTTGACACCAGTCAACTTCTGTATAAACTATTAATGCATGAACTATTACTGTATTTGCTGTCGTTTTTTGCATTTTCATTGTAAAACATTATGAAGAGTATAAATGATCTAAAGTCTCAGTTGTGAACCAGCTCCTAAAGGGTGGAAATAGTAAGTGTTTGCTGTGTCGCATTGTTCTTTGCGGAATTCATTAACGGGCAACACTGTGTCACATTGACATCAGGCTACTAACATGGCTGACGTAGCTATCACCATCTGACCCATACACTTTAAACTGTACCATTTGGATTGGTGGAAATGAGCCTTTAGTTGAAGCCGCCCAGGACCCTTTTTTTACCTGGGGCCCCCGAAACTCCCTTGGATCGCCGCTAGCTTGATGCAACAAACCAGAGCACACTGTCCACAGACACACGCGTGTCTGACTGTCACATGTCATCTGTCATTGTGCTGTGAAATATTATCACCTGTCCACAAACGGTGGAGAGTTTCCTCAAAAAATGCCACTTAGAAAAGCTTGTGGCAGCGATGAAGGGAAGTGAAGGGGAAAAAGACAGGAGGGTTGAGAAAATGAGGCAGACAGGAAAGAGATACGCATCTCTTGTTCGTCAGGCGCTTTTATAATTGAGGCTAATTGTCTGTCGGCAAAGGTAGCACTCAGATGTCCTCCTGGTTACGTAATGTGCCCCACTGTCAGGATAGAGGGAGGGAAGGCGAGAAAGAGAGGAGCGAGGGAGGGAATGGGAGAAAAGAGGGAAGGATGCAGAGAAAAGGGGGGGGGGGGGGGGGCATGGGAGGATGAGGAGGCAGAAAATGACAGGACAGAGGGAGAAGGATGGCGAGGGGAGACATTCGTCAGGCTGTCTTTGTGTGTCAGCGGGAAATGCTCCGTTCCTATGGGGACAAGATGTTCTCAAAAAGGCCAAGTAGATGGGGAACTCGGCCAAAGAGCAATTTCTACAAAGGGATCCATGTTAGACAGTGGGGAATGAATGAATGAATGAATGAATGGATGAATGGATGATCCTCATAAGTAAGTCACTTCAAGGAACACGTCTTCTCTCGCTCTTTCTCTCACTCATTCATAAACTTACACACTCATCTCTTCCTGGGGACAGGACAGGGAAACATTCACCAAGACAGACAGGGGAAAATGCAGTGGACAGAGGACAGAGGACAGAGCAAGCTGATAAATGAAAAGAGGAACAAACGATGCTGCACTCACGTCACCATGCAGGTCTGCACAAAAGCATCGGCCCGGCTTTTAATGTCAACTGTGACAGTCACAGAGATCGGCGGGCTGTAACCTCCAGCTGCACTGAGCGACACACGTAGGAGATACACACAGGAGGCGCACAGAGGAGACGCACGTAGGAGACACAAGTAGGAGACGAAACAGGATACATGGAGGCCTCGCCCCAACTCATGTTAGCAGCATTTTACACATCTCTAGCTAAAAGAGAAGGGGAAGGAGGCCAAGCTTTGGACTGTGAGTGACAGAAGAGTGGATGTGATGATGGTGATGATGATGATGATGATGACAGTACAATTTGGGAGGTGAAATGTGACAAATGAAAGGCACAGCTTCAATGGTTCCCCCTGAGTTGCCACTGTCACTGAGTCTCTCCATTAGCAATGTTATCCTCCTTACCATAATTAAAAAAATGCCTCAAACTACTTTATCTTTGAATTTTCTCTTTGATATTTTTAATTTCCAGTGCCAGGGAAAAAAAAATCTGCCTCCAACGAAAGCCCAGCTACACCACACACTCTTTTAAAGGGAATTGCTGCATCTGAGGGGTTTTGGAATGAGACACACACATGCAGTGCAAGCTCCAGTAGCTTGATGACATCGTACATTACAGCCACACAATAACAGAACGTCGACCACACCCACTTTCTGCACAGTCACGCCACATGAAAGAAGAATGCAGGGAATTCATCTGTGCTTTAATTATTTGTAGACAATAACTTTTGCACCAATCACACACGCACAAATATGGAGGATCATGTGGTGTTATGCGTTGATGCTCTGGTCCAATGGGATTTCCTGAGTTGTATGAATGACAGTCCCTCTGGGGGAACCTCAATGGGGTTCCTCACATCACCATGGAGATGGAAGTTTCTGCATGTGTCATGTTAACATGCCCTTTTGGAAACATCATAGAAAAAAAGGGAACGGTGTATATTAAGAGGCAAAGCTTTTTTTTTCACAAGTCAGTATGAGAGAAAAGAAATAAGATAAAGAAGAGCATTTTTTTTTAATTTTTACAAAAGAAAATCAAGAGCTCTTCATGAGGATGGTGACAAATGGCGATAACAAACCAGATCACAGTATCCTCTTTTGAAATGAAAAATAAAATCATAGAAACGTTTGTGTTCACATTGGTTAATCGTTTTTTCCCAGTAGACTATATCACATAGTGATAACGAAGAAAAAGAAGAAATCTACAGCCACAGTAGCTTCGTGCAAAAAACCACATACACTGGCACGCCGCAAAGGCAAAGAGATCAAGCAAGACAACGCATACAAAAATATAGAAAATCTCCAATGCAACTCATCTCTCGCTTCAACCTGTGCTACTTCCTGCCAAACACGTGGTGCGGAAGAGTTGCTTCAGGAACATTCTCTTTGTGTTTGTTGTCGACTGTTGGCTGCTGCTGTTGTGTAATGTTTTTTTTTTAAAGACAACCAAAGTTCTCGTGACTTCCACACAGGAATCCACAGAACCTCAAACGTATCCAGTAGCTATAGCTGATCATTACGGCAGATGTCCATCATAACGACGCTCAGGATGATTAGAACAACAACATGTGTTTGGGTGATAAAAAAACTAGTACAATAAAATCATTCCATCATTCCCTTTGTGACAAATCTTTTTTTTCAACTTTACATAAAATACATACTATGCCCTGTCACTGTAAAGACATTCCAGCATTTGCTCATAATTGGACGTGACAGGGTTAAAAAACGGTTTTGGCAAACTCAGCAAGCCATGCCCAAAGGATGCGATTTTGTCTCTTGCAAAGGAGTGGGGGAGGGAGGGAGGGAGGGAGAGGTGGAGGAGGTAAGGGCAAGTCCAAGGATGCAGTGGTCAACCTGCCCCCGCCCCCCACTGGGGGAGATGCTGGAGAGATGGGCGTGGGTTACACAGAAGAGCTGAGATTATAAACCGTGCTCGGGACCTCGTCAGCCCATCGGCGTCAGCACTTGAGAAACACATGCACAAGAGAAAAGTCAGAGTTTTGGACTTGGTCGTTCTGTCTGCCTAGCAACACAGCATCAATGTTTGGAGTTACTTTTCACAGGAGGGAGGGGCCAAAAAACTGTGACCACAAGTACGTCATTGATCCATTTCTCCTGTTCTCACACTGATAAAAAAGATTGTTTGGACGCCTTCAAAGAAATTAGTGTTGATACACTGGCGGAGGGCGAAGCAGTTATGAGGTGGAGAGGAGGAGTTTTAACCTGCTGCAAGTAAGGCAAAGACGAAGAAGATGATTTACATTTTTAGACAGAGGAGGAAAAAAACCATACATGCGCAATTGTTAAAATTTAAAGAAAACACCGCGGAGGGTGGTTGATGCAAAATAAAGAAAATGCTCGTAACAGTTTGGAGGCATGTAATGCTGATGTGGAAAGAGAGGAGTCATTGGTTGTTTGGTTCTCCTGCCCTCTCTTCATCTTCCTCTTCTTCATCCTCTTCATCAAGTGACACCACACCAGAGGAGGCCACGTCAGAGACCCTCCGGCGTAGGTCGTAGTTCGGCGGGAACTCCACCCCATTTGCCTCTGCCTCCACCTGGCACACGGTGTTCTCATAGTCCTTGCAGGGGGTGTCGTCGTCCTCCCCTGGTGACAGGTACGTCTCGGAGTAAGACATGGAGAAGCAAGGAGAGTCCTGACCCCTGCAGGGCCTAACGCCCCGCCCACCTCCGCCCAAGCTGTGGAATACACAGTCCCCCCCACCGGGCCCACTCTGCCCCACTCTCTGCAGTCGGGCCAACAGCTCCTCCCCTCCCTGCAGTGCTGACAGGATCTTTGCAGCAAGCTCGGCGACATTGCTGTGGGAGTGGGTGCCATGGTGGCCGCCCAGGTCACGCAGCAGTGGGTGGTGCTCATCCAGGCTGCAGAGGCTGGAGCACAGGGTATCTGGGGAGCCTGCCGTGGGGGACGGCTCTCCGCTGCCACCTCCCTCGCCACTTCCACTTCCACCCTCGCAGCAGGGACCTCGTAGACCTAGATGTTGGCAAAGATGGCTGTGGATTAGGTCCTTCAAGTAGGGAGGATATGAGGGCACATCTAAAGAGAAGGATATAGACTGTGAATGTGAAGTCCGGGAGACAGCCGAAGAACACAATGAAAATGTAGCCTAACGTGTGGTTCATGCTTTATGTGTCTGTGTGCCCACAGAGGTCCACGAGGGACCGCGTAACGTACATTTATCAGAATTAATCAGCCACCATTTTGCACTTTGGATCAAGCAGAACCTACTTGGCATGAAATTGTAAATGATTTATGATAAGAATAAATCTGGAGTCCAAGCATCTAAGTCATTTGATGTACCATCAAAATCATCTTGGAGAAGTTTGCTGAAGGTTGAAATCCTACATTGTGTTGCTTTTAGGACTGACTTTATGATGTCTGTCAGACAATATATCCCTACTGGCATGCGGTATTGTTTATTTTTGTTTCCCTTGTTAGATCACCTCTAATGAATGTAAAGGAAAAAGTGTGGTCTGAAAATACGGAAATCAAAATCTATAGAGCAGTGATTCCCATAGTCTGGGTTGGGGGTGAATTTGTGTATAATGTGTATATATTCTGAATAACATACATACAATATATACTTTTTACCAAATCAAAATATGGCTGTACATTACATATTTTCACTACATAATGAACAATGAACAAATGTTCTGTTTTTTCCCAATTTTTATTGTGATTTGGGTCACGACCATTTGTCATCTTTAAAAAGTTTGGGAACACTGCGATAGCATTAGCATATCACGATACAACAGCCACATTGCAGGGTAGTATTGGCTGCACAGGTTAATGCTGGTTCAGTGTAATCAAAGTGAAAGCATTGGTACACACACACACACACACACACACACACACAGGGTCCCCCCCTCACAGATCATCCTCACACACAGACGCTGTCTCTGCAGCAAAGCCAATCATATTAAACTTGCAGGAGGGAGATCATGTTGCACTGAGGAAAAAAAACAAAACGTCGCGAGCGGATGAAAAGTAGGGCACTAGGACAAAGACGGACGCAGAGAGAAAGAGGGTTAGGGAGTTTGACAGAAGAGGGCAATATGAAAGCAATAAATATGATTTAGCCTCACCTCGGCTATTGTAGTGTGTGTGTGTGTGTGTGTGTGTACCTGTGCTCTGTGTGCTAGGCTCGTTGGCAGGCAGAAAGTCTTCATCATATGAGTCATCGTTGGACTCGTCACCATCCACAGAGGACCAGGCTCTCAGCTTCGCCTCTGCGATAGCGAACTGCTCTGCCACACCTTGGAACACACATGATTACACGTTATCCACACCCACATATTTGTATATGGAAGCAGTTAGATGGTTGGCACGGTAACAAGTACATGTGGCTCTTTTTCGGTTTTCGTTGGCAGGTCCGAGTGAGAAACCGCGAGCACTGAGAGGTCTTTGGATCTCTCCTGTGGCTGGTGGAGTAAAGATGGCTGTCACTGGACGTTTGACAGGTTACAGTCTGTGCAGAGTGACGATGACAGCAAATGTCTGGAGAAGAACGTTAATATAAAACAAACACTGGTTGAGTCTGTCATGGTGGGGATTCTTGAGAGAATCAACAACGTTTTCTATCTTGATACAAGAACAGGAAACCAACCGTGGTCAGGCTAATGAGGCTAATTTACGACCTCTACTGTAACACTTAGAACAAAACAAACTTTTCATATGCTCTTACTGTGTATTTGTCAGAGCAGACTCATCAGTGACACGCCATCACTGTGAAACAATACAAAACAGAGTACATTTATAAGATTGTCATTATTATTAACCTGATTTTCTCCAACAAGTCACGGCCACTGATTAATCCTGATAAATCCTTAAAGGGGACATATTATACCTTATTTCCCCCATTAAAATAGTTCCCTGGTGTCCTAATGAACATGTCAGTGACATGCTTTGGTCAAAATACCATAAGGATGAAGCACATTAGCAGTTCAATAACCCTGCTAAACCCGCCCCTTTCAGAACGCTCGGTTTTCGTGCATGGTCCCTTTATATGCAAATGAGACACAGGCAAACACACACCCACTTCTTCCAGGGGGTTTCTGATTTGTCCTCTTTACAGCGCTCACTCGCTCAGCTGCTTCTCGTCTCCCCCTCCCTCCACTAGTTCTCTGACAATATCAACATGGCAGCGTGCGCAGAAAACAGCGAGAGTGCCGTCACAGGAAGAGACGTCCTACATAAGGATCAAGCCGAACACTGCCCAACTGTAAATCAGTTAAAACACTTAGGGACAGCACAGCTGATCGCCACCGCTGATCGCCAGCAGCGCGCGGTGAGCTGAATAAACTGGCGCTGTATCAGACCGGTGACTGTATGCTCCGGAGCTGGCGATCAGTTTATGTGACACAGCTGCCGCTGTATGTGACTGTATCAGACTGAGTCTGTGCTCCGGTCATGGAGGACGTACTGAACAAATATGTTTAATTAGGACGTGTCAGAATGGTCAGTTATGAGCTCTATGTGACCTTTTCTTAAAAATGTGTGTGTTTGTACGTCGGTGAAATACGTTCGCTGACTAAATACAGCGACCGCTGGCCGCAGTCTGATGTGAAGTGGTGCGAACACACAAACACACGTTTGCTGACTTTATCCGGCACATTAGCTTCATATATAAAATCCTCTGAGGCTGGAAGTTTGTGTAAAACACTGTGCTCCACTGTGCAGCCACCAACAGCACACTTGTCCCTCCGCGTTGACATAATACCTCTCTTCCTCCCTCGCCTGCACTCTCGCAGGGTGGAGCTAAGGTGGAGCTCTCCAAGTAAACTTACTGGTGGGCGGTAACAATCGCGGTGAAATGCGCATGCTGCCGTCATAAGCGCAGGGAATTCAACATCGCGTGTTTTATCGCCTATACTTACACTAAGGGGAACCACGAAAACATGACGGAGTATTCTTTTTCCACACTTTGGTGACTGGTAGGGCCTCCAGAGTCCCAAATATAAGTATTAAAATGGTTAAAAAGTTGATTTTGCATAATATGTCCCCTTTAAATAAGGGAGAAGTAAAAATAAATAAGTGGACATAATGATGTGTAGTTTGAAATCTATGTAATTTTTATTGTATGTTACCAATAATGACGAAGCTCATTGTGATTATGATTTTCTTTTGTGAGTTCCTTCACAAAAATAATGACAGATCCATGTCATTCTCACTATCCCCACCACTGACCACTGATCATTTACTTCTCCAGTCTCTGGTTGGGCTTTTGTTTGTAAAATAGATTATAAAGCTGACAATGTGATGCAAAGCACATACACACATAAACCATACAATTATAACAAATATAAGTTTAGCTATTTTTAGTGCCTGAATATATAGGGAGTGTAAATACACTCACACACTCACATGCATGTAAACGCACATAACAGTAAAAAGACCAACATCACTGTTGGTCACCGTGTGTTTGACCGGAGGTGACTCAGCATGTGCCAGAGCTGGTAAACCACAAGGTCCATGAAACCAATCACCGGCAATTATCATCAGCAGCTGACTGAGTCCCACTCTCCCTTTCTCCTGCCTGGGTCTCTCTTATCCATCTGTTTTGTATTCATCACCCGCCTTCTTCATGTCATGCTTTTCTTCTAAGCTGCTCTCTTCATAAAATGCTCTATCGACTCACCTAGCTCCCTCCCTAGCCTTGTCCCTCACTTCTAATTTGGATTTCAATCTCTCTGACTCTCAGTGTCCCCCCTCTGAGTCTCTCGTCTCTGGTTTTTACTCAGTATTCATGCGTTGTCTCCCACAGAGAGCGATCGATGGACTAATTCATCTTCCACTGTAGCTGGGCCCTGAACTCTACTCACAAATGCTGGCGTGTCTTCTGACAAATGCTTTGAAAGACTTGTGCAATTCTTGTGAGTGAGAAAGAAAGAGAAAGAGAGTTTTGACCTGCACATACTTTTTAAACTGTACATCACTGACCTACCGAACCCCAAAAAGTAACACTCAGACACTCAGATCTGTACTGCTGTTCTCCTGTATCTAAACTAAACTTTCTATATGTGGACCCACTTTTTTGAATTAAATCTTCATTTTATGTGTATTGTTCAAAGCATATACACATACATCATACGAGTAAAAAGTTTAGTTTAGGGACCCAAAAAAGGAGGTTGAAGTAATGGAAAATGACACCAAACCGAGTTGAATCAAGTAGCGCTAGAACTGTATAATGGTAAAGTGCCACATGCGATGATGAAGTAGAGCACAAAACCCTCAGGAGTTAGTGTAAGACTTGCATACAAACTAACTTTTTTGCAACCAGTGGAAGTGCCACCTGCTGGCCATTCAAGAGAATACTGATTTAAAGGGGAAGTTTGTAGTTTCAAGTGACATCGAGAGAAAGGCTGAAAACACAGAAGTGCTCCTCTGCTCACCATCACATAAGTTAAACTTGAGTATATTGTTATTGTATAGATCATAGACGTGTGTGACAGACAAACTTACTGTTGTTTTTTTCATATCCTGTTAGCATATGTGCACTACCTGGTCTACAATATGTATTTATATAATGTTAGCATCTCTGTCCATTAGGGCTGGGCGACATACCGATAGTAAGAGTTATACCGGTATATTTTTGAAAGAGATATGTAGTTGAGACAATATCGCCATACCGGTATATTATATATTATGTTTATGTTGCCTTGCGAACGCTATTTAATAAAGCCAACAGCTTCTCTCTGAGCCTACAAGCCTAGTTCAGCTGCTCAGCCACGCCCCTTACATGTACGTACTAGGTAGTGTTGTCCCTACAGCGCTACGCATCACAGCAGACATTTGAACGAAAATGTGGTGGACACGGTGCAGGTGGAGAGTGAGCAGAAAAAGAATAATGAACTATTCTTAAATAAAATGTGTACTTTTACTCCAATACATTTTTCTTAAACATCTTCGTTACTCGTTAATACAAAATAAAAGTTGAGTTAGTTTTTAGCGGCAACAGCTGTTAGCCGCAGATTTAGGCTCCAAGTGGACTTAAAACACACCAGCGGCTCGTTGTTTACCGTGTCCGACACCGAGGCTCTGGTCTCAGGGTTTCTGGTCTCCTGTCTCTGGGTTTCTGTTGTACACGCCGGATTTCAGCTACCAGCTGTTTCAGCTCTCAGGTGTCAGCTGAGCAGCCAACCGGTGAGCAAGCGAGCTAACCCGTTTTGTTCAAAATGTCGTTATAATATCGCCATTCAAACAAAAAATATCGCAATATCAGTTTTGGTCCATATCTCCCAGCCCTACTGTCCATCACATCATACTGTAAACGACAGTGTAATCGACAACATCACTTTGATGGGTTCTCACATTACAACAGTTGTTGCCTGAGTAACTTCAGCTGAATGATTATGAAAAAAACAGGAAGGAGAATTATGACTAATATTTATGTTCCATACTTTTATGTTACTGTAATACTGAATAACCTACAAACCATCTGATTCTGATTCTGATTCTGATTCTCCTGCTGGTGTGTCAGAGGTAAACTGGTGTTCTTGTGCCAACTGTAGGGACATGACTACAGACCAGGAGAGGAAAATCTAAGGCCAGATTCCAACCGTGTAAAACTACAACACTGCTCCCAGTAACTGCCTTGAAGGGTTTTGTACATTCACAGACACTGGGAGGATTTTACCTTCATTATCCTGCCTGTAGATATTTCATATGTTCATTTCAATTCATAACCAGAGCTGGGTAGTAACGCGCTACATTTACTCCGTTACATATACTTGTACTTATACACGTACTTTTACTTTTACTTGAGTATATATTTGAACGCCGTTCCATTTTGGCTAAGTGGCGGTTGTTACTTTTTTTTTTTTTTATTACATGCGCATACATACATCTATTTCTCTCCCTGTTGGCTATGGCTGACAAAATCTTTCTCCGGGTTTTGGTCTCTTATCTCTGGGTTTCTGTTGTACACTCCTGTTCTGTTGTACTTTTACCGTGCCGATGTGTCTGAATTGGATAATCAAAATTTGTTGTACTTTTAGTCAAACGGTGATGTAGGCTAATTAATTTCCCAAAGGTTATTTATTTTATTATAAAGACCGTATTTATTCTTTATTTAAAATATTATTATGTAACATATCACACAAGGACGCTTGCAGGTAAAAACGACAAAATATTTTATCGGAAGTGCCTTTCGTTTAGACGGTGACAGCGTTTTTGGGGCTTAAAAACGCAAAAATCTGAAGCCACCCTCCAGAGTGGAAAACTTGAATACGCTCCGCCGTATCGTCTCCGTCTACACTGGCAAGAAGCATCGAGTTTACATCACAACGAGTTTACATCACATACATGTGCCAGTACAGGGAAATAAACAAACATGTCAGATTATTTCCATGGGACGGACTTTCAAGCTGCTCTGGCAGCTCTAATAAACGTACAGGAGTCTTTCCACGAAATGTACACGATATGTACAGATAATATTACTGAATAATCTGTTTTGCTTTTCGCGGAGAGGAAAGAAGATTTTGCACATGCGCTCATACATGGCGGTGTTGTGTGATAGTGTATCACAGCGCCACCTAGCCGCCTGGCATGCATACCCAATCGAATTCCACACACTTTTGTGTCACCGTACGCACGCAGATTTCCTCCCGAAAACGCTCGTCTAAACGCGGAATAAAAAGTGAAGACGCGACGCCGCTTTTGCGTCTTCTGTTCAGACTGTCATCATGTAAACGTAGCCTTAATTTGAACATTGCTGTTTTATATTATAGTGTGTCTATTTTGTACCGTTTGTGTTGTTTTGAGTATTTCAAAAATAAATCCGGAGAAACTCAGTACTTGTACTCTTGAGTACTTGAGTAGTCTTTTTACTGCATACCTTTTTACTCTTACTCGAGTAATTATTTTCATGAGTACTTTTACTTCTACTTGAGTAATTGTTATCTTAAAGTAACAGTACTTTTACTTGAGTAATTGTTATCTTAAAGTAACAGTACTTTTACTTGAGTAATTTTTTTGACACATCTACCCACCTCTGTTCATAACATACATTATTAAGACTTTCTTTGCTAATATAGCCCCAGAAATACTACAAACTGTACCTTTAAGGCACTTGTGCCCTTGCTTTCTCTTTATTAAAGCTTCATCAATTGATGTATTAGGCCAGATTCAAAGTAACTTGTTTCAAAAGACTACCCATGGTGTAAAAGGACTACCGTCTTTAAACAATGCACTGATTGTTTCATCTGCCAAATCTGAAAATTCACTTCAGGTTCTCTGAACTTTAACATTTGTCTTGTTTGATCCATCGTTCCAGTTTCAAATAGCCAGAGAATACTTAAGTGGATCTTGTAGGAAAAGTCATGTAAATATTGAGATAAAAGAGGACAGAATAAAGAAAGGAGGACAAGAGGAGGCACAGAGGAAAAGCGCTCAGTCACTGTGGCTATAGCCAGGAGCAAAACCTTACTGTGCAAATTAACCTTGAGAGTCTGCATTGCAGGGGGTGAGCAAGCGAGCGGGGGGGGGGGAGGCTTCAGGAAGGCCAGGATGACAACGAAAGAATAAAAGATAAGAGAAAAAGACTGAGGGGAACTTTCACAGGATATGAACGGGAAAGAGGAGGGAAATGCAGAGAGCAGGAATGCAAATAGTGGAAAAGCAAAAGTTGAAGTGAGTTTTTGAAAAAAGAGGAGATGGGTTAGTGGTAGATGAGCAGTACTAATTGTAAGATATCTTATGATATGTTCACTGCTTCATCTCACTATTGTACAACCTTTTCAAACTGGAACATTTATTTCACTTTCCCACACCAAAGTCCATAGAGAAGTCAGTGGTTTTAGCTGACAGGAACACAGGAGCTGCCTTCTTTTATTTAAGTTTGTCACTTAAATAAATCAGAACGAAGGATTTTTAAAATCAAAGACACAAAATAAAACTTTTGAACATACTTAAACAGTGGATCCACAACTCCTATGTGCTGTGATGTAAAATCATTGATTTTGTCCATAGACACTGGTGAAGGAAAGTGACACAATCTACAGACATATCTATAAGATATATCATGCACAGATTTTTAATAAAACGGATTCTGATTTTCAAATCAGAGTTAAATCGCTATTTGGTTCTATTTCCAAAATTGCAGTAATATCATTTTACATTACAGTCTTTTAAAAAGGCATCATTTACTACATCCTTATGGAATCGTTTGTAATCAGCAGTATTGATTGTTCTTGACCAAATACATTTTTAAATCTTTACCCTTTTGTTATGATACTTACTGTCATCCCTGCTGAACGTTCACCATTGATTTGTATATTTACATTTTGTATATTTACATGAGGCCTTTGCCATAGGTGTTTTTATGAAATGGCTAAAGGACAGTTGGACATTGCAATATTTGTGTAATGAATAAACAAACTCTACACACGGCACCAGAATAATAATGATAATACAATAGAGGTCTTACCAGCAGCAAATCGTGCCTCCTGTTCTCCCTCAGTAAGATCAGAATAAGAATTGAAGTCTGGTTCCAGGGCTGCTTGAGTGTCTATAGGCTTACACCAGCCTTTCCACTCAATCAGGTGGGCCACTCTGCCCTGCGCCATTGCTGTGGGCTTGGTCACATGGTCTTTCACTACCTGGGAAATACCTACAAGGCAAACATTAAAGGTTACGCCACAGCATAGCTTCATAGCATCACACACCTCTCATTGTGTGCTGTGTGTCATCTCCATTTGGTGTGACAGTGTTCTTTTTATCTTCAATTGCATAATGTTTGCAAGTAAAGTGCATTAAAGAAGCATGTGTGTTAAATGTTGCACTCACCATGCAGGGAGGATCGCGCTAATGCAGCAATCTCTTGAATGGTAAGAGCTCTTCTTGATTTTGGTAACATTTCAACGGTGTCGTCAGCATTCACCTGCAATGACAACAGTGAGAAAAGTGTGATTCTTTGGATAAAAGTGGCTCGACTCAGCAGCGTTGAATTACTAACTATTTTTTCTTTTTCAGACACTAATCAGAGTTTTTACACAAATATAATGTGCATGGCAGCAATGCACACACTCACACCCAAACACACACACACACACACACAGATATTCTTCTTAGGACACTGCATTGACTTCCATCCATTTGGACAGCCTAAACAAAGCTGTATCCCTATTCTTAACCATAATCAGTTAATGCCTAACCATAATTCAATTGCACTTAAAGTTCCTCAAAAATGAGGTTCTGCCTCATTAGGACCAGGTTTTGGTCTCCATGAGGACTACTGGTCTGGACTAAGGTCAGTGTTTATGCCAGAAAAGCTCCTGAAGAGGTAACAAATGCAACACACACACTTCTTACTTTTAAAGGTCAACTTTCTGGGCATCTTTGTTGATCTCCACCTGTGTTATTGTATGTTCACTAAGTACCTCAACAACAGCCAGTTAACTGTTATTGTTATATACACAGAGTCACAACCAAGGAAAAATGATCACTGTAACAAGAGGCATCCACAAACTGCTTTCATCTGGACAATGATATTAATAAATAATAATAACACTAATATACTTAATTTATCATACAAGATAAACACAATAAAAGGAAAATAAGATTTAAAAAGCAAAGACAACAATGAAATACAACAGTAAAACACAACACAGGGTGGAATGAAAAGGAAAGGTCTAAAGTCAAAAAGTAAAAACCTCGTTTTAACTTTGAGATAAAACAAAAGATGCAAATAAAACCGGAAAATACAACAAAGGGTGGAATTAAATAGGAAAAGGCTAGAGTCAAGAGGTTGAAACCCTGTTTTAACTTTGAAATAAACTAACACACAACACAGGGTGGAATAAAAAAGAGCTAGTTGAAGGCTAGAGTAAAAAGCAGAGCCCTAGAGTGTTTTAGATGAGCAGTATGTCAGGGGTTTTCTTTGAGAGGCCAGTATAAAGTACATTACAATAGTACAATAACTTGAAATAAAGGCATGTTTTAGTTTTTCAGTATCTTTTTTTTTGCGACCAATCTTTTTTTTATTTTCATTGGGACGGTTGATGAGTGAGGGGTGGACTTATGGGTATGTGTGGTTGTGTTTCTATCCTGTGAGGCACATTGTTTCTATGGATTTTTATGAAACATGCTGTATAAACAAAGTATGATTGAGCCATTGATTCAACAATCAACATTTTTTCTTAACTATAGCTTTAAATATGACAATTAAGTAATGTAAGCATATTGTAATGCATGATCACACTGTCAATTATTATGGGCCACCATCCGTTCACCTGGCACTTGATTTGCATGTTAATTTATGCAGAAGAGTAGAAACAAATATTTCGACATAAAGTCCACAAAAATGAGACTGCATGTTACTTTACTGGTCCGTTAAATTAGCCTCATGGCTAATGAGCACACTGTTGAGTTCTCTCATATTACAAATAATGTTTTGCTGCAATTAGAGAAGTACTATGTGTACTGAGGTGTAGAATGCTATGTTTTTGCACATCATATGTGGACAGAGCTCTGGGACAGCAAAAGATGTGAATGAAGAGAATTTTCTTTCAAGTCTGAATGAATTACAGTATGTAATAAAACCTCTTGAAAGAAAAAGTGATGGAGCTTGGTGTCCAAATGAGCAGATAGGTCATTTCCTTGCAGTGAGTTAACAGAACCAGACAGTGACAGGGCTAGAGCTGGATTAACTCTGTCTGCACACTGTAAGTCGAACCCCAGAGGGAGTATCAGGTGTTGACTAGTTCCTTTATCCGCTAACCCCTTTTTTAGTCCTACCTGGACTCACGTGGGAAACATGCACGTCAACAGCAACGGCCGCATGCAGCACTCATGCTCTTGTTGTTGTTACCTAATATGGGTCAACACACATGGCTGACTGAGCCCTTTAATGACAGCTTCAGGTAGACAAGTACATCTCACCTGGTGGTACAGATTGTTTCCAGTCGTATGGCCACAAGCACCTCAACAACATGCAAGGGTTCATTTGGGAGCAGCACCAAGTGAAACCTGAACAATTAGTAAACATGATAGTAGTTAGATACTTGTTGTGGTAGAATTAACTTCTGGAAGTTGTTTGCAGCCATATTGTTTACTAGTGCAATATTGCTGTTGGCATCGTGTCTTGACGTAAAACAAATCACTTACTGTGTGCTGCATGAAAATGTCGCCAGGGGATACAACATCTAAACACTGCTATGGTGGAGCTGTCTTAATAACCATTGTGTGAATGGACATGTATTTAATATTCAAAAAATTTTGCACAACAGCTTTAAATACTAGCATTTTAGGATCTTTGATCCCAGCTCCTGCTTTCAGATAAGCAGACACAGACACATTCATTCATACATGATGGGCAAGCTCTCCATCTCTGAAGGGCTCTGATACTGACTGTGTTTATAGCGCAATTCTATTTTACACTTTTATTTCATTTTATTTCATGCAACGCTGAATAATGCTGGAATAAAATGATCATTAATAGGACATATGCGTGCAGTTGCCGGGTTAAACCATCCTCTGTCTGTTTCAAGTGTCACGTCACAGGCCAGATTTTGCCAAAGCTTTATATAGAGTGAGAGACAGGTGTGTTGCAGGATTCAAAAAGAAAAAGAAAAAGAAAATTGGGGTCCCCAAACATCATCCATCCAGGTCACCAGTCCACCGCAGTGCCAACAAACATGGACACATAATAATAATGTACTCTCACACCAGTGAGCAATTTAGAGTGTCCTATTTACCTCTGCGTGTTTTTGGACCATGCACATTCATGCAACAACATGCAAACTCCATGCAGGAAGGCCCTTGTTCCAACCAGATTGTGAACCAGGCTATTTTTGCTGCAAGGCAACAGCACTAACCACTACCCCACCTTGTGCCCAATTCCTGAACAAATTTGCACAATTTTCCCAAATGTGTAGTTTTATGTTATTGAATATTACGATTTATATGTATATGTTTAAAATCTCTGAACATCTCTGGAAAATGATTTGTTAAAATAATATTAGCTTTAACAGCTATGGCCATAAATTAGTCGCTACATTATGTTCAAATTTGCTCTTGTCATGAGCCATTTTTAAGAAATGCATCTCCACATTGAGAGTTTGGGAAAAGCTGTAGAGCAGAAGTCGAATTCTCCCTTAGATCACTTAATTTACATTTTGATAAGGTTTAAGGACAGCATTTCATTCAGAAATGCCTAACAAGATTGATGACCCAATTTTTCCCTGATGAGGTCACCCTGACCTTCTTCTGTCAATTCCACTGAGTGACGACAAAGAACCAGAAGAGCAAACAATAGCCATGCCAACAAGACGTGTCTATAGGAAGTGCCCTGCAGGAGAGAAGAGAGAAGGGGGATCCTGAACTGGTGACGACATCAGCAGCCATTGCAAGGTGTGACGATGATACTCCTCCTGTGCTGCTCACAGATCAGCGAGAGGATAATATGGGGGAGACATGCCTAATACCCTTGAGGAACATTTCAGTGATGTATAGTGTTGGTCTTCTATTAAAAACCAGATGTCAGGCAGGTAACGTTGTTCCACCCACAACTGAATGTGTTTCATTTCTTGTCAAATGGTTGCCCAGAGAATTCACTGCATAGCGTGGAAGGATTTTATACATCTTCGGGGCTACCCAACCTTAAAATGTCTGTCTCACTCTGCTCGCTGCCTCGTCTGCACTTGATATTTCTTCCACTGGAGTATCCCATAGTGACAGGAATGATATTTCAGCGACATGTATGAGAACACAGCTCGTAAAGACAACTTGACATTCCTGCAGTTTGGAGGGGGATAAATTGAAGAATACGTACAGTATATCAATATGAGTTTTTTAAAAACCAGGGCTCCTTCATTCACACCTCCCTCCCCTGCTTCTCTACTACCATACTGAACAACAGAGGAAGACAGCAATTGAATTGGTCCACTGTAGCATATCGTATTACTACACACCCTAATATGCAGTGTATACAGACACACATGCTAATTCATATGCATTGATTATCTCAAACATAAAACCTAATTTAAGATTCCCCCTAACATTAAAGGGACTAATTGTTTAAAAAAAAAGTATTATAAGTAATAAAATACCATAATATTTCATCAGAGATTAAAACAATAAACAAAAAAACACGTTAAATTAAAATACTGGCCACATTAGATACCATTGGTGCATACAGTATATCCATGTATACTTAACATTTTTAACAACTTCCGCACACCAGTTGACAGGAGTTACTTTAACACAGCGAGTTGCAGCTATGGGTCATAAATGCCGAAAGTTACCAAACCAAAAAAGTCTCACTACCCCTCTCAAAAACATCTCAACCAGAGGAGAAACATCGAGGGCTTGCTGTAGAGACACAGTAGAGTCAGTATAGACGACTCAAAGTTGTAAAAAGATATGCCAATGTGGATACTTTTCTCCTGGATGGAGGGAAGCAAAGATTCAACCACGGTTATATCACATCTCCTCTGCTGTTGCTGCGGCTAGTCTACAATTTCCCTTTCCAGCTACACCTGTTGCTCTAACAAGAAAATGACCTGATGATTATTAAAAAGGAGTAGAGCAGTTGGCTACGGTATGCATTTCTTTGCGTTTTCCATTAACAGTACCAAAATAACCCCTCCCTCGGTGTACCAGGTTTGTACCAGTCCAAAGGTTTTTGTTAGTAGTTATGTGAAGCAATGACATACAGTCAGTGCTGACAGTGCTAGGACTACCCCAGACTCACCCCATGTCCCAAGAACCAGCTTAAGATATAGATTCTCGCTCTCACTGAAAATATGGCTACCATCTGGGACACAAGGAAAAGCTGATTTTGGCCTCTTTTAAAACAAGCTAACTGAATAAAATCTATGCCAGCTTAAGTCTCTGCGGACTGAGAGGCTGCGTTTCATAATGGATCACTTAGGCTCTGCTAATCATCGCCTGGCTCTCTCACTGCAACACAGTCACACCCAGATGGTGCACAGTGATGTACAGTGTAATGGAGGCAAGGTGGAATCATCATTATCACCATCATCACTCTCATCATCATTTGCAAGACAGTTTTAGGATTTAAAAATAGCCTTAATTTAAAAATACACAGGCAGGATTTTCCGCTAAAATGATAATTCACATTTTTGGTTTGAACCAGTCTGAACCAACCTGAGGCATGAAGGCTCACTTTTACTGTAAACATGGCTGCCAGTGGTGACACAAGTTAGCCATTTAATAAAAGGCTCCGCTAATAAAGTGCAAGGCTTCTTAAAGTTTACATTATGCCTCTGTAAGGTGGCTTTTTTGTATTAACTGCTAACACACTCACCCACACCAATAGACAAAATCTGTGTTTTTAGATATTGATTTACAGGAATGGTTGGTTGATTTGTTTGACTTGGGTAAATACATGTAAAGGATTTCAAACACCAAAGTCACAAAACAACACACTATATATTTGAACTATGAACTATAAGTGAATCAATAACTCCTGTGTGCCTTGGTGTAACATTACTGCTTTTCTCTATGGACCTTGTTGTAAGAGACTTTATTTTCCAGTCAGAGAAGGTTGTCAGACACATTCTAAAGATATCACAGACTTAAGTGGGCACAGATTGTTTTTGTTAAGTGGTTTTTCACTTTCACCTCAAGCAACCGCACTTCAAAAAAAAAATCCAGATTATCACTTTAAGTATGAAATGGTCATGGTGGAGTATGGAGAGTGGAGAGTATGATGATGAATGTTAGTGTTACAGCAAACCGACAGTCATCAACTCCCAAAACACATGATGCCTGTTGCTTGGTTGGTTCTGTGAGTTCCCCGTTCCCCCCATACACACCAACCCACACCTCACACGTGCACACTACTTGTAATTCAAAACTGTATTGAGTGGAACAAGCTGGCATGACTCCTGCCTCCCAAAGTGGAAAAGAACCTGAGCATTCTCTTGCTTTGACATACCAAGTTTCTGCCTCGCTGTGGTTCCCCCCCACACACAGTCTCATCCTCCCTCTGCTCTCCATATCTCTCCATTCTCCACAACTGGTCGCCATGGAACAATTCCTCATGTCATGCCTTGCTTGCCTAATACACTGATGATGTCACCCACTCAGAAACCACCCGACGGCCACAGCAGACGAATGAATGGCTCTCACACACACACACACAGGCCCTTCTTGCTTTTTCCTTAGTGCTGATACCACTCCCCCGTTAACATGGGTGTCACACATGAGAATCTTTGTCATCAGATCAGCAGGCCAGCCGACCTGTCTCTCACCACGGCCAGTATTCAATAACAGGCCCACCCATGAAGACCGAGAGGCTGCGTTTCATAATGGATCACTTAGGCTCTGCTAATCATCGCCTGGCTGCCTCTCACTGCAACACATCACATTCACACCCAGATGGTGCACAATGATGTACAGTGTAACAGATGAAAAGGTGGACTCATCATCATTATCATCCTCTAGTACAGGTAATATTTGTCTTTAAAGGGATAGTTCAGCTGTTTTTGACACAATCTGTCATCTGCCTGATAAACGGATGATAACGAGGCTGCTCCTGGTGACACAAGGGAAGATAGATTTGAGCCACTTAACAGAAGTATCACCTCATAAAGTCTAGGTTTGTTTGCAGCTTTATCTCACCATTAGACTAAATCTGTTTTTGCCTCACAGCAACATGGGGGCTGCATGTGTACTGCTGCTCTGTTTTGGTAAGTTTGTGTCCTGAAGCATTAAAAACACCAAAGTTGCAAAAAGACACGTTTGAACTTTCTGGTGGAGGCAACAGTGGCTCAACAATGTCTGTGTTCTGTGATGTAAAATCACAGATCTTCTTCATGGACTTTGGTGTGGGGAGTAAGCAGTTTGCAAAGAAACACAAGCCTCAGTTTCCTGTCAGAAACGTCTGTTTGATAACGAATGAAGTGACAAAGAATATTAAAATAAAAAATACAACAAATATTTCATTAGGTAACCATGTGTGCTCAGAAAGTTCTGTCTTCATGAAATCACAGTAAAGATTATGTAGCTTTTAATTCTTTTAAAAATCCAAGAAGAAAACAAATTTAACTGAACTTGCACAAGTACTCTCAGTATAACCAGAGAAAGTGATGTTAGGGTATGACATATCATGGAAACTGAACAAAATCACAAAGCAAGAGGTTTAAATCCCACTGTGACAACATGAGGTCTTTGAAAGCTTTATAGGCTTTGGTTGTCTTTGTAGTGGCACCACCTAAAAGCCATTAAAGTCATTTATTTTGTATGGAATTCTTACTAAATCAGGGCTCTAACAGACTGTCAGGTTGGGAGCAGGCTCTTGTTTTAGTCCACCTGTCTTTGCCTTACAGAATCTTAATGAAATTGTCATAAATGGTGATGAAACCAGCAGAAAGGAAAAGTTGTCTGCAGAGGACTTTTGAATTAAAACTAACAGTTAGGTAGCAAATGTAAATCATGTGGATCTGAGCACGTGTGCAGGGACTAACCGATCAGTGACCACACCACAGTCAACTGAAAGACTTTGTCTGAGTTTGTTCAAAGACAAGAAGCATTACACATCATGTGTCACCATGATTCATTTAAAAAGCCTCAATCAAAAACAAATTATTCTGAATGACTTGCCACACGGTGGTGTAGTGGTAAGCACTCTCGCCTTGCAGCGAGAAGACCCGGGTTCGAGCCCCGGTTGGAACAAGGGCCTTTCTGCATGGAGTTTGCATGTTCTCCCCATGTGTGCGTGGGTTCTCTCCGGGTTCTCCGGCTTCCTCCCACAGTCCAAAAACATGCAATGTGGGGATAGGTAAATTGGACACTCCAAATTGACCATAGGAGTGAGTGTGAGAGTGAATGGTTGTTTGTCTCTATCTGTGTGTGGCCCTGCGATGGACTGGCGAACTGTCCAGGGTGTACCCCGCCTATCGCCCGATGTAGCTGAGATTGGCACAGCACCCCCGCGACCCTCTGGCAGAGGATAAAGCGGTAGATGATGACTGACTGACTGACTGACTTGCAAATAATTAGAAACCAACAGGTTAACACTAATGAAAAGTAAACTGATGAGATGAAACTAACATCAAAGACTTGGATAGCTCCATTATTAAGGTCATTATTATAGTTGAGGAAGAGTTGAGGAAATCATTTTCTGCTTCATTTCAGACTGTCATCTCTGACAGACCAGGTGATGGTACACAGGGTTGTTGTAGCCTCACATCTGGTGAAGTGATAAAGAGATCATCTCAAAATAACAAAGTAACAGTGAGAATAGAGACAAAAACCCAGCAAAAGGAGAAGCACAAAGCTATGTCTCCTGAAGACTGAACAAACACCGTGTCAGGTTAGCTCCATTAGCCATGCTAATTTCTATTAGCTATAAAAAAACCTCCAAAAATTTCAGAGAGAAAGAGAGGGAAGCAGAGAGAGAGAGATAAATGAGGGGCACCTCACTGAAGTCCAGTGCGCCCAAAGGTGCTGTCTGAATCAGTCTGCGCACCAAGCGGGTCCGCGTGTTCCCCAAAAGCGCGAGGTCAGACAGGGAGCTTGCAGCACTCCAGTCCACGCACAACGAACCGTCAATCGCCACTGTCAGGAGGAAGAGAGCCACAAGAAGGTAACAGCAAGAGAAGAGAAACCGTAAAACTAAAAACAAAAGGAAGTAGCCCCCGTAGCATGTTCTTGCTTCAAAATACGCAAAACAAATGACTTTAATGGTATGACAGCGCTTCCTCTTTAAAGGGATATTTTGCAGCGTGGTTTTATGAGGTATTGACAAAACAGATTGTAGCCACTTAGCAAAAGGCTCGCCGAATCAAATCTATGGCTGTTCTACATCTACAACATCGCAAGAATATGTTTGCTGCTTTATCTTGCCAATAGACTTGAAGCATGTAAATCACACGCCCTCCCACTCCATAGTGCATACAGAGTTGTTGATCCACTACTGCCTCCATCAGTAATGTCAAATGTGTTATTTTGTTTATTTGGTGTTTGAAATCTTTCATTTGAATTTACGTAAGTGGCATAAACTTACAGTTTTTGGGGATTTTTTTGTTTTTATTTTCAGTTCAGCACTTTGGTCAACCTCGGTTGTTCTTGAACATGCTCTATAAATAAACATTGAGTTGAGTTGAGCAGTAAAGCAGCAGCTCCTTTGTCTCCAATGGCTAAAAATGCAGATTTTCTGTATAGAGAATGATCAAACTTCAGTTTCCTGACAGGAAAGGTTGTTTGGCCACTAGATGAAGAGGAAAACATATACTTAGGATTGAACTCAGACTACAGAGCCATTGTTAGATTTAAGGTGGCCTAGATGTGATGTATGTGTTTGCAGTGAGAGTGTGGGTCTGTGTCTAATGTTGGTCCCCAGAGAAGGCGGGCACAGTGCAAAATGTCAATACCTCATAAAACCACACATCAAAAAAACCTAAAATATCACTTTAATGTAGAGGTATTTTTATTCCTTTTTTATGATTATTATACAGTATATCATCCCCAGTCACTACAGGAACCCTTGACTGCAGCATACTCTAAAGGCTACGTGAGAGAGCGATAACACGAGGGCACAGGCACAGAGCACTCGCTTCCATGCACTTTAAAGCCATGCCAGGTCATGCAGGTAAGGCTCTGGCAGCCACCTTAGCCTGTTTTTCATATTTCATGAAGTGACTTGTGCTTTGTCAGAGGGAAGAGTACATGAAGAGCACATGATCGGGGACATGCGTGTAGCAGCAGAGAGCAGTTTCACCCCCTCTGTTGTTGAACACACGTTTGTTTCTCTGACACATCAATACAGCACAAATAAAGCTGAGAAACCAGCATGAGAGCAAACGTCCTCCTGAATCTGCACTTCAGTCTAACCTTTAAAACAGCTGCACTCCATCACCTGTAACAGCTGCTGCTGCTGCTGCTGCTGATGAAACCTGCTGTGTTAGACGGATAGATGGATAGGTCAGGTTAAAGATACACTGCGTAACTTTTGTTAAGCACTTGTTGAGATGTTATTTTTCTGCCTCTGTTTGGTCTTTGGTCAGAGATTATTTTACGTTACATTACGTTACTTCTGTCCTTCAACTGAAAAAAGGCTCCTTCAAGCATCACTAACAGACCTGACTAAGGGAGTGTGTGTGTGTATACAGCAGCAGAGCAGGGGCATGCAGGGCTCATTTAGAGCAGTATATAGAATTCACTTCTGAAACTTGTCTGACTTTACGAACACAATGACAAAAATTTAATCAGCATTGTTTGAACATATTTGACAATTGTTTGAATGTTAATGAAATTTGCTTATATTTAAAAGTTACATACACCAGCTTTAAAGGTGAACATTCATGTGGAAAATTGTCTATGGCTATAAAAACTAGTGCTGTCAGGATTAAAATATTTAATCGTGATTAATCGCATTAATGTCCTAGTTAACTCCTGATTTATCGCACATTTTTATCTATTCCAAATGTCCCTTGTTTCTTTTTGTCCCATTATTTCTTCTCATTTTAATGCTCTTATCAACACAGAAAAGTGGATCAGCTTTCTTTGTGCTAATGTTTTTTTTTTATTGAGACCTGCATATTTTGAGTTATTCCTCTTATTGTGAGAGCCGCACAATAATAAGAGCGGCTGTGTATCAGCCTGCAGTGTGTGAATAAAGTGCCGGTCTGTCCCGTGTTTTAACGTGTTGTTGCCGTAACGAGCTAATCCGAGCTAAAGGAGCTAGCGGTCTTCGGAGGTCTCCTTACTACGGTTCAGGGGTCTGCCTAGATCCGATGTGGTGTTGTAGTTTTTCTAACGTTACTACTTGTTGCAACAGCATGTGGAAAAAAAACTAGTTTGCTCGACCAAAAAGAACGTTAATCTTGCGATAAAAAAATGTACGCTATTAAAATGGGTTTGTGTTAATAACGTGTTTAACTGACAGCACTAATAAAAACACAAAATCATTTACAAAAAATAATTTCATCAATTAATAAAAAAGCATAAAAATGAATGTTTTGAAAATGGACAGTATTGTTGAGATTCAGTTAAGTATAGCACTTTCTACGGTGTACAATTTAGCAATTTAATTTGTTAAACAGGTTCTCACAGATATACTTTGTAGAAGTCTTCGTAAATGTCTGCCCAAGGGAAGCAGTTCAAACTGAGAGTGCGATGGATGAGACCGATCGCTTGTTATGTCAAGAGCTTTCTGTTTGAGACTCACTTTATACCTGTCACTCAGCTGCATCTGTGCTTTCTCTGTGCTGTGTCTGGACAGTGTCACTTTACACTTGACCTCCAACTGTACATAACAAGACTCCATGTTAAAAGAGACAGTGCCTTGTACCAGATTGTTGTAAACCATCGCAAAAAGAGATCCTCACTCTAGACATCAACTGATGTTTGTTTGTATGGCCTATGCTGACCTTTAGAGACCAGTGGAGCTGGTGAACAGTATATGAGGCCACTATTTTAGCTGGTTTTGTCAATTTTTTCCTCCATTTGTTTATTATTATTATTATTATTATTACATAATAATAATAATAATAATAATAATACATGTCTACCTATTTAACACATAATAAAGGTAATCCGGAAACTAAATGTTATCAAATATACTTTTGGAAGAAAAAACTAATGTGTGAATCCACTTAATAGCTTGTTTCTTAGAAGAAAATTGACAATTACCTCTTTAACCTAGGTATATTATTGTATATATGATTTCTTTTTTATTATTATTTCTATTTATTATTATATATCACTGCTATTAGAGTAAAACGTCGACCAGTATAGGTTTTTGTAGTTGTTCTTATTTTATATTGACATTTTTTAAAAGCTGGTATTGGTAATGTTACATTCATAGTGTGAATGTGCATAAACTTTTGGGGCCAATATTTTTGTCCAATTTACATTTTCTTCCATCATCTGATAAAATATAGCTGTTCAGAAAAAATTGACAAATACATTTGCTCAAGTTAAATAAACAGATATTAAATAACATATGATCCATCTCTTCATATGTATTTGCATTTTATGTTTGCACAAATAAGTGACTATAAGTACATGGCTTAGAATTACACGGCATTTATGTGAACACAAATGTGTATACTTAGGTTTACGAAAGAAATAATGGCAGTTATTTAAATGTATTTCATTGATTTATTTATTTTCACATATTTTTGTGTTGTATATTTGTTTATGTTTTGTATTTTTGGATAACTAACTGGAAAGAAAGATTCTTCTTTAGCTGTCTCAAGTTATTACTGTTATTGTGTATTGCCCTCATCACATGATACATCTTTACAGTTTCTAAAAAGCCTTGATTTTAGGTATGACAGGGGATGACATATGTAAGTGTGGTAGTTCACTGCATATGATCATTTGTTTGGCCACTTGGTGTTTCCGTGTCTGTAAATGACCTTTATGGTCAATTGCTTTGACTGTTTTTGTATGTTTTACAGGTGCATTTTGAAATAAACAAAAAGCTGAGTTTTAAATTCTGATTTTTTTTTTTTGGATGGATGGATGGATGGACAGAACATTTCACTGGACACTACACAACAGCTCACTCTGTCCTGCACACCATAGACACAAGCTTGCCCTTGTCGCCACTGTCTTCAACTCACATTTGCCAAAAAAACAACAGCAAAAACAGATTAAAATGGTGATGCCTCCGTGTCTGGCTCCTCTTTCCCGCCACTCCAATGCAGGGAAGCGTTTCTGGTTACTGTCCGTGAAGAGGAAATTGGCTCGATCAGTTTATCTCCTAACACCCACCCGGGTCAAACACCCGTGGTGGTTAGCGCGCCTGCAGCGGCTCAAGTTGCCCACCAGCAGAATTCAATATGTGCCAATTTAATTGGCTTTGATGAGATCAGGTGCCCGCGGGTGTACTGTATCACTGCATCACCTGCTCAATCAAAGCATTGTTAAGAGGAGTGAGGGATGTACTGTATGTAACACACACACACACACACACACACACACACACGTGTCATTTGAGCCTGCAGTGGCATGTGCAGCCCGTTGTTTTGTTCTGGATTGTCATGAAGACACTCTGTAAACCTGTAAAATCTGTTTTACTGCTCCATACTCAATTCATCTCTGGAAGTTCATGGTTAATATCAAAATAATATATGTCGTTTGAACATAAGAAGCAAACCATTGTTTTTAATATATTGATCTTGTGTGGCAAAGAGTGATGGGACAATATTATTGCTTATTGGGATAAAAAAAATAAAACACATGGTTTCTATTATCGTGACAATCGTGAATGGGAATACAAATTAATATGTCCCGTCTAATTGACCAACATACAGTGCTTATGATTTTTTTTATGCCACAATGGGGATCTACATCTTTCCTCGTGACTTATTACGACGTTAATTAATTATTATGATCACAGTCTGCAATCCACGTGCAGCCTCCTCCTGTCTGTCTGTCTGTCTGTCTGTTTCTGACAGTGGCTGCGTACTGAGCAGATTCATTTACTGCGACACACACACAGTGATCCCCACAGCCTCATACTGTAGATGTGAAACTCCACTGCGCACATTCTCTCTGGAACTACAAGTCACTGCTGTGCAGCCCGTGATTTTTACAGCAGTGCCCTGCAGTCACAGCAGAGGTGCCGTTTAAGTGGCATGTGCTCACAATCACATGATGGACAGAAAACACGTTATGTAATCACATCTCATATCATATATCATATCATGCCATGAATTGTTTTTCCTTTTTCTTTTCATTTTTTACTGAAGCCTGAGATGTGGTGGTTCTCTCGGAGGTGTGCGGAGTCATCATCTATCTGTGGTTGATTTATTAATTTGTCTTTTGTTCTTTGATTCTTAATGCGGCTAATCTTCCTTCCTCTGAGTGTCTCCTCTTCCCTCATGGAAAACAAGCATTGGAGTCATTTTAATTTACTGTGTAGGTCCCGTTGTCGTGGAAACTGAGAGACTACCTCTCTCCCTGAGTGACTTATGAGGGAATCAACAAAATTAGGTCAGAACCAGCATCAGTGAGGTGACACACACACACACACACACACACACAGCTATTCTTGTTATCACACTGACCTCATGTCCGTTCATTTTTTTCCAGCCTAACCATATTATCCCTAAACCACAGTATGATCCTCAAACTTAACCGTGACCGCTTAATACCTAACCACAACCTATCTCGTTTTAAATCTCACCTTTAATTTTAACTAGAAAAGGAACGTACACACACACACACGGATTTTCATAGAGGGAGAGTCAAACAGGTGGCTGTTGTCGACGCGCTCTTGGCACGCGCTTCATGCAGAAACGTGCGCGCAAAGGTGTGATAGTTGGTTCTTTATCAAGTGGCTGAAACGACGGATTACACAAGCAATTAGACGCGGAGGAGACGCGAGGCTAGTGTAAACATGAGGCGTGTGTGTGTCTCTCTCTATGTGTGTGTGTGTGTGTGAGAGAGAGAGAGAGAGGACACAGCGGCGGTGAAATCACAGCGTGGATCATGACGAGATGTGTGATATTTTCATCGCATGAAAACAGATTTGATTTGAGTGAGAGATGGGTGGATGGATGGATGGATGATAGATGATGGATGGATGGATGGATGATAGATGATGGATGGATGGATGATAGATGATGGATGGGTAAATGGATGTATATACGTGTATAACGTGTGGAGCCAGGCGCCACAGCTGACGTCTAGTCGTCAGTGGAGCGGATGGTACATAAACCTGCTGTAAAGGTGTAAACAACCGTTAGGCAACAGGAAGCTTGTTTCTTGGCAACAAGCTGCAGCTGCATCTGTGTGTGTGTGTGTGTGTGTGTCCAAACGGAGCCCGACTAATATGAGACTAATGTGAATATGAGCCTAAATGCCAAGGAGTTCTTGCAATTAAAACATACCCCATTGGAAGCATGTGCGCGGATGCGTTGGAATTAGAATACGAGCAAAAACTAAAAAGCGTGTCCTACCTTGAAACTAAACTGGCTGAGGGCGCTTAGAACCATCGTGTCCTTCCTTATCTTATCGTATCCTCGTTACTAATTCAAACGGCGTTTAGCAGCGCATCCTTCACTGCTGTAGCCTCTGCTCTCTGTCTGTCTGTCTGTCTGTCTGCTGCCAAAAAAAAGAAAAAGAAAGAAACAGCTCCTTGCAACTCTCGAAGCATCGCGATGTTTAGGCACTTGGCTCATTCCCACCACGCACCCATGCAAACACACACTCTTCAGTCTTTAAACGGTTATTTTTGTCTGTATTAGGCGTAACTTTATTGTTAATATGTGCGTTAATATGACTCAGCAGGCTAGGTTAGATGTCTCACATTCTCGCATCACACCTTTCTGTCTGCGCACATCATGCTGTGCGTATAACCCTCGCACATCAGCTCCCGCACCCGCTAAAGGCTGCATAAATTATAAATAAATAAATAAATAATAATGATAACAATAATAAAAAAAAAATAAAAAAAAGCGAAAACAAACCAGAATTCCCCCAGCGTGCTTTATATGAAATAAATAAACAAAAACAACCACTCTTACCAACTGGCGCTTTGGAGCTGACGCAGCCCATTTTCGCAGCTGCGTGTGTAAAAGCTAATGTATTTTACATGTTTTCCCGATAATTTCCTTCCTTGCATTAAGAGACGCCCATGATGCAGCAGCAGCAGCAGCAGCACAACCACCACCAGCAGCAGCGTACCTCACTTATCGAAAGCCTCTCTCGCTCTCCGCATCTACGGAGGCTCCGCTGGGTTCCGGTCCGGTGCGCCGCTTTTGGCTCAGACCGCCGGAGTGACGCCGCGGGCGGGGGGAAGTCCACTCATCATGCTGCCTGCCGTGTGTTTTACTGGCTTCAGATCCGTATACATGCATGTAAACACATGTGTAGGTAAACAGTGAGTTTTTTTTGTTTACTTTACAGCTGAGTCTTGGATGAGCTCCTGCGGCGGCTGCGCGTTACTGCGTCTTGCGGTTGAGTTCAGCACCAGAGCGGGTGGACAGCTCCTTGTCAGGCGGCGGCAGCATGGGCTTGAATCACAACTGCACGCGCCGGGGTTCCCCCTCACGGTCACTGCCGGTCAAATCCACTCCACATCACAACACACATCATCCCCGGTCCTTCTGCGCACGCTCTCTCTCTCTCGCTCTCTCTCACACACACACACACTCTCTCAATCTCTCTCCACTAGAGATTTCACACATTCACGCGGACAAAAAAAAATCCCCCTCTGAACCTCTATATATACGGAACCTCGACGAGTTTCCGCCTACTGGTGTTTTTTTCTCTCTGTCAGGTAGAAGCGGAAAGAGCCGTGATTGGCTGGTGTCGCCTTACATGCCAGCTGACATGCAGGGAGAGGAAGGCGGAGTCTGCACGAGAGAAGCAAGTCCTCAGCGAAAGAATTGTATTTTTCTCACTACTCATCTACAGGATGTAGCAGTAAGCAGTTGACATAATGATAAATGAGGCGCACAGTACGTTTTTCAACAAGTCTAATAAATCAGCCTGAAGCAGAGTGTATACTTAAATCACTGGTTACATAATGTTTTTATTGTAAATAAGAACAATCACAGAGTAACATATTTTGCAGAAGGTTTAGACGTGAATTCAATGTTTCCTTGTCAGGTGTGTTGTGTTGTGATGTAATGTAAATGTGGTGTTTCAAGAGGTAATTTACAGAGGACTCGGAGTCTCATTAATTTGAACATTTAAACTATCGTTTGAGTATAGTTTTTATTTTGGTGTTTTTCAGCAGGTTGATTGTGGCCCCGGCTCAGCTTGGGGCCCCGGGAAATGACCTGCTTTGCTGCACTGTTGCATCAGCCTTGGACTTTTTTCACAAACCTGCTTTCTGGCATGTTTATTTCAGAACACAAGTCTTTCAGGCTTCTCCCACACAGTACCTGGTAAACCATGACATTAATGCGATTATGTTTACTTCACAAATGTTTATGATACAAAATTAAATCTATAAATATATAGAACAAAAAGCAATGACTTTAAAATTAAGTCAATAATAACATGGATAACTGTAATTAAAACACCAAACAAGATTATAGATATAATTCAATGTTGTATAATGTAATACATGTAATAATGTGATAATTACACCCAAATGTCTTATTATTACTATTGTAAGAAATATTTATTTTATTTCTTGCAAATATATTTTATTCTATGACCCCACTGGCAGCTGTGCTTAAGCCTGTGTTTAAATGAAGAGGGACGTGTTTTTATTATAACATGATATTGGGCCACATGTAATCAATTGGGGGGCTACATGGTGTGATTCACACAGGAGTGAGCACATAAGAGTGAGAGAGAGAGATGTTCCTGTAACCACCAATAATGTTTTCCATGTGTTGCATGATCATATTATAATCTTTCCTATTCATGTCCCATGGTGGTCATTATTGAATGGGAACATCAAAGGTGGAACAAAGTTGAATCAAAATTCAAAGAAAGTCATGATCAGCAAAGTTGTGAAATGGGTCAGATTAGACCAAAGACTGGATGAAAGGAGAATATGTCAGCAGCATGTGTTCCCTCTGAGTATTTTTAGAAGACAAACCAGTTTACTGCTTTGACATGAATCTAGTTCAAGTCATGAAATGTGCACAGTGAACGCTTGATTCTTTTTCCAGTTCTCCTTTTGTTTTGTATGTGAAAGCACAGAAAAACACGCTTTTCTGGATCAGTGCAGAAGAGGAATCAGTTGGGAGACTTGGAATCAGCGCTCCAGGTCCTGCACCAGGCGCATAAGTGCGTAAATACACGCAATGCAGACAAGGGAAAAACAGGAGGAGAGTGAGAGTGAAAAGCCGGTTTCACAGATGAAGGATTTCTCCACACTTTGAATGTATACAGATACGTTAACAGAATATTACAGCAAGTGAGCTGTAAATACCCTGAAAGCAATGTGTAAACAAGTGATAGATAGATAGATAGATAGATAGATAGATAGATAGATGGATAGATAAGTTACAAACAGCTGGACAAAGAAAAATAATTAAATAAGATAAACCTTTTGATTATTTTCACATTGTTATGTTTTAATTTATTTATTTCTCTCTCAGATCCTCCTTTACTTTTACAGTAAACGATCTCCTGCTCCCTCCTCTCCTGCAGTGCGCCATTCGACTCTCGTGATTTCATAACACCACAAAGTTGCGGCAAAGCCAGAGCTCAGTCCTCTCTCTCTGGCTCATGGTCCTTTAACCAGTCCTCCAGCGCCACCAAAAGGACGATTGTAGCAAAGGCAGCTGAGGGAGTCCGAGGAATGCAGGGAGACTGTTGCTCAGTAGGGGAGACCAGGAATGGGAGGAACACTTTTTGTCTTAGCACCTATTCACTTATATATATTTGTGAATGAGCACTCCTATTTTGACACAAACTACCCTCATTTGTCTACAAATAACAATGTTTCAACAGCTCCAAGAATTCATCAGATACAGAAGCATTTACACATTTAAACTCCAGACATGTGCCTTGACTTTTCCTGTGCTTGGTATCAGCAAATTGGATTAGATTTGCTTATTATATTATAGTTATAGTTATAAACTAGTCTGACAAACAGGGTTAACATACAAGGAAAAGTATGAGAACCCTTTGGAGTTATCTGGATTTCTGCACAAATTGGTCATAAAATGGGATCTGATCTTCATCTAAGTCACAACAACAGACAAACACAGTCTTCTTAAACTAATATCTCACAAACAATGATGTGTTTTCATGTTTTTATTGAACACACATGTAAAAATTCACAGTGCAGGGTGGAAAAAGTATGTGAACCCCTAGGCTAATGACCTCCCCAAGAGCTAATCGGAGTCAGAACTCAGCCGACCTGGAGTCCAATCAATGAGATGAGGTTGGAGGTGTTGCCCTGTCCTATAAAACACACACCAGTTTTGAGGTTGATATTCTCAAGAAGCATTGTGTGATGTGAACGATGCCTCGCACAAAAGAGCTCTGAGAAGCCCTACAAGTAAGAATTGTTGACTTGCATAAAGCTGGACAGGGTTACAATTGGAAAGCCTTGATGTTCATCAGTCCACGGTAAGACGAATAGAGAAAGTTCAGGAGTGGCCTCCCTGTAACGATGACTGTAAGAGCACGGCGCAGAATGTTCAATGAGGTGAAGAAGAATGTTAGTGTCAGCTAATTTCCACCGGCTCTACTCGCCTCGCCTCACCATGCCACAGTTTAAGTAACGTTTCCACGAGCATAGTACCTGCTCTGGCGAGGTTCCAAGTGTGCTTAAGTAGGTACTATCCGATGATTGGTCAGACTGCCGGCCACTCACTGGCCAGAGTGTGACGTCCCACACACAAATCAAGCCGAACAGCGCTGTACTGTAGATCACTTAAAACTACTTAACAATCCTAACAACGTGGGTTAATCTCCAACAACTACCAGTGAAACCTCTATACAAGTTTGCCCATCACCCACCGCTGTGTGCAACATCTGACAGATAGGGACATTTTCTATTGGTCTTTTTTCCCTCAATGACATCAAGGTGTGACCGTTATAGACAGTGTAGTCAGTACAGGTGTCTTTTTAACCCTTGGTCTGTGTCATGTGATTAGTGACCTGTGATGCTCTGCTGTCATAGCTGTTGTGAACAATGTGAACCCGTTCTGTCTGTCAGTGAAAAGGTGAATTTATTCTGCTACTTCTTCTGGTTTGTTTGTTGGCGAGTGGAGATTTCTTGTTTAATTGAGCCTTGAACAGCATCAGTAGACAATATATCACTCAGCCGGTCGGATGAACCACCTGCTGTCAACTTACTAGTGACTGGAGCTCAGGCCAATATGGTGAAACGCCATTTCAACAGTAAATCCAGGCTAAGAGATGTTGTTATCCTTTGCTTCAGAGAGCCAGAACAACAGGCCAGTGAGGCCAGTGCTGAAACACAAGCTTTCACAGCTAACAGACCCTGACATCAGACTCACTCTCATATCAGTGCTGAGGCTGTGGATAAGAAGAAGGTCTCAATTAAGACCCTGCTGACTCAGCTGCATGTCTGAGGACAAATGGCAGTGGCAATTTTTCATTTATATAGAGCACTATTGTGTGCAGCTATCTGCAGCTTCTCTCTTTCCTCTCTCTCTCTCTCTCTTTCTTTCTACCTCCACACGCATTAGCCTGTAGGCCAGTCCTGGATAAGCCTTGTTGAAGAAACACATATACTTCCTGTATTGGACTAAGTGACACCAATGCAATGTCAAACCTGTTGTTGTTTATCTAATATTTACGATCATGTGTTGTATAGGATGAGAACGTGAGATCACAGAGGGCAGGGTTGTACCAAGATATGACTGAAACACTCTCTCAAGCAAACTGCAGTGCTTGAACCTGATGCTTGGCTTGATCTGTGCTCTATACGAGCTTTGTGTCAGCGGAGTCTCTTTCTGCACCATCATCTCACCACCTGTCGTTTAAAGAAGGAAGGCCCGGTAACAGTGCTTTCATTTTATTTTATTACTGTTTCTATTTATTTATGTTTTTAATTTATGTTTTATAACTCATTATCATTATTATTTAAAGGTCTGTATTTGAATGGCGCTTCTTTAGTCTTGATGACCACACAAAGCTGCTTTAAATTACATTGTTGCCATTCACCGAGACTGTCCAATGAAACATACACAGGAATTACGACCTATGTCTACGTTTTCAAAACCAGCGCCCAAAACGACCCAGAGTTACGGTTCAGTTGGAGGACAGGTTGCATTCACCTATTTACACACAGTCAAGCCCCACCAGGAGCAACTTGACGTGAAGTGTCTTGCCCATGCAGGGACACATTGGCATGTAGGTTAGAGGAACTGGGAATCAAACCCTTGACCTCCAAGTTGAAAGATGACTCGCTCATCCACTATAACCACCAGTTATCATTGTTCTAAGTGACAAAAAGCACCATAGAGCTGCAGAGGAACTATTAATTTCGCAAGTGCTATGACCTGGGCTGAGGACCACCTGGAGAGACAGCATGTCCATTAGCTTGAGGACATTGTCCTGCCCCCTCAGGGCTTCAGCACAAGGGCCAGCTGCCTGCCCTCATGTGGGAGAGCTGTGATGGACAGGACTATTCATTCAGAGAAAGAAACCGGTGGAAACAAGTCAGTGATGCCATTTAAGAAAAATAACCCAATTTCCTGCCAAAAAGAAGGAAAATAACGAGATGAAGGACAAAGAAACCTTTTAAAATAAGCTATGTGTATTATAATCCAGAATGTTTTTAGTATTGTAATCTTTTCATTTTAACTATCACTTGAAAATTAATTTGAGGTCAGTTTTCTGAATGAGAACAGAACAGTCTTGTCGCTCATTTCACCAAAATACCTTAATTAATGTTTTTTTTTTATTTTTTTTTTATTATGTCCTCAAACAAAAATGACAAAACAAGTAGTGATTTTATGGGGAAATGTACTCTGGAAATACTGCTTGGCAATCACAACATACCACCAACAGAAACTCTACGTTCTCGTACCACATTCAACAATTTTTGCTTGTTAATTTCCCTGTTCCTCAAAATGAAGAACACTTTGTTCGGATGAGGGGAGGATGAGAAGCCTATGAACAGAGGAGTGTGAGACATGGCGTTTTCAAAGTGTAACTCGTGACAGAAGGAAAATATTCAGAAAATATATTCAGATGATTTCTGCCCTTCAAAGCAGCTTGATTGACTGAAAAATGCAAAAACCAAAAGAAATACATGACATACTGAATACTAAATGTCAAGGTCCACTTTATTAGAATGACACATGCGAAAACTGCAAAACAAATTGTCATTCAATGGATTTTTATTCCAAAACTTGTAATGCCCATCCTCATTCACAGCATAACATAATGATTCTTTGTACTGGACGTCTGGGAAACTCCTTAAAGCCTAGTTAAGGTTTTATGACATGTTGTATACGGTACTATTGACACATCGTTAAGCTCAAGACATGGATGCTCACTGAAAACAGGGATTTTAGCAGCTTAACGAGAGGTTCATCTAATAAAATGTTCACCTATGATATCTTTAGAAAATTGTACACCATTTTATCCATCACAAGAGGGAAACTGAAGTTTGTGTCACTTAGTAAACTACTCACTTCCCACACCAAAGTCCATGGAGAAAATCAGTGATTTTACATCACACATGAGATGTTGATCCACTGCCTCCACCAACAAGTTAAAATAAGTAATTTCATAACTTCAGGGTTTCAAATCCTTTCTTATTTACTCATGTCCCACAAACTTACCACATATGGCAGCAGTATAGAACATCAGCTCCCAAATATCTGTTAGCCAAACACTGTGATTTTCTCTATGGTCTTTGGTGTAGAAGAGAGAAAGGTCAGTTTCCTTCTGGATGACACTAAATTATGTTTTCTAGTGCTGCCAAACAATTAAAATATTTAATCACAATTAATCGCATTAATGTCATACAGTAGTTAACTCCCAATTAATGGCACATTTATATCTATTCTAAATGTCCCTTGATTTCTATTTGTCCCATTATCTTTTCTCATTTTAATGCTTTTATCAACATAGAAAAGTGGTGTTGCATTTAACTGACAGCACTAATGTTTTCACATTGTATTCCAACTGTGACTACAATTTGATTAAAGCCATCATGAATATTTGATATATTAATCATGTTTATAAACAGCAAACATATTCAGAGGATACACCACTGACTTTGAGTTAACTCTTTGTTAAGTGGCTAAAATCCATTTTTACTTGTCTCCCTGCTGGTCGTCATGTTTTGAATAAGAGAAAGCTTACATGTCTTAAATGTCACATGTGGTGTGAGATCATTAGGATTTGCAGATGAACAGAAGCTTACATCAGCACCACTTGAACCACCAGACAAGTGAGGAGGCTAGTGACCAGAACCACTGAGCTATGAACCTGAACGGCCATATTTTCACCAGGTGTGGTAGCTTCGACTACATTTAGGCCCTGGCAATGCCTCTGGTCAGTGCCCACACAGGCAGCGTAGGCCATGGCGTGGGCGACATAGTTTTGCTCATTGACGCCCTGGAAAATGTGAGCCATGGGTCCACGGGCCAGCACTGCCACATCCTCTCCACTGTGGGTGGCCGACTCTGTGGGCACTGCCGCCAGCTGGACGTAGTCTTTAGTTTCTGGAAGACACCAAATTATCTTTTCACATTATATTCCAACTGTGACTACAATTTGAGTTGACATTAAAGCTGCTATAATGAATATTTTATATATTAATTATGTATAAAATAATTGACCTATTCGTTATATGAACACAAACAAATATAATCATTCTTATGTCTTTAAATTGGCATAATACTGTATACCTGTTTTGACATTTGTAAGTTTTTTTGTGGCAAAAGAAACAGTAAATGCAGCTTTAACTGAAGTATATCTCAGTAACTCTGATAAGACAAGATTACAGTGTCTGATTATGATTTCACCTTAAACCACAGTACGTAACTTTGCTGATTTTTGTTTTGATTATTATTCTGCCTCTGTTCTGTCAGGCAATACTATCAGACCAGACTGAGGAGGCATTTTTGGTTCATGAAACAAATCATGACCTCTGAGTCTTTAACAAAACACAGCATATACACCCCACCCCCCACCGTTGGCCATCTGGTCAAAGCTCCACCCCCAAAAAGTGAAATTTGACTGTATATGGTCTATTCTTCTGGTCATGCAAAACATTCTCTCTCTATGTAGTTCTATACCGTATGTACAGTACATGTATTACGAATACATGACGTTTATATATGTAAATGGACACTGGAGTGTCAAATGTCATATTTGTTTTTACCTCATATGTACTGTACATATACTTTATATACGGAAATTCACTGTATGCACATATTTTACACACTGTACCTTTACAGTGTGTTGAACTGGCCTGGAATGAAGAGATACTGAGTGTGTCTTACTTGTGTTGACATTGCGGATATCAGGGCGCGAGCCGTTGATGAGTTTGTGTCCAGGTCCATTGCCGTACATCAGGATGGTGTAAGGCTGTATGTCTGTAGCCCACAGCGGGGATTTACCTGGAGGAGGGTCCATCAGAAATCTTGTCTTATTTGAGCTATCGTTACATGCAGACACCATACACACACACACACACACACACACACACACACACAGAGACACAGGTCTCTTGGGCTGTGAAAGGTCTGGAGAAGGTTGAGTATCTCAGCATTTCTCCCAGATGAGCCATTAGCCTCCTGAGTCTCCACACTGATGAAGAGCTCCGAGTTTCACAAGCACATTAATCACCGCTTCCCCTCTGGGAGGAAGAAGAGGAAAGAGGAGGAGGAGGAGGACAGGACAGGGCAGAAAGAGCGAGCAGAAAGATGATAACAGCAGGAGGATTACATAAATGCACAATCAATACAGCCTGGAAGATACGCTGAATTTGTGGGCATGAATTTTTAAACAATCTTTTCGGTTAAACTTGTCATTATGATGTTAAAACTGATTCTACAGTGTAAAGGTAATAGAACCCATGCCCACATTAGCCTTATACAGCCTGGCTTTCACTATGGCATTATCAAAAACCCATGGGACAACATTTTTGTGGAACAAGAATTTACCTTTCCTAAAAAACACATTTGCTGTGCATCCACTGTGCCATAAAATCTACAACCTGTCTTTAAAGAAAAACTGTGCTGACCTCTCAAGGTAATCCACACACTTTTCAGAGGATATCTCAACATTTGACCAAAAATTCACAGCTACATAACATTCAATTGAACTTGAAGCTCCTCTAGATTTTGGCCTAAATGATTCTCTGGTCACATACACTCTATACATTTTACAGTGTCACACAAAACAAGACAACCAATGAATAATTTTAACCCTTCATATTAGACTCTTTTCTAGACATCACCACTCAAAGTGCTTTACAATATAGTTTCTCCATTCACCCATTCATGCTCAGTGCATCTGTCCTCGCCAGTCACTTCTTAAAGCAGAACAATGCTGCTAATTTAACATCTTCAGAGTCATTGTGATGGTTAAATGTCTGTTTAACCGTCACCCACTGTCTGCTAGCAGAAAACGAGCCTTGCAAGATCAGGGTCGCCGAGAACAGTCCTCCGAATCAGGGGGTCTCATGAAGTCTCGGGTCTTGGAAGAAACACAAATTGCTTCAAGGCACTACACAAGCATACACCAGGCACTGGCGCTAAGATCAAGGCAGCAATAGTCTCAAAAATGCCATTTGCCATCAACATGGCTCCACGGCTTGAGTTTAAGGAATACGTTGAAAACAAATGCACATGGTCAGGAGAGGGGACAGGAGGAGGGAGTGTCAGCGGTGAGTTTTTATATCAGTGAGGATAAAACAATAGAAAATGGATGGATGGATGTTTATGGTGGTGTCATAAAAATGTGTAATCCAAAACTGGAGAGGAGTTTCTGGAAGAAAAAGGCAAAAAAAACTGAGGCTGTGGCAACAGTTCATTAATTGTTAATTAATGCTATCAGGTGAGAAAAGCCAAATTGAAGTGAACATAGAGAGAATCATGTAAGTCAGAGAGGGGCATCAGGGTTGATAATGAGACAGGTATAGACGCTGGAGAAAAGCAAGGGACTGAAATAGAAAGGCAAGGAACAGCAAGGCCGCTGGCTGTAATTGTTCACACAGGCTGTAATTGCAGGGGAGAGCGAGCGGGGGAAATGTCAAGCTCCTGGTGACAGAGGCACACCGGAGCACCAGGAGGAATCTCACACACACATAAAGAAAAAAATGCCACCTCAATGTGTCTAGTGTCATGGCGTACAAACACACCTGCAGGGGGAACAGCTAGATGGAGCAAAAGATGGGGAGTTTTCTCCCTTCTCTCAAAGGAGGGACAGTGTCATCCAATGCATGAAAATATTCCTACTAAACTACAGAGGAAAGGAATTAAAGTCATAAGTTCATAATTACCCAGAATGCTTTGTCCTCGGAAGGGGAATCCATTGGAGAACTACGGTGGATTTCACACACCAGAAAGGATAATGTTCTTTTGTGTCTTAAGCTTCAGTCATAAGCTTTAGCTTCATAATGAAAAACACAGACCTGGCTGGTTTTATTTTGTAAGTCGGCCCAATATTGGCCTATTTATGTAATATTGGTTCAGCTGAAAAACCGATGCCGATAAAGTAACACCTGGATTTTTGCAAAACAAATGTTTGGTTTGCATTATAACGAGCTTAAAATGCAGTGTGCATTAGAGGATGGATGAAATTCAAGTGAAGAGGAAGTGCTTTTATTTTGATATCCAGAGAAAACCCAGAGTGTAATTAACTGCATGAACACCAAAAGTAGCAGTAATCTAGATAACATGTATGAAAACAGATGATTACTGCACCATGCCTGCACAAACATGCCGTGTTTAGTTAACACATTTATGCTTAACAAACTCAAGACGTGCATCACACCCAGAAGCTCTGCCCGCTTTACCAAGTATGCATCAGGGTTGAGGATTTTTCGGAAAAGTGAGATTTCTCTCAAAATCCTCTATTGTAGTGAAAACTTTGGGACCTCTAGCTTTGGAAATGGTTGCCGGCGCCGGCTTTTCCTTGGCAGCCAGCCCTCAGTACGTCACTTCCAGCACCACAGCCCTCCTCAACCCTGCATCGGGTGGTGACTTGAGTGTATTTGGGAAAGCCATGTATCCCAGAATGCATTTAGCAAGAAATACAAACCTGAAATAAATACATTTCTGTGTTCCGGAATGCAGTTTTAAGATCACTTGAGGCGAGAAATGTGTCATTTAGAAAGCATGTATTTATAGTTTGGCAGCGATGTTGTTGCCTGTATGTGTTGGACAATATCGGCATATCAAATAAAAGCCAATATCAAACATCCCTAATAGTAACAGTTTAATTCAATCAGATATGAGTGAATCATTTGTCTTTGTGTAATTAAGAAGACTCAATAAGAAGAATTATTTAAATCTTAAATCTGTATCATTCTGGCATGCTTAATCCCACTCCATTCCATTCCAATATTATCCAACTCATTCCAACCTGGAGCATGCACATGGGGAACTGCATATAGGACATGCATACCTTCATAGACGTGGGTGGATGATTATATTTTCTCACACAGTAGTGGACAGCTGCAGACTTGCAGACACAGGCTCTAGATCTAGCTAGATAGATCTAGAGAACTAGATCTAGATAGTCTAGCTAGATCTGCTGTGATGTTGTACTTTTTCTAACGTTACTAGTTGTTGCAACAGCATGTGAAAAAAACTACCAAGTTTGCAAGGCCAAAAAGAACGTTAATCTCGCGATTAAAAAATTGACGCCGTTAAAATGTGTTTGTGCATAACTGTTAATAACGCAGTAACTGACACCGCTAATATCCTCATTTATATACTGATAAATTACATGATGCAGATATTTGGCTTGACCTGGACTATATAGTCTTTATTAAGAAAAAAGTACATTTTTAGTGACATTTAATAAGCTATGACTTATGTACTGTATTAGAAAACCCATTTACCATGTTTAAAATTGGCACACAGCCCATGTGAGGTAAATTACCCAGGGCCAGTGTTAAAATACACTGCATCTCCCTCACTTATTTCAGATGGCGAGGAAAAATATAAAATATGGGAGTAAATTGTAATTTGGGAAAGAAGTTCTTCATTATATAGTTCTACTTTAGCAGAGTCTTGGCGCATCTATCCTCTTCATCAGTGATACTGGAACATGAAGGGAGCTGCTGTTAATAAGTGGTGGTCTTGGTGAGCTGTCAGGGATTGGGTGCCATATTTCTGCTACTATTTATACTCTTGCCTGTTATTTTAAAGTCATTGTGAAGAAGGCGCGCAGCCGCATTACAGAGTCCCCAGGCATGTGCCTCGGATTGAAGAAGAGATGAGGCGAGAGGTGGCCATGTGGAACGAAAATCACGTCAGCCAACCACACTACACACACACACGCACACACACTGCGGCAAGCCTCACTAAACTGCACTCAGAATCGACGTTCAGCAGCTCCTCTGCAAGTACACACTGTTCTCTACTGCCATATATTCAATGATGATCACCACGACACCGTCTCAGTGTTTTTCTGGAGCATTGAACAATAACGTTAGGTATCATGGAGTTATCTTGTCCACATACTAGTGTCACTGATTGCGTGTATAAATTGATGTTTATTCTTTTGTTACATGGTGTCCATTAATTATAGGGGAGAGTTTGTGTGAGTTCTCTGCGTGTGTACGTGGATTTTCTCTGGGTTCTCCGGTTTCCTCACACAATCCAAAAACAGGCAAATTTGGGACACTTTGGACACAGTGAGCGTGAGAGTGGACTGTTGTTTGTCTCTATGTGGCGACCTGTCCAAGGTGCACCCTGCCTGTTCCTATGACAGAACAGTGAACAGTGAGTGAGAGTGAGTCTGACTGTGCTCTGTGCTAATTATCACCAAATGTATCTACCTTTTTCAGCAAATTTGTGTCCATTTGATGGACAAACGCACAATTTCAGGCCAATTTAAGAAACAACTTAATGGACAGAAATAGCCTTTCTCCAGTTTGGTTGATGGATAAGTGATAAATAAATTTACTACGAACTTAACGTGAATCTCCTTCACACGGCGAGATCAGCTGTGCACATTTAGCACCAAACGATGTTCTTTGAAGGCGTTCGTGTAAAGTGCTCCCATACTTTTGACGACCTGGGTCGTACATTTTTCTCTGCTGTTCTCCGTCATTTTTCAAACGCTTCTTCCAGAATCACGTCACGTGAGCTACACAAGGCGTGGCATTGGTTCTCTACTTCTTCTTCTTCTTTAACGGCAGTCGGCATACAGCTTAATGAGGCACACTGCCACGACCTTGTTTTCACATTTTTGACCATTGTATGTGTGAAAGTTAGCACAGTTTCAGGAGGAAGTGGATGTGACGATGGAGTTGCAGTTGCTGATTGCTCACCCCATTTGGAGCATGCAAGAGAAAGATGGACTTCAGCTATAGACGTCAGGACAAATTATTTTACTAAATGAGTTTGTAGTTTATGTGTGTGTGTGCAGCTGTTTATTAAAGTTTCTTCAGCTGTGCGTGGCTGTTGCCTGTCTGCACTGAATCGTCAGCAAGACCTGCCACAGTATGGTATTGATTCTGAGTCTGGAGAATCAATACCAGTGAATCTGACAAGCGTCCGTGGCTCCGCACGTGTCTCTTTGGTTGGCCACGGACTCAAAGCCACTCCACTCTTACCAACCCTTTGCATAATAAAGGCACTGACATGTTGCATATAAATGTATAGTCAGCAGTCCACAATGGACAAATCAAGCATCTTTTGAGTTTTGATGTAGTTGAAGGTTACATGGGTAGTTTCACCTGGAAGAGGGAGAGTGAGGGAACTTCAGCTGCATCATACATGTTCACCAATAAATACTGCTAAATTTTACACACTGTACCTTTAAAGCTCAATAATTGCCTGAAGTACATATTAAAGTCTTATTCTATTCTATGGTATTCTATTGTCTGTAATTTGGTGATGAGGCCATTTTAGAAAACACTTTTGATATGTCAGCAAACCACCACAAATACAAAATTACAGTACTGTGTAAAAGTATTAGGGCACCATTAGATGTGTTGTTTTAGCAATGCTGTAACGAATAATTATAAGAAAATACTGGAAATGTGTATGCAGATTTAAAAGAACTTATTTTTCTGAACTGACTGTTTCTGTTTTAGTGTCACGTATTCAGTGTGACCTACCCTTACACTTTAACAACAGCATGAACCCTGACCCTCTTAAACCTGGAGGGGTTGCTAATCTATGAGACCAACTTTCAGTACTGTATATGGTTGCAACATCAGCCTCCTTTGTGATTATTACTGGGTAAGTGATTCAATTAATCCACCTAGATCTTTTTTCCACAGAAACTCAATATAACATCCAATTATGCAATATTTGATCAATGCATTCATTACTGGTTGTGTGTGGTCTTGTCCTCACCCTCTACTAGCAGGAAGAAGCCATTAGGATTCTTCTGGAGAATGCGGATGGCCTTTTCTGTGGTCTCAACAATGGAGGGGTCCATGCTTGGGTCCCTTTCCACCTCGAAGCGCAGATCACCAGGTTCAAACAGAGCTGGGGGATGAGATGCATAAAAAAAATAAAACAGTGTAAGAGCCCAGGCTTTGTGTGAAAATACAGTAAATCCATTTCATCGGCCCACAGTGGAGGAGCAGCTGAAAGGAAAGTCCTGTCCTCCCACCACGATTGCTATTTCCAGCTCACACCAGAAACTGCATGATGACTGAATCTGTAAATCTCCTTCACACCACCACACAACACAAAGAACAACCTACGTTTGCTGACATGATACATGAAAATGACTGTCCACTTCCCACCCAGTAAGGGTCGACCAAATTAGACACTGTAGCTGGGGAAAATATTGGAGAGCTGAACTGCTGCATTTGTTGGAAACCAAAAATGTTGTTAAATGTTCGCCCCATGACTGCTGTATACTTAAATAAGCAACTGTAAGCTTGCACATCTACATTGACAATTGTAAACCCTAGTGTTGATGGTGACACAGTCCCAAAGTTGCCAAAAAGCTAGAAAAAAAAGAAATCATCAAATTTTTTTATGTGTATTTGTAGAAATTAGTGGCGTATTTCCATATTTACTGGTTCTACTCGCCTCGCCACATCACGGCACAGTTTAGGTAGCGTTTCCACTAGCATAGTAACCTGGTACCAGGTACTACTTTTAGTACCTGCTCCGACGAGGTTCCAAAAGCGTGCTGAGTAGGTACTATGCGATGATTAGTCAGACTGCTGGTCACTGACTAGCCAGAGTGCCGTCATAGGAAGAGACGTCCGACAAATCAAGCCGGACAGCACCGAACTGCAGATCACTTAAAACTACTTAACGATCCTAAAAATGTGGGTTAATCAACAACAACTACCATGGAAATCTCTACATTTATCAAAGGAGTCTGGTGTGTTTAGGGACAGCGATGACGATCGTAAGTGGCATCACAGACCCTGCTGCTGTCGTCTGTGGAGTAGGAGTCTGTGCTCCAGAGACGTCCGACACACAAATCAAGCCGAACTGTAGATCAGTTAAAACTATTTGACAATCCTAAAAACATGGGTTAATCTCCAACAACTACAGGAGTCTGGTGTTAAGTCACTCGTCACTCGTTTGTGTGTGTGTGGCGTATAAAACAAAGTCACCGCAGTTTCACGCAGCCGCGCAGTGATGACTCCGCCCATGTTGAGTAGGTACTTTTTATTTTAGTGAAGATGCAACCTAAACCATGTCCTGTCGTGCCGTGCCGAGGCGAGTAGAGCCGGTGGAAATATGCCAATAGTCAACTGACTGTGCTCTGTGCATCCCAGCATATCCAGACACATGGATGCTCACAATCACTGAAAACAAATCTACTTAACTACTTAACAAAAGACTTTCCTAATACAATCTATTCCTACTGTATTTAAGTTTATGATGTTTCAGAAACTAAATGTGTGTATATCCAGCCATCATGTGGGCCCCATACGGATTATATTTGGTCTGACATTGGTCCAATGTGAGTGGTAAATTGTGATTACAGACATTTACATCATCACAGATAGGTAGTGGTTGACACATGTGCAATTTTAATATCTATAAATTGCAGGGACTGAGTGTTTGCAGGAAGTAGAGCACACACCTTCTTCTGGGAATGAACTTCTATGAATGTATTTAGACCTTGAAAACATTATGTAGGTCAGGAACAGTTTGAATAGTCTATTCAGACTATGAGTAAACCAAGGACACTACATGTGTTCTTATCTCATTGAGAGCAAGGAGGGAAACACATCGTGGATGATGTCAAATGCAGTGTCTAACTGAGGGGAAAAGAAAAGAGAAAAGAAACTCACCCATCAGGTAATCTGTTTTTTCCGGGTCAACAGCATCAAAATCTGTTTTATTCCACACATAGTGCGCTACCTGTTTAACACACAAGGCGACACATTGTAACACTGAGTGGGAGGAAAAAGCATGTATTGATTTGATTGATTGATGAAGTGTTTTCATGCATGTAACATAACAACTTGGATTCATACACAGCACCAGTTAAGAAACCCAAGGCTACTGTTCGTGTGTCTGTATATGTGTGTTGTGATCCTCCAGTCTCTGTTTTCAATAGCTGTTCAGTGTGCAACCAATTATGAACATAACACTGATACAGTTGAGTTCACTGTCTTTATCAGATCTCTGCAGAAAGATCTCACAGTCTATCGAGCAGAAGAGACAATGGATTTGTTTGTTTGCTTTATTGGACAAAAATGAACCATCACGACCTCTATAACCCAGCATGGACATTCAGTTTTCTTTTGCCTGAGTACACTACCGGCCCAGGGTATGATAGTAGTCGTTTGATTTAGTTAAGTTGATCGAGATTAATTTTGAATATATTTTTTGTTGACAAATGGCCACAACAGTAACTATGTATAGCCTTTATAGCTGGAGTCTGACTCTCACACATTTCTACCCCTTTATCTTCCACATGAGGGGCCTGAAGCCAATCACAGTTGACATAGGGCCAAGTACAGTACATGTAAGACTTTTACTCAATATTCTAAAAGGTGACTTTAACTTCTACCAAAGTCATTTTCTGGTAAGATACTTGTACTTTTGCTCAAATATCGCTTTCAAGTACTTTATACAAGACTGCCTCTGCACGCTTTCTTGGAGCTAGAGAAAACACATGCACACACAGGGAGAACACAGAAACTGGCTGAGCCAGGATTCAAACCTGGGATTCAGACTGATGACTTTCTTGCTGTGAAGCAACAGTGTTAGCCACTAAACCACCTCTGTTTATAACCTTGAGGAAATCTTGCCGGAGATATTTGATAACGAGCAGCCCAACAGACTTTGACTTATCACAGGGACATTCTTACTGCATATACAGTAGAGTATGTACAGTATATAAGTATGTGTGTGACTCTCAGCTAAACCTAGCCCTCACTGTCATCTCACTGTTTTTGTTTTTGGGTTGTTTTTTTGGCAAATCTGCTTACTACAGCTTTAAACGCTCTGACTTCACACCTTGTTTCCTTCTATTAGCCATTATTATTTTGCTACTTCACTTTCCCATGACTCAATAAAGTAGTTTTTTTTCTTTTAAAAGCGTTTCATTGCTGGTCACTGTGCCTGGTTAAATAGAGCTACCTTTCCCATTTTCATCTTCTTCCACTCATTGATGAGATTGTGTCCATCCTTCCTCTTGCCTCGAGAGGAGAAATCTCTGGGGTATTCTGGGTCCTTGGTGCCTCTGGGCGTCATGTACTTTCTGCCACCACCGATGATCACCTGGAAACACAATCACATATCACACATTGAAGTGGCAACCTATGTGCCGCTCTTGCATGACATAAAGTTTATGTACTTGTGCTTTTCGTGAGGCAATAAACTCCAAAGGAAATAAAGAGGGAAACGAGGCCCACGTAAAAAAAAATGCTGGGATTTATTCTCAAAATATAATCCACATTGACCAAAAAATAAAAGCCTTCAAGTCCTGGGTATCCGAATAAGTTTCTTATTAGAAAAGTGTTGCTCCCGTCCTGCTCCAATAACTTAATTAGAAAACAGAGATGCCGACAGGTGCCTACATGGCCCATTTACTACAGTTTTACTACAATAAGCTGTGCTTTATGGTAGTATCGGTTTGCGGTAGCAAGACAAAATAAGAGTATCTACTGAATAAACATTAATTACATGAAGATAAAACAAAATATGAGTTATGATTAATCATTATAAATTAAATCAAAATAGATATTAAGTAATTAGGCTCAAAAGTGCAAACATAAGCCTGAAAATAACGTGAATTTGTATATTGTGGCAAATAAACTCACATCAATGTCAGTATTTTTGAGAAGCTGGGAGGAGATGTCAGTGCATCCATCCCTCTTGGCAGCATCAGGCATGTCAGCGTCACTGTACCACTTCCTACTGGCACTGTGGGCATAGCTGGCAGCTGGAGTAGCGTGTTGCACCCGTGTGGTTGTGACAATACCAACAGACTTACCTACAAGATCAGTGTGTTTCACGGTTAATATACAGCAGCATAGTATAAGTCTGTGTGCTCAGAACATTAAATGTATGATGTAATCATCAGGGTAAATATTCATATATATTCATATCATTTAGGATTAAAGGGGGTATATGTAAGAAATGACTATGATGTGTCATCAGAGATTAAGGATACATACATTGACAAAGGGGGAAGTACATTATATATATGATATGTAAACTAGGTTGCACAGTACAAGGTCCTTGTCAAGGTCCAACAATCATAAGCAATAGATAGACATGAAATACAGTCGCCAGTAATTAGGATATAAAACCATGTTAACAGTGTTAAAGCTGAAGGTTATCATCAACACTATCAAGGCCAGTTTTTTAAAGTCTAACAACAGCAACAAAGTGCAAACAGGTTGTGAATTTAAAATAGCTTATAAAAACTAATAATGTTACAAACATGTTCTGGTGGTAGCTGTTCTCCACACTGTTGCACTGGCTGTAAAGTATTAGAAGAATGAGTGAACTTTTACCAAAGTAGATCATTTTAATCCACAGACGTTTTGTCTTTGACAACAAAAAATGGCAAAAAAACAAAACCAAAACCATATGGAATTAGTGTCTTGCCCAAGGACCCATCTGCATGTAGACTAGCAGAGCTGGGAATCAAACCCACATCCTTCCATTTCAAAAATAAGTGTCTCATTTGGAAGTTTATGTTCAGAACTTGGAAATTTCAAGTTCGGACTATAAATAGAACGCGACATTACACTTTTACTTTTAGCCCGCGGTTAGCACACAAATGCTAACAGGATATGAAATAAATATCATTAAGTTTGGGTATCATACACGTTTATGATCTCTACGATAACAATAAACGCAACTAAAACTTATAAACGTGTCTGTCCTCATCTGCTGATACGGTCACAGGTGACGAGGACGGCATTTGATCGGCGGAGGCCACCGTAGCGCTCAGGGAAGGGAGGAGGTGAGCACAGGAGCACTTCTGCATTGCAAATTTCAGCCTCTCCTCTAGAAACTAGAAACTAGAAACTTCCTCTTTAAACATAAACAATCTGTTACAATCAAACCATTGTCAAATGAGGTCACTGCACAGTCTAAATGCTCCTCTATGCACTAACATACGCCTGGCCACATGAGCTGCCTTATGTGGTTCTGTGGTTAGCCTTTCTGCACCACACAACTCAATGCTCAGGTAGACGGAAGCAATAACAATACTGTGCTAGTAAAGAGAGGCGACTGCAAACACAAAGAAGCGTCCACAAAAAAGATTCAGGAGTAAATTCTACAGCTAAAAACAACGATTTGTTAAGATGTTTGATGGGATAAACCACCGCCCCTGCACTGCTGCTGTATGCACACAAATACTCCCTTGGTCAGATCTGATAGTGTTGCTTGACCGCGCCTGTTTTCAGAATTTTTCAACTCATTTGTATTTATGAAGACCAAACAGAGGCAGAATATAAACATCCACAATACTGTAACTGTCACGCACTGCGGCTTTAGACTCATGAATGTTGTTGTTGGCAGAGTTGTTTATTATGTATACATGCTGTAGTGTGTGTTCTCAAACCATATTCTCGTCTATGCCCTTTTTTTGACATGAAGCATGAAGCATTACCGGCGTCTTTGGCCCATTTCAGAATAGATGTGACCTCCCTGCCCTTCTGAGTCTTGCATGCTCCGTTGCGTGCAGCTGCACTCACTCCGATGGTGTTGAGGTTGGTTTTCACTCCACACAGGTAAGCTGTACCTGTGGCTGCACTGTCAGGAATCTGAAAGTCCACACTATAGGTCTGCACACACACACACACACACACACACACACACAGAGTGTGTAGATAAAACATGCAGCATAGAAGCTAAAACACTGATGTTCCCACGTAAAAGAAAATCATTTAAAATTAAAGAAATAAGCGAATGAGGCATTGAGTGCAACATCATAAATGATTACAGTACTGTAATTCATCAAGTATGAAATATCTGCATACATTTCAATATCAATTGTATATTTAAAAATGAATAGAAAAACACAGCACAGAAAGTAATTTAGAATTAAACATTGTAAACATACAAACTATAAAATCCATGACATTGCACAACAAAGAACAAAGAGATTTTTAAACATTAATGTAAATTCAGAAACATCGAGTAGTACTTCGAGAATAAAGTCATAGATTTATGAGAATAAAGTCATAAATTTCCAAGATTAAAGTCGTACATTTACGAGAATAAAGTCGTAAATTTACGAGAATAAAACAACAGGTTATAATATTACGACTTTAATCTCATACATTTACGACTTTAACCTCATAAATTTACGACTTTAATCTAATTAATTTACAATTTTATTCTCGTAAATTTACGACTTTAATCTAATTAATTTACAATTTTATTCTCGTAAATTTAAGACTTTAATCTCGTAAATTAAGATTTTATTCTGTGTGTCCTTGGGCAAAGGACTTAAACCTGCGTACCTGGTGGCTATTTTGGCAGCTTGTGATTGGGCATGCAAGATGTGCTGAGTGAATGAATGAATGGCAAAACTGTATTGTAAAGCAGCTTTGAGTGGTCAATTAGACTAGAAAAAAAAGAGTAGTAAAATTGGTGTATAAATACAGATAATTTACCATTTAATATGACAAATTGAATAATTTAATTCAATATATACACACGTGTGTGTGTGTGTGTGTGTGTGTGTGTGTGTGTGTGTGTGTGCATGTGCGTGTGTGTGTGCACACACCTTTACCAATCCCACATTTGGGAATGTGTCCATGGTCATCACAGTCTCTTCTCCTGTCTGGTTCTGCAGTTGACCCTTGAGAATACGAGCTGCTGTAAAGGTTGTGATCCCCATTCCTGACACACACACACACACACACACACGCAGACAAATACACAATTCTCACACTTTATTTTTTGTGAAACTGGGACAGGAAACAGTGTGGACAGGTGGCAAAATTACTTTTTAAAGAAGTCAAGCACCAATTCCTGATTTTGATTCTCTGTATTCACCCATCAGGAAAGACTGTGTGATGTCATTCGTGTGAGGAAGTGACTGTGTTACTGTGTAACTCACCATCTCCGAGGAAGAACAGGATGTTCTTGGCAACGTTGGTATTGAGCTTCCTGTCCAAAGCTTCCTGCAGCGTCTTCCGGGCCTGTGTCCGCCAGAACTCTGGGTTCTCCTCTTCGACTGATCAAACATATAAATCAGCAGGAGCATTATAACTTCATTCAACCAAGTCATTCTCTGTTGTTTCTCTTTCTTTTTTCTTCCTCTTGCCTTTGCTTTGTTTTTTGATTCCCTTGAAGTGTGTTTAATGGTTTCCATGTTGCCTCTTTGTCATTTCAAAGCACAAAGCTTTGGTGACAGGGTCTTGTGAGGAGATTTCAAACCACAGTGTTGTTGCACTCGATTGCAGAATTTTGGTTAATTTATTGATTTTTTGTGGGCTAAACTATATCATCTGCTCTTGAGGGGGGCCCTCTAACCACGAGGCCTCAAGTAGTTACCTGCTTGAGGTTTAATTAAAGAATTAAATAATAAGTACCTACTATCAAGCATAAGTTAAGCATGAATACATTATGAATTCATCATTTATAACGCATGAATACTCATTAGTATGTAGTTTATAAACACAGATATAACTCATCCCATCAGCTGAGGAACAGTGTCCAAATAGCTGCTTTAATCCATCAGCTCGGTCCAGCAGGAGGAGCCTCTGTACTCAAGGAGCCAATCAGCATTCACCTCCAACAAACGAGTTTGTTGATGAAGTTTAGTACATGCCAGCACTGTGTATTTAGCGCCTTGCTTATAAATGATGAGTAAAACATTTATAACTGTGTTTATAAACCGTATACTAATGAGTAATAATGCGTTATAAATGATGAATTCAATATTTATTAATGCTTAACTAATGCTTGATTAGTGTGTACTTAATTATAAAGTGTTACCGAGAAGGGATGTGAATTAAGGGCCTACGTGGAACTGGTGACCTGTCCTGGGTTTACACTGCAATTAATGAACATTGTGAATTAAATACATTTATTCAAATACAATGAATGAATGAAACAGTTTTGCACAAATTAAAAGAAAGACAAAAAAAATACAAATAAAAGGCAAGAATAATCAATAATATAAAGAAAATGTCATCATATTTGCAGAATAACAGATCTAGACGGAAGGAGAATAAAAAAGAAGAGAGAACTCTTTTTTGAAGCCAAGCAACATTAAGTCTTTAAAGTTTAATGTAAAATAATCATTTTTGAAACTTTCAGATTCAGTTATTCATATAACATCCATTTGAACCTATTGAACACCAGAGTGAGTAGAATCAAAACACCAGTGGGCGCTACTCTTTGTTTATTAGCATGTTGGATTGTATCCTCATGCCTCTGTCATTATGCTCTCTTACCTGCTGCACTTTTATTTGCAGCCAAATGCAGCCACTTACACAACTGTGTGACTGTGCTGCTCTGAAATGTTTGAAGCCCCTTACAAAACAATATAGGTGATGAAATGAGGGCAAAGAGGAGAGAACAAAGTGAGAAAAGAAACCAAGTCCTGAACTGGATATGAACATAGTTTTAAAACAATGCAGCGAAAATAAAAGATCAATGTGACTCCGGGGTAAGAAGGTCATTCTTCAAGATCAACATTTCCAGGCCACTGTGAAGTATTCATGGAAAAAACAACAACTGTGTGAAAACAAGAATAATTTGAATCGCTGGTTGTGGTTGTGGAAATGGAAGCACTTCACAATAAAGACTGAAGGTATCAAGACAAAGTTGTGTATGAACTATAAAAGAACGCTTTTCTATGTTCAAAGGTGGTGATCAGAACATTGAAGTCATATGTAGGTACGTGCATGTAGATCACTTAGACCCATGCTTCTCAAACTGCCAGGGGACAACGCACTTGATTTATAACACCAACATTAAGTTGATTTCAGTTCTTATAAATTAAAAAAAAAATTACTAGAATGTGATTGACAGCTGGTATTGTCCAATAGGAGCTTAGATGCAAGTGATGTCTGTGAACCTCTGGTTCCAAAGAAAGAAAGAAAGATTGTAGTGCAAACTCAATTTTAGTAAAAGACAAAGGTAGTTAAAGGGATAGTTCATGACTTTTAAAGTATGGATATATTGAGCTATGAAAAAGAGACTTGCCTCAAACATTTTATACATGTTTATTATGAGATCTTAAGAATATGAAAACGTTTTGTGAAGTGACTAAAACATGTTCTCGTGTCCCTGCTGGCAGCCATGTTGTCAGTCTAAAGCTGATTCTGGGCACATGGGTCATGCTTAACACATTCTACACAACTGCACTCAGGGTTACCAAGGGTCCTTGAAATCCTTGAAAGTTTGTGACTTTGAAAGAAAAAATGCTCTAAAGTAGACATGGGTCATTGAATTTTGCGTGACAAAGTTAAGTTAAGTTAATATTTAGACTAGAGCTGCAACTAACGATTATTTTCACAATCGATTCATCTGTTAATTAAATTCCCGATTAATCGTTTGGTCTATAAAATATCAGAAAACCTTAAAAAAATGTTAATCGTGTTCGTCAAACCTGAAAATGATGATGTTCTCAAATGTCTTGTTTTGTCCACAAACCAAAATGATTGACTTTTAATGATTTCTTTGTTATCCAGAGCAAAGAAATGAAAAAAAAAACTCACTTTTAAGAAGCTTAAACAAGCGGAAATCTTGTTTTAATCATGAAAAAGTCTTCAAAATAGTTGTCGATTAATTTAGTAATCGATTAATAATTGATTAATTGTTTCAGCTCTAATTTAGATAAATGTCTCCCTTGTTTGTTATGACACCAAGAAAATGACAAAGACTGACTTCTCCAAGAACCAAAGGGCAATCACTGGTCCAGATGCAGAGCGAGCTGCAAATGAATTAAAGTGGACACTGAAATGGATCGTACAAGTTGCCCTCCGGTCATGTCAGCACATTTGGTTCCTTGAATTTCTGGAAAGTCCTTGAAAAGTCTTTGAATTTGATATAAACCAAGGTGTGAGAACCCTGTACACCTACATAAAAGCATACTCAAATATAAATTTAAAGCTAGAATAGATGAATCATAATGGTCCATTGCTTAAATCTGCCATTTCATGTTTAACGGGAACACTTAGCGACATGGAAATTGTCTATTTAAAGTTTTGGTTGAGGTGAAAAGTCTGGGGAGTGGTTCACCCTGAGCAACTGAAGTGCATGATCTAGTTCAGTCATCACTAAAGAATAAAGGTCAAGATCCACAGATGGGTCGAAGGTCTTTTTTCTATAGCTAAATAAATGTGCACAGAAGTACACAACTGTACATATACACAATACTAGTTGCATTACTTTCACAGCAAACGTGTGCATATTTACAGTAAAGTATTGTCTCCTACATACTTTCACGGTAGGTCCCTGTAGCATTACTATAGTAAATGACGGTAAGTTGACAGCTGTTTACTATAACTTCACAGCTAATGTAATATAATTCATGTGATTTAGTAGTACAATTAAATTGTAAGTGATCATAGTTAAAGCCTGTGAAATCCTGGGGGAAAGAAACTATTTAAATTCTACACTTAACAGAATGAGACTTCTAATCTAAAAATAAATTACAACATATAATATATAATATAATATAATAAAGTACAACATTACACAATAATTATTTAAAGGGAAATTAAAAGAGGAATTATTATGATGCTTTTTTTTTCCAGTCTCTTCAAGTTTGTGTAAAAATTAAAATTGTGATGTATTTATCAGACAGATATCTCTTGGAAAAGGATGCTTTATCAATTCAAAATATTAGCTGTTACAGTAAGACAGGTTACATTATCTGACTACAAACTTGCTATTGTTACCATTTTTATTGCTAATAGTTTCACAACAGTTAGTATTGACAGAGGAAGAGAGTGAAAGCAGCTGTGTCAGTTATTACAGAGAGAGAGAGGGAGATAAAAAAGATATAAATAAAGAGAATGTGAATGTGTTTTAAGTCACAGGACGATTGAAGAAGATCTGAGTGTGTCTTCCTTGAAGTTTTAAGAGAAATCCAAAACAAAGAAGCAGCTGGAGATTAGTAACCTCAAGTATGAGCTTCAGACTGAGCACATAGCACAACAAAGATAAGTCATTTTCCTGCCTTACCTTTGGCATTGGATGAGGAACATGCCACCAGCAGAAAAACAACCAAGATGGCTCCTCTAGTCGACTCCATGGCCAGATTCCGAATGGAGACTCACTCCTGTCCTTCCACCACCATACACCAGCTGATAATCATTTTTAATCAAATGTAATAAATGCATATCAGTCCAATAGAGAAGATTGGCAAGTCTATGACCTCTAATCTCATGTTGTGGGTGGAATGGGACATAAAATAGTGAGGGGGAAAAATGGAATAAAAATAAATAAATGTTGCTAAAAAATAACCTACGATATTCAAAAGAGTTTTGATATTTTTTACTTGATTTAAAACATAAGAAATTCAGATATAATCAAAATATAAGGAATGAATTATTAACAGGAGTCAAAGCTTTAACGATATCACTCTAAAGATAGTGTTTATTTGGGGCTTTCTTTATGACACGGCACCAAAGAACTAGTGACAGTGAATGCACAGTTAACAAAGGTGTAAGGGTTTCAGATAATGCTGTGACAGATAATGTTATTATGAGATAGTTATTATGTAAGAGGCAAAGTCCACAGGGACGGAGCTGGACACACATTTGCACAGCATTTTTAGTGAGGACACTATTTCTTAGCCCCTAAAACCAGGTTTTGCTAGGAGTGTGTAGCCAATTCTTTGTTACATATTTAAGAAATCTAGATATCTGAACATATATGCAGATATCTAAATAGTGTTTTGTTTTTGTTTTTTTGTTTTTTTTAAATATTTTTATTGAGAAATATGGCACATTTGGAAAAACAGCACTGTAAGCCACAGTTGTGAAAACAGAAAAAAATAAATACTTGTAATGTAATGTGCATCACAAAGGAGTAGTAAAAGAACCATATTACTTTCTTGTTTTTTTTCCCTCTTTCAAGGTGAACAAAATCCAAACAAATATTCATAAAACTTATACATTTTTTATAAAAAACAAAAGGAGAAAATGAAAAATAAATAAATAAATAAACTAACACAAAACATAATCAAACTAACTACCTACAGGGGGATCCGTCAATCGAGAGATAAGGATGGAAGAGACCTGAAAAAATCTAATAGAGACTGCCACTTAGAATTAAATTTAGCGGAATCAGATCTTAGTGAATATTTAATTTTTTCAAGCTTCATAAAAGACATAACGTCCTGGAGCCATTGGGTACTGGAAGGAGCACTGGTTAATGATCTAGTTACATTGATCCCTAAATACTTAAAGCCAGAGGGGCTCAATCTGAAAGGGACGTCAGCTTGATCCAGTTGTAGTGCTGAGGCATTAACAGGATAACAGTCACTTTTAGCAGTATTAACCTTATAGCCAGAAAAAGACCCAAATTTATGTAGAAAGGATAAAAATGCTGGTAATGATCGGCCAGGGTCAGAGACAGCAAATCATCAGCATAAAGGGATAATTTGAATTCCATTCCTAATCTGGATATCCCAGTAAAAATAGAGGAAGACCTCAAATGCAATGACAAAGGCTCTATAGCGAGAGCAAAAAGTAAGGGAGATAAAGGACACCCTTGCCGAGTGCCACGAGACAGAGTAAAATATCTGGACTGAATGCCATTGGTGAAAATACTGGCCTGTGGGGATGTGTAAAGAAGCCGTATCCATGAGATAAAACCATTGCCAAACCCAAATTTATGCAGTACAGCGAGCAGGTAGTCCCATTCAACCCTATCGAATGCCTTCTCAGCATCAATAGAAATAGCTACTTCAGGGGTTAAAGCAGTAGTTTTGGAATAGATGATGTTTAGCAAAGTGCGCACATTGTAAAAAAGCTGACGTCCCTTAATAAATCCAGTTTGCTCCTCTGAAATTATGTATGGGAGAACATTTTCTAGACGGCGGGCAAGAGCCTTAGCAAGGATCTTAGCATCAACGTTTATCAGAGAGATAGGTCTGTAAGAACTGCAGAGATATGGATCTTTATCTTTTTTCAAAAGCAGACTTATGGAAGCTTGTTTTAAAGTAGGAGGAAGAAAGCCATTTTCCAATGATTCCATATATTCAGAGTGCAACAGTGGGGCCAATTTAGATTTAAATCTTTTTAAAAATTCTACCGGATAACCATCTGGGCCAGGAGCCTTATTATTCTGCATAGTACTTATGGCAAAATTAATTTCCTCCAAGGTTAATGGTGCATCAAGTTTTTCCGCATAGTCTTGGCTTACGTTGGGAAAATTAAGACTATCTAAGAAATCACCCATTTCTGGGGCATCAGGTGGAGATTCAGACTCGTATAACGAAGAATAGAATGAACAGAAGACAGAATTAATAGCATTAGGGTCTTCATGTAGCAAGCCCGATGAGTCTTTAATCTGAGGAATCATGCGAGAGGCGGTTTGGCGACGCAATTGGTGGGCTAGGAGCCGGCTCGCTTTGTCGCCGTGTTCATAATATGTAGCACGAGAGCGTAATAAAAGGCGCTCTGCTTCACTGGTTGATGTGAGATCAAAGTCAGTTTGTAATTCAACACGATCTTTAAGTAAGACAGGAGAGGGGCTAATAGAAAGTTGTTTATCAATGTCACCAATTTTAATCAAGAGCCCCTTAAGTTTGGCAGCACAAGCTTTATTTAAGTGTGCAGAATAAGAAATAATTTGGCCCCGTAAGAATGCTTTCAGTGATTCCCACAATAGAGAATAAGAAACAGGTTCAGCCTCATTGCGGTTGGTGACCATGAAGTCCTCAATTGAGGTTGCAATAAACTTATTGAATCCGGCATCAGACAATAACAAAGTGTTAAGCCTCCATGGTGTTCGGTACCGGGGTTGTGGGGAAAATTGTATATCCAAAGAAAGAAGGGCATGATCTGAGATCACAATAGGGTGATACTTAACTGCTGAGACTTTAGAGATTATTTTGGCATCGATGAAGAAATAATCAATTCGAGAAAAAGACTTGTCCATCTGTGAGAAAAAAGAATATTCCCTAGAATCGGGCTTATTAAATCTCCAGGGATCAACACAGCCATTCTTTAACATAAAATCAGAAAGCGCCTTCGACATTAGTGATGGATTCAAAGTTTTGGGAGAGGAACGATCTAATTTTGGATCAATAACACAGTTCATGTCCCCACCAAATATGAGGAGAGAATTGTGTAAAGGAGGAAGATTTTCAAATAGCTTATGCATAAAGTGAGGGTCATCGAAATTTGGAGCATAAATATTGACCAATAATACCTGGACCTGAAATAATTTGCCTGAGAGTATTAAGTATCTGCCATTAGTATCAGATATGCATTTAATAGGTGAAAATGGAATAGACTTACTGATTAAAATTGCAACCCCCCTGGCCTTGGAATTGAAGTTTGAATGAAATATCTCAGATACCCACGGACATTTAAGCCTAACTTGATCTTTAGTATGCATGTGGGTTTCTTGTAGAAACACTATATCCGCATTAAGTCGTTTTAGATGGGCAAGTACCCGAGACCGCTTAATGGGGCTCCCCATACCTTTAATATTCCAGCTCACAAGCCTCACAGATGAACCAGTACAAGTGACTCCAGAATTATTAGTACTGTTAGACATACACTAAGTGCTTGGTATCGGATAAAGATGAACATGACGGACCACCCCTGAGAGAAAAATAGTGTTGAGCTCAAGTTATTTGGTCTTATTTTGTAGTTGGAAATTTTCTCATTTAGTGCACATTTGTACATCTGTACAAGTTTAACAAAAGAAAGGGATAGTGCACGAAACATAAATGTAAACAAACAAACTTTCCCTTTCTTTCCCCTGATTCGGTTCATTACCAAACAATGCTGTGTTTACAGGGGACTTTTTGACGTCTGGATTCCGTTCATAGTCAGACATGTTTGTTTGTTGTTTGTTTAATTTCCCTCAGCGTAATGATACGGGCCAGAAAATAGTGCCAAACTGATCTTACATACTGATGGACAGCAGTTTTATTATTCAATGCATGTTTGTGGTTTAAAACCTGTTAGTCTGTGACACCAGCCCTCTCCTGGAACTGCTTTTCTGCACTCCGAACCTGGGCGAGATCTCCAAACCAGAGACTCGAATGATTGAACAGTGTTGCATCCACTCTACTCCTGGGGTCTATGTCATACAACTTAATGTTCAAAAATCCAAACTATCCCTTTAAACTAGTTTACTTGTTTAATTCAAGATCAAAATCACCACACTTAGTGCTTCACTTTGAAAATTCAAACTCAGCTTAGGGCCCCATAAAGGCTTGGGCCGGCCCTGATCAAAGGGAAGGAATTAGATTTGGTAATATTACAAAAGGTTCCCTCTCCCTCTCCCTCTCCGGGAACCATCACCTTACCGTGGTGGAGAGGTTTGAGTGCCCCTGTGATTCTGAGAGCTGTGTTGTCTGGAGCCTAGTGCTCCTGGTAGGGTCTCCCAAGGCAAATTGGTCTCAGCGGAGGGGCCTGACGAAGAATGGTTCAAAGACCTCATGAAAAAACAACAGAGGAAGAGAGTGACCCTGCCCGGAGGAAGCCCGGGGCCCCCGCCTGGAGCCAGGCCCAGACGGAGGGCCCGTGAGCGAACGCCTGGTGGCCGGGTCTACCACGGGGCCCGGCCGGGCACAGCCCGAACAAGTCCCGTGGCCTCTTCATCGTCCTCCTGTGGACCCACCACCTGCAGGGAGATCGACTGGGGTCGGGTGCGCTGCCACATGGGTGGCGGTGAAGGTCGGGGATCTCGACGTACTGGACCTGGGCGGCAGAAGCTGGTTCTGGGGACATGGAACGTCACCTCGCTGTGGGGGAAAGAGCCGGAGCTTGTGCGGGAGATGGAGCGCTACCAATTAGATCTGGTGGGGCTTACCTCCACGCACAGCCTTGGCTCTGGAACCACACTCCTGGATAGGGGTTGGAAGTTATTCTTCTCTGGAGTTGCCCAGGGTGTAAGGCGCCGGGCGGGCGTGGGGATACTCACAAGCCCCCGGCTGAGCGCCGCTGTGTTGGAGTTTACCCCGGTGGACGAGAGGGTCGCCTCCCTGCGCCTTAGGGTTGCGGGGGGGAAAGCCCTGACTGCTGTTTGTGCTTATGCACCGAACAGCAGCTCGGAGTACCCGGCCTTCTTGGAGGCCCTAGATGGAGTCCTGCAAGGGGCTCCGTCGGGGGACTCCATAGTTCTGCTGGGAGATTTCAACGCGCACGTGGGCAGCGATGGGGAAACCTGGAGAGGCGTGATTGGGAAGAACGGCCTACCTGATCTAAATCAGAGTGGTCGTTTGTTATTGGATTTCTGTGCAAGTCATGGACTATCCATAACAAACACCATGTTCGAGCATAAGGACGCTCATAAGTGTACTTGGTACCAGAGTGTCCTTGGCCGAAGGTCGATGATCGATTTTGTGATCGTTTCATCTGATCTAAGGCCGCATGTTCTGGACACTCGGGTGAAGAGAGGGGCAGAGCTGTCAACTGATCACCATCTGGTGGTGAGTTGGGTCAGAGGATGGGGGAGGACTCTGGATAGACCTGGTAAACCCAAACGTGTAGTGCGGATGAACTGGGAACGTCTGGAGGATGCCCCTGTCCGAGAGGCCTTCAACTCTCACCTCCGGCGGAGCTTTTCCTGTATCCCTGTGGAGGCTGGGGACATTGAACCTGAATGGGCAGTGTTCAAAGACTCTATTGTGAAAGCTGTAGTGGAGAGCTGTGGCTCCAGGGCTTTAGGTGCCTCAAGGGGCGGTAACCCTCGAACATCGTGGTGGACACCGGTGGTCAGGGAAGCTGTCCGACTGAAGAAGGAGTGTTTCCGGGATATGTTATCCCGGAGGACTCCTGAGGCAGTTGCAAGGTATCGACGGGCCCGAAGGGCGGCAGCCTCTGCTGTGGCAGACGCAAAGCAGCGGGTATGGGAGAAGTTCGGAGAGGACATGGAGAAGGACTATCGGTCGGCACCAAGGCGTTTCTGGAAAACCATTCGGGGCCTCAGGAGGGGAAAGCGGGGGACCATCCAAGCTGTGTACAGTAAGGATGGGACACTGTTGACCTCGACTGAGGAGGTAACCGGACGGTGGAAGGAACACTTTGAGGAACTCCTGAATCCGACATCTGCACCCTCTGTGGTGGAGGCAGAGAGGGAGGCTGATGGGGGATCATCGTCAATCTCCCTGAGGGAGGTCACTGAGGTGGTTAAACAACTCCGCAGTGGCAAGGCCCCAGGGGTTGATGAGATCCGCCCAGAAATGCTGAAGGCTCTGGGTGTGGAGGGGCTGTCTTGGATGACACGTCTCTTCAACATTGCGTGGAGGTCGGGGTCAGTGCCAAAGGAGTGGCAAACTGGGGTGGTGGCCCCCCTTTTCAAAAAGGGGGACCTGAGAGTGTGTGCCAATTACCGGGGCATCACACTTCTCAGCCTCCCTGGTAAGGTTTACTCCAAGGTACTGGAAAGGAGGGTTCGACCGGTTGTCGAACCTCAGATTCAAGAGGAACAATGCGGATTCCGTCCTGGTCGTGGAACAACGGACCAGCTCTTTACTCTTGCAGGGATCCTGGAGGGGGCCTGGGAGTACGCCCATCCAGTCTACATGTGTTTTGTGGACCTGGAGAAGGCGTATGATCGGGTTCCCAGGGAGATACTGTGGGAGGTGCTGCGGGAGTATGGGGTGAGGGGGGCACTACTTAGGGCCATCCAATCCCTATACGCCCAAAGTATGAGCTGTGTCAGGGTTCTCGGCACAAAATCAGGCCTGTTTCCTGTGGGTGTTGGCCTTCGCCAGGGCTGCGCTTTATCACCAATCCTGTTTGTGATTTTCATGGACAGGATATCGAGGCGTAGTCGTGGGGGAGAGGGGTTGTGGTTTGGCGGGCTTGAGATCACGTCGCTGCTTTTTGCAGATGATGTGGTCCTCATGGCTTCGTCGGCCTGCGACCTTCAGCGCTCACTGGATCGGTTCGTGGCCGAGTGTGAAGCGGTCGGGATGAGGATCAGCACCTCTAAGTCTGAGGCCATGGCTCTTAGCAGGAAACCGGTGGATTGCCTTCTCCGGGTAGGGAATGACTCCTTGCCCCAGGTGAAGGAGTTCAAGTATCTCGGGGTCTTGTTCACGAGTGAGGGGACGAGGGAGCCGGAGATGGGCCGGAGAATCGGAGCGGCTGGTGCGGTACTGCATTCGCTTTACCGCACAGTTGTGACGAAAAGGGAGCTGAGCCGGAAGGCAAAGCTCTCGATCTACCGGTCAGTCTTCGTTCCCATCCTCACCTATGGTCATGAAGGTTGGGTCATGACCGAAAGAACGAGATCGCGGGTACAAGCGGCCGAAATGGGATTCCTCAGGAGAGTGGCTGGCTTTTCCCTTAGAGATAGGGTGAGAAGCTCGGTCATCCGGGGGGAGCTCGGAGTAGAACCGCTGCTCCTTCACGTTGAAAGGAGCCAGTTGAGGTGGTTCGGGCATCTGGTGAGGATGCCTCCTGGGCGCCTCCCAAGGGAGGTATATCAGGCACGTCCAGCTGGGAGGAGGCCTCGGGGTAGACCTAGGACAAGGTGGAGAGATTACATCTCCACTCTGGCCTGGGAACGCCTCGGGATCCCTCAGTCGGAGCTGGTCAATGCGGCTCAGGAAAAGGAAGTTTGGGGTCCCTTGCTGAAACTGCTGCCCCCGCGACCCGGCCCCGGATAAGCGGAGGATGATGATGATGATGATGAATATTACAAAAGAACATAAACATATTATTTCATTCTCTTAAAACCACAAAGTTGATTGAATTTTTGTATGTATATATATATATATATATATATATATATATATGTATATGTATTAGAGCTGAAACGATTACTCGATGAATCGATTATTAATCGATTACTAAATTAATCAACAACTATTTTGATAATCGATGAATCGGTTTGAAGCTTTATTCATGATTAAAACAAGATTTTCAATTGTTTAAACTTCTTAAATATGAATATTTTCTTCATTTCTTTGCTCTGGATAACAAATAAATAAGTCAATCATTTTGGTTTGTGGCCGAAACAAGACATTTGAGAACATCATCATTTCCAGGTTTTACAAACACCGATCAACATTTTCTGATATTTTATGGACCAAACGATTAATCGATTAATCGAGAAAATAATCAACAGATTAATTGATTATGAAAATAATCATTAGCTGCAGCTCTAATATATATATATGTATATATTTATTTTTATTTTTTATAGTAATAGTTCAGTTTATCCCATCCATGGTTCATCCACATTTTGATGCACCCTCCACACCAGATGATGGCGGTAATGCACCAAATCGTTGTTTGCCAACTGCCATAAAACCTGAAAAAAGAAGAAAGAAAGAGGGGCGGGAGAACTGTGATTCAGGACTTTGAACTGTAGAGGGCAGTGTTAGCCTGACAGATTTAATAGGAGAAGGGAAACCCGTGAATTCTCAGGATCCAGACCCTGGAATGACACACGGCTCGTGTTTATACAGCTGTTCGCTGCACGTGCATGTGGAATCGTTCTCGTTCGACGTGTTTAATTTTAGCCCCGCCTTAATTTAATCTAATTAGATATCTGACAACATCCAGCCCGGCAAAGGTTACAGAGACAAAGAACGCCGCTTAAATTCACAGTGAGTCAAATACAGAAAACTATGAATTTATCTGTATGATGTTTAAAACGTGTTCGTGACATAATGTGTGGATTACACCCAAGGGCAAACTGTCACGTGATTATTGTCTGGATGAGATGAATTATATCGTAGATTGATTAGTTAGGTGGGTGTGTCACTGTCACAGTTTAACGTGACTCCGTCTGTCCGCCTGTCTCTGTGTGTGTGTGTGTGTGTGCGTGCAGTGATGCTGTCTGAAGTGGAGCAGGTAAAGTGGGCTCTGCTCAGCTGAGCACGCAGGGGGAGCAGCTCTGCCTCGTGACCTCTAAGGTCTGGGAGCAGGGGTGAAAGTAGCTCAGGGTCTGGTGCAGGGTCTGCTGGGAAGTGTGATGAGCATCAGAAATAAAATACGTGTACACAATAGCCCACTGTCCAGAGCCCCAAACTAAGTGGACATGTTTCCAAATCGTGTGCTATGTTACTATATTCAAATGAATCAAATTGTAAATACATTTATTGATGGATATTATTTATTGTGCAATCAATCAATGTTATTATGAAAGGCTCTATGACGTTGACTTTGACGTTATCCACACCAATGAACCATGCATTAGGGAGCCAAACAAAGGATGGAGGCAGAAAAGAAAAATAATGAGACAAAGCTGTGAGCCTCTGAAAGTTCCCCTGTGCAGACATGTTGCCAGGGGGCCAGTTAGAAAATGAAGGTGCTGAGTTTTGTGGGGGAGATGCTATAAGAGGGACTCTTTGTTTATGTTGTGTTTATGTTCAATTATTTTATTTTGCTATGACTAACTAAAGTTAAAAGGACACATTGTAATAACTTGCTCAATGACCTGTTTAACAGCCAGACTCAGTAAAGGAAGATGTGTTTCTGATGCAGAGGGCTGGGACAATATGGATGTGGGTAAAGCAGCTAAATGGGCTGTTGGCTCTGACCTCCCCTCCGATGCAATGCAACAAAACCATACAGAAGCTGGAGCTGTAGTAGATATGCCATCAGGTAATGGAAAAAAAGACCATTCTTATGCATGCAGACATGTTGACGTACACTCACAAATATTAGCATTAAAGCATTAATACTTTTTAACCATAATATATTAGTGACATCTTTTCTTTCTTGCTGTTTCACTTACTGTCAGGGTTATTTTTACAATATTGTGTCTTGGTTTTTGAAAAGTCATCCAATACTAAAGTGTCAGAAAATTTAGATAAATACAATTTTAAATGTTCAAGTGCTTAAAACTACTTTGCATAACGTTTGGTGGTTTTCTTTGTTGTTCTTATTCTGCTGCTGAACAGAACAATGTAACATTATTCGTATGCCGTGGTCTTCATCAGAAAACGCTCAGCTCCGTCAGACCTCACTGAAGGAGCGTTTGAGTGTATACAGCTGGCGACAAGAAGCATTGATCCTGTCAGACAGCTCACGTCCAGATCCCAGGTTCAGGTCTGAACAGTCCCAATGTTCATGCAGAGGTGGTTTGAGGACACATGCGACCACGTTGCTGAGCTGCATGAATGCAAACCGCCCTCATAACAGATTGGAGACGGCCTTATCGTCTGATGTTGTCTGATCAGTGGTAGTTTGACAACAGTGTATTTGCAGCCACAGCCACATTATTAACACTGATTTCTATTTCTAATGGTTAAACGTATTCCATGTTACAACAGTGTGGGAATTACTGTCAGGGTTTTTTTCTGTACAGTCAGACAAAATCATAAATGTGTTCTCACAAACAGACATGATGTCAGTGTGTATTTGAATAACAAGATCCGATCATATGTGGTCACAGGAGATGCATCCAGGACATATTTTAGTCCAGGGATCTCAAACCCAAACGACCCAGGGGCCAATGCCCATCTAGTCGGGTGAGGAAGGGGGCCGGTCAACCCTAACCGTGTTCAGCAGACACTTCCTGAGGAAGTACTGTCTTTCTTTATACATTTACTTTTTTAGGATTTAGAGAAAAACCTCAGCACATTGTCAAAGATTGTTCCCAGGTATTTATACTGGATACTTTATATTGGATCCCCCTGTACGATGGTGGTGACTGCCTCAGCATCTGTCTCTGGTTAGGGGGAAAAGGTCACTATCATCTCCATGTTGAGCTCAAGGCAAGAGTTTCCACACCACCCAACAAAGTCCTGCAGAGCTGAGGTGTGCTGTTGTTGTGTTATTATTTCACAATGGGACAATTTGACTGGGCAGATCTGAGGATGAAGAGGAGAGAGGACACAGCCTTGCACTGAGCCAGTGGAGGAGATGAGGATGTCGGACAAATGTGACAGAATTTCAGCATGAAAGTGTTTCTTTTGATATGGAACAATATAAAGTATTTATCATGCAAAATTAAATCCTCTATCAAACTCATTATAGCTTGATATTAAGTGGTGTGCCGCATGAAAGCAACTGGGGGTGGAAACTGGAAGTTGGAGACCTGTTTAGACCCTGTTCAGACCTAGTATTAACTCCTATCACGGCCAGATTAGGCAAAGTACACATCTGAACTGTCCTAAATGTGTCACTGAAAGCAGATTTGGAGGGGGTTTTAGGAAGCATGCACCAATGCAATCAGTCTTCAGGATGGTTTAGAGACCACCTCATGAAGTGGCGCTGTTTGACCGACAGCATTTCATCAGAGCTCAGACATTAAATGACAGTATTAACTCTAATTGCCGTATAATTCATTTTTTCTAATGGTTAACACTTTCTTTTTTTCTTTTTTTTAATCTCTCTCTCCCGGTCAGTTACATACACACACAGACATCTCATCTGTCTGCTCGCTGACACATCCTTTTGTTCTTGCAAACAGTTAAACCTCAGTGTGTCTTATTCTATAGTATTTACAAGGTAACAGCTTGTTTCTGAATTACCAAAGCATTTAATGTCTTCTTCTTCTTCGTCTTCTTCTTCTTCTTTCTTCTCTGTACCACAGATGTACATCCACGCTCAGGTGGAGCAGGAGGAGGGACCAGCTGGCCAAGGCAGAATGCCCACTTCCTCCACACCACAGTTTCACTCTTTCACAGGTTCCACTGCCTGACCAGGTCTGTGCACGACACATTGGATCATTGTTTTATTCTTAACAATACTGTCAGTTTTATGTTGTGAACTTAGGGACTGTATAGAAGAAACCAGGTCACACATGGTTTACAGCCGGTTTGCAATTACAATTTTAAGAAGCCGTCGGTGAACAAGTGGATTTCTCACAATTTAAGACATATGTTCAAGGATTGGAGGTAGATGAACCACTGTGGTGACCCGTAAGGGAGAACCCTGAAAGTAGACGTAGTAGATGTAGTGAAAAGAAGGCATTGTAGTTTGGTAAACGTTTATCAAAATATACCAGACAAATGTAGTTTCACTCTTCATACAACAGCAACAACTGTGTCAGATCAGTTGAGCCTTCAAACATCTCTTTAGTTGCCCTGGATTTGACTACACTACAGGACTGGCAGTGAGGCTGGGACTGGGTGCCATCGTAGAAGTGGCAAAACAGTCACTGGGAGGCAAACAAAAAGGAGGTAAGCATACAGCGTTCTCTTCTCACATTTCCTTTACTTGCATCCAGTCAAACATGGACAGCTGGTCAACCCCAGAGTCACTTCTAATGTGTCAGCACCTTCCATTTGACAAACCTTTTGAGCAGGAGAGACTGTCATAGCCTCAGCAGCAGTATATGACGCACGTGACAACACTGGTGTTGTGTCAGAATAAGAACCTTACGGCAGCACAGAAATATGCTCCGCTCATGGGGGAAGTACTGAACAAATATTTGAAATGAACTGATTCTAATGATTCAGTTACACTGAAAGCAACTGCTTTACAAGTCACTAGTCACTCGTGTGTGTGTGTTCTGTGTGTGTGTGCATGCGTGAAACAAAGTCACGGCAGTTTCATGCAGCCGTATATTGATGACTCTGCCCACGTTGAGTAGGTACTATTTTTGTAGTGGAAAGTGAATTATGTTTTTATCACTTCAGATAACTCCTTCATCAACCCCGAGCTGCAGAGGATCTTTGAGTGGGTCCGACAGAGCGCAGACTTCATGCCCACTTGGCAGATAAATGTAAGTGGAGTGCGATGATGTTGCACGTCATCTTTTTACGAAGCATTGGCCTTGAGGGAGTTCTCATGTCTGTATGTGTATGTAGAACGTTTTAGAGGAAGATCTGGGCCCTGGATGCAGAGAAAAACTGTCCTCTTTTGAAGACAAACCATTTGCTGCTGCTTCCATTGGCCAGGTGCATCATGGTCCTGAAATAGCCATGAAGATTCAGGTAGGAGGCTACACAAACACACTCCATACTCCAGTCTTTGTCTGCCTGTACTGATTTGTTTTTTATTCTCATATGATTCCTAGTATCCTGGAGTAGCAGAGAGTATCCAGTGACAAATAATCTCATGTCTGTGCTGAAAATGAGTGTGGTCGTGCCTGAAGGTAACACATACATCACTGTTTGTTGTACTCCTGATTATGCATGATATTTTACTTACTATTTTTCATTATCTTAATTCTAGTGCTGTCAGTTAAACGCGTTAACGGTGTTAACACAAACCCATTTTAACGGCGTCAATTTTTTTAGCGCGAGACTAGCGTTCTTTTTGGCCGAGCAAACTACAACACCATCTCGCTAGACCGGAAACACAACAACAGGCACGCTGCACACACTTGTTTGGGCTTGCAAGCCGGCCAGAGAGTAGTAAGCTAACGTCCCGTTTTCAAGCTGGCAGACCCCTGAACCGTAGTAAGGAGACCTCCGTAGACAGCTCCTTCAGCTCGGGACTCTGTCTGCATTGAAGAACGGCTCTTTATTCAAACACTGCAGGCTGATCCACAGCCTCTCTTATTATTGCGCAGCTCTCACAATAAGAGGAATAAGTCCAAATATGCAGAGTGACAGAGATATTGTCTCAATAAAAAAAAAACATTAGCACAAAGGAAGCCAATCCACTTTTCTACGTTGATAAAAGCATTAAAATGAGACAAAATAATGGGACAAAAATAAATAAAGGTGTGTGTGTACCAGCATTACGAGACCAATTGGTTTAAGGGACCAATTTTGATGTCCTTGTAATTCCAGAAATATAAATTGATAGTATTATTGATTAATAATACTTAAAAGCAATATTAATACATAAGTGGTATTATGAATAAATATCAATATCTGACGATTATAAACATCCCTTTTCAAACAGTGGTCTTATAAACAATGATGTGTATTCGTGTGTGTCGACCAGTGGCCTCTAGAGGAGAGATTTGTTACTGCATGGTTATACACAAGGCGCCAAATTACACACAAGTTAGCGCCATATTATACACAACTTCGCCCCATATACGTCATTCTGGAAGCTACAAGCCAGAATAACGTGAAGGCTACTACCGTTCGACAGGTAAGTGCTTTTCGTATGTAAGTTTGTATATATGAACATAAATAATTATGAATATATATATGTGTATGTATATAAACGCATTGACATTGTTATTGGCGGACTTCAGAGACATTACATTTATTGAATTTTGTGTAAGAGCTGGGTGTTCTGGTGACAGAGCCTCGCTGCATTACACCGGACCTACGTTACCAACGTTCGCGAGGTAACGTTAGCATCGTAGCGCCAGGCTCCGGTGCTAACCGGTTAGCCTTGGGTTCGCTCCCGGTGCTAAGCTGCAGCTTGCTTTGGGTGACGCTTTGCGTACTGCTGCATCGGCAGATAAGACAACCGCCCGGGAGCTTTGATATTTTTGGCTTGCGTGGAAGTAAATTATTTGTGAATATTAATACTGCATATCTATGGACACTGATAACATGGCATTTACTTCGTAGACATGCTAAGAGGAAGGAGAACAAGGGGATTTAAACCACTTCAGGACGCTGAACAGCACATCAGACGAAAGGAGGACAAGGACGTTCTAACATGGAGATTTATTAATGAGACTAAAGGTAGGATTTTTCAGACTTTTCCCAATTAAGTTTTAATATTTTAAAGTGCGCAAATGTATACGGAATACCACAATCCAGACTTTACTATTGCTGATAACAATAGTAATGTAACCACACATTAATAACCAGTGTTACCAACTTGCTGACTTGTGACTAATGATATGTAAATATATATATATCTATATGATTTAAAATCAAAATAACCAGCAGTGTATCATACAATAGTGCTTACTAGTCTTGTTTTAATTGTAAAATAGCACTTATTTGTGTCGTAGCTGAGCATTGCTTCCACATATACATTTGCTTGACCCCGATTAATGTAAGCACAGGACCACACACATCATATTCGGCCAGGGACTCCCCCTACCTGTCCATATGTCTGTGCACCATCTCATTCATCCTGGTCCAAGATATGCAAATGTGGTGATTCAACCATGTTCGAAGTGTTTGGTGTAGTGGTGTTTCGATCAATCAGATTTTTTTTGTTTAACAGGTCGGGGTGTGTTTGCCAAAGGGCAAATCGAAAAGGGTTCGTTTATTGTGGAATACAGAGGGACCCTGACGAGGAAAAACCATTCAAATGAATACATTTACACCTTCAAACATCAAGGAAGTTATTATTGGTAAGTCACCTGTACCATATATTTCAATCCTGTTTGCAAGTTGTGATAGCCCTTGCTTATGTCCATAATAGCTCTATGCTTTTGCTCAAACTGTGTCTACACTCAACACAACACATACTCACATTCAGGCTGCTTCTCCCTGCATCTGAAATGTGTGCATTCTGATTTTTCTTTGATTGTTTTTTTTTTTGTGCAGCAATCCTGTCAAAATCCCCCAATGAGCTATTAAACAAAGTATTTGTTCATTCACTGGCTTTTTAATATGTAATATCAACCCCCAATGGAATGCCATTTTAACATATATGTGACACTGTTGCCTTGCCATGGTGTTCTGTGTCTTTTTTGCGCACATCTGCAGTGTCTGACATTACAAAATATACGGCTGAGAGAGAGGATACATGATTGAGTGTAACATAACTATATCCGGTAGAGTTGCAACTAACAATTATATTCTTAATTAATTGTTTCTTAAAAACACTCAAACTGATTATCAAATTATTTGATGATTAACTTGATAATCAAATTGTTTTGGTCCTAATTTATGTTGATAGGAAAATTAATAGTTATTAATAATCTGACAGAACATCATTTTCAATATTTTTAATTGGTGACTGTTTTATTACCCCTGTAGCATTGATGCTTGCATTGAGGATGGCTCCCTTGGCAGACTAGTCAACGATGACCCAAATCCAAATGCCAAAATGAAAAAAATTGATGTGGATGGCGTTCCACACCTCTGTTTGTTTGCAATAATGGCCATCAAAGCAGGCGAAGAAATCACTTACGACTATGGAGGGCATAATTTGCCATGGCGTGGACATGAACATGAAAAGCCAGTGGTACAATTTTCTTTCATCTAATTCAGTATTTTGTTTAAATGAATAAAGTTGATTGCAAAGAATTTCAATATTCTCCGCAGACCCTCGTGGTTCGAGCTCCTGACCCCGCCCAGATCATCGCTGCATGTGATCTTCCTGTAGAGGTTTGTGATACTCCAACTTCTTTACATAATGTCAATTCACAACAATGAGTCATGGAGTGATATATAGCTATGCTAATACAGCTTTATATAAGCATATGGGGGGGAGTAGCAGTAACATGCAGGGTGCTCTGTGATGACATATCCAGTCGCTGCAGACACTTACAAACTGAGCTTCACATGTATGGTTTGTCTTGGTGATGTGACCTGTGATTCTTCCTGCTACTGTAAATAACTGTGTCTGCAGTCATGGTTTAAGGGGTCTTTGTGCATGAAGACCGAGTATGTCTTCTCTGTTACAAGGATGACTAATGACCATCATATTTTGTGTGTGTGTGTTCATGGTATAAGAGGTCATGCACTGGTATGCGAGACCCTTTCTGTCAACTGTACGTGACAAACAGAAAAGCTGTTTGACCGTTGCTGGTATTTGTGTGTCTGTGTTCATGGGTGTAAGAGGACATCGACTGGTAGACAGTGATACACTGATTTTAAGTAAATTACTGTTTCTCTCACAAGGACTTGGCATGATTTCACATATATAACCATGTCACATGTAGGTAATATAGAAATATATTTCTGAATCAGATGTTAGACTCTCAGGTGACTGTTTTTGTCTTTTTTCACCCTGTACTTCTGTCTCCACAGACACTCACAGCTACAGTCAATGCTCTTGAAGAGCTTCCTTCTCCCACTGACCACCCAGAAGAGGTTTGTCACACACTCATTGCCAGAACTTAGTATGTATTTGTTACCAAAATCTTGGTATTATTTTCTTACCATGTTTTTATTTGGAGGATGGAGGAAGTTGTTGAATGAGATCATTGAACATTACTGTGTATCTGAGGTCATGGTTTAAGAGGTCATGAACTGAAAAAGTCATGAACTGACATTTAGGACTGAATTTTCTTTTTAGTTGTATAGTATTTCTGACTGGGTCACATATTTGTTATTGTAGAGGTATGTTCCTGTGTCGCATAGGTGATGGACACGTGTTTGAGCAAACTGTAGCGTATCCCATAAGAACTTGGGATCACTTGAGCTATTAAGTGTTAGACATTCTGGACATACTGTACATTACTGCTAGAATGCTAACTTTTCTGTTTATGCTTACTTTGAGATTTGCAGTCCAGCCTAATTTTTACTTTTCCTTCATAAATTATAGATTATACCAGTAAAATGTTGTTGTTTTTCCAGTTTCCACTTAGTTGTGGCTGTATTAAATTCATTCTTAACTGACTCAAATTACCACTTTTTCTGCAGGGGACTATTGTTGATGGTAATTTGCCTGCCAAGAGGCCAAGAGGTATATTTAAATTGCATTTACTGTCCAAATCTTTAAGAGCACAATCACATTTAATTTGATTTATTACTTTTTCACATTAATTTTCAGAACGCAAGACACACAAGTTTGTGCAAGAAGAGATCTCCTCATTGGAAAAGTGCTCAGTTTGCTATGGGCCTTTTGTGCCCCTTAAGTGGACGGGTCTAAGATGTAGAGGTTGGTTGAAATATTTTGTATATATTTTGCTATACCAATCAAAACATTTAGCAATACATCACAGTATTTGTGTACATTTGGCTATTTAGACAGTTGTAGCCTGATTTGGTAACTTCTCTTTATTTACAGCAGTTACAGAGTTAGTGTATCTTTTGTCATTCAGTTTTCTTTTTCACAAATGTGTTTTGGTTAATGTGAGCCCAAATATTTAAGAATGCTGTATTGTATGGCGTGCACGCTGTTTTGGGACAAGGGTCAAACGACAAAAGATATCTGTAAGTTTTGTGTGATAATAACGCTTAACTGACAAGCCTAGAGCATTCATGATAATCCCATAAGTTATTTTTACTTAATATCATACATATAGCAGCTTGATATCAAAGCTGAAATTGTCTGGTATTTGGGTACAGCTGACTGATCCCAGCTCAGCAGTACACTACACCCATATTACACCCTGCTCAATTGGGTTCCAATGTTCTCTTCCAGAAAATGAATATGTTGACTACCTAACTCAGAATTAATGGTTGATGTCATGAAAATGGCTTCTTGAATTCTCTTTTCGGTCTCTTGTGTGTTCATGTTTATGTACCTTTTGTATTTTAATCAGAATGAATCTGAATCCAGTGAAGAGGAATGTTCGGGTGATGATTGTGATCCAGAATATGTTCCTGACTCTGAAATGGATACAGGAGATGATGAACCACCAATTAGCCTTGCAAGTTCTAAGTTGCCGGTTGCTGAAGAGTCTCAATTGGATACCTCGTTGGAGTTAGATGTTGGAGCCAACACTCATGTTGAAGAATCACCTGACAAAACTTCAAACGACATACAATGTACCACTTTAAGAAAAGGGCAAAACCTCTGCTTTGTTTGCAAAAAGGCTCATCACAAGATAGCTCGGCGTTTCAAAATCCATGTCAAGGAGAATGCTGACATAGCAAAGGCTGTTAGTCTCCCTGTTGGCTCTGTAAGTAGGAAGCAGTTACTAGAGAATCTCCAGAACAGAGGAAACTTCATGCATAACATTAACGTCCTGAACAGTGGAAGTGGTTCTCTTAAAGTGAAACGTAAAGCTCGGAATGAACATAAAAAATATGAATACTGTATACATTGCAAAGGAATGTTTGTGAGAACAGAGCTATGGCGACACATGAGAAGGTGCTCCTCTAAGCCAGAAGACCGGGAAGTGGAAGGGAGAAAAAGAGTGCTTTGCGTGGCAACATTCATCAAGTCGGTGTCTTCAGGAACTGTTGGGAATGGGTTGTTGAAGATGTTAAGTCGTATGCATGATGATGATATTGCAAGTGTAATTCGCAATGACTTTTGCCTTCTTCGCTTTGCGGAGTCCCTTTACAGCAAACATGGACATGACCCTTCAAAACATGACTACATCCGCCAGAAAATTTGTCAGCTTGGAAGATTCCTACAGACAATGCGCAACAATTGTCCAGCCTTAACCTTAGAAGAAGCTCTAAAACCAGAAAACTTCTTGAATGTCATAGAGGCAGTAAAAGAGACCGCAGGATTCAGCATGGATGAAAACAGTTATAGAACTCTTGCCCTGAAAATTGGACATTCACTCAAGTGAGTGAGCTTGTTCATTGATGATTTGATGTTTTGAAAAGTTTTTTTTTTCATCATTCTGGCATTTAATAGAAAAAGTAACCAATTGATTAATTGAGAAAATATTTTATATTTTAATAATTAAAAAAGAAAAATGTTCTTAATTCTGTACAGATGTCACAGAGGATGAGGATGAGAGTGAGGATGAGGAAACTATTGCGGCTGGTGAATCATCATGCAGCGATGTTCCTGATGAAATAAATGGTATGTATTTTGAATAAAGTCACGAGAATGACGAGAACTCTACAGCGCCTTATAGAGTATGTGGATATATAATGGAGGGATATGCACCATCTCTTAGATATTTGCTGATAGACTGTTATTCAGGATATTCCTTTTCATTTGTCTCCTTGTGTCTTTAATACATTCAAGAAACCAAGAGTGAATGGTAGGGTCAAGTTGGGTTTAATGTGCAATTGTATGTATTATAGGGCTGAGACATATGAATCAAAGGTTACATCTCCATATATTTTATCTGAACGGTAATGTATTTTTATTTGGTTGATAAAAAGAATTAACAAACAAAAGTTACCCTACTAATTTACATTAGTAAGTGACCCAAAATAGTAGTCCAAGTACAGTTTGCAATAGTAAGTTATTTGAATGCACTTATGTACGCATGTATGTATGTACGTACGTACGTACAATATTGTAGCCAATCAAACTAACAATCTTTTCTTTTTTTTCAGTGGTAAGCAGGCGTCACATGGTGAGACGAAAGTGGACAAAAACTGAAGTAAGCGCAGTGATGAGACACTTCAGTGGTCACATTAGCAAAGGCAACTTGGCGTCCAAGAAAGAATGTGAGGTCTGTAAAAAAGCACAACATCCAGCACTGAAGAAAAGAACAATCCAGAATATCAGGGACTGGGTCAGAAACAAGGGCCTCACGTTTAAAAGGCATTAAAGGGGATCATGTTTTTTGTTTCTGTTGTTTGTAAGTTGGTTGTTGGTTGTACAGAATTTTTTCAAATGTGAATTAGTGCTGGTGTTTCTTACTATAAGTTTATATCAAGGTATTTGTTCATAATTTCAAACATTTTTACGCAGGCAACAATGCATGAGTGATCCAGCGAGAGTGTGTGTGTGTGCATGCATGCTCACATTGAGCTAAGAGAGGGAGCAGAGAGTGTGTGTGCTTGCATTAGGCAAGTGGTCGAGTGAGCGAGCGATAACTGTGCGTGCTCGCATTGAGAGAGAGAGAAGAGTGTGTGCATGCTCGCATTGAGTGAGAGAGGACTGTGTGGGTGTGCTCGCAGTGAGTGAGTGAGAGAAAGGAGTGTGCATGCTCGCAGTGAGTGAGTTTGAGAGGACTGTGTGGTTGTGCGTTCTTGCATTGAGTGAGAGAGAGAGGAGTGTGTGTGCATTCTCGCATTGAGTGAGAGAGAGAAGAGTGTGTGGGTGTGCATGCTCGCATTGATTGAGTGTGAGAGAGAGAGGAGTGGGTGTGCATGCTCACATTGAGTGAGTGTGAGAGAGAGAGGAGTGGGTGTGCATGCTCACATTGAGTGAGAGAGTGAGAGAGAGGAGGTGGGTGTGCATGCTCACATTGAGTGAGTGAGAGAGAGAGAGAGTGTGCGTGCTTGCATTGAGTGAGAGAGTGAGAGAGGAGTGTGCGTGCTTGCATTGAGTGAGAGAGGAGTGTCTGTGGGTGTGCGTGCTCGCATTGAGTGAGTGAGAGAGAGAGAGTGCGTGCTCGCATTGAGAGAGAGGAGTGTGGGTGTGCGTGCTCGCATTGAGTGAGTGTGAGAGAGAGAGGAGTGGGTGTGCATGCTCACATTGAGTGAGTGAGAGAGAGAGAGAGTGTGCGTGCTCGCATTGAGAGAGAGGAGTGTGGGTGTGCGTTCTCACATTAGTGAGAGAGGAGTGTGTGCGTGCTCGCATTGCACAAGTGGTCGAGTGAGAAAGAGAGCAGTGTACTAGTTTTTGATATAATCAGTTAAACTGTCCAGCACTTTGTCACTTGCACAGAAGTTGCTCAGATTATGCAAATTTGAATGTTATGTCAGTTGCATGAATTGATAAATAATTATCAATAAACATTTTCATGTTTTTCACATTTTTAATGCAGTATATTTTGTTCATATTCCATGTTTTTGAAGGGTAATGTGTGGCATACTACAGACATAATCACAAAATGGTTTTACATAGGAAAAGAAATTAAGGTTCTGTCTCCACCTAGTGGTAAGTTTTAAATAACATTGTTTGTATAAGCCTTGTAATATTTGTCAGTCCTTAGACCCCCAAGAGGCTAGATCTGTGTGTTTGTAAGTAAACTGACCTCCTAAACCTCAGTCCTCATAGACCACCAAGAGGCTAGATCTGTGTGTTGTAAGGAAACAGACCTCCTAAACCTCAGTCCTCATAGACCACCAAGAGGCTAGATCTGTGTGTTGTAAGTAAACAGACCTCCTAAACCTCAGTCCTCATAGACCACCAAGAGGCTAGATCTGTGTGTTGTAAGTAAACAGACCTCCTAAACCTCACTCCTCATAGACCACCAAGAGGCTAGATCTGTGTGTTGTAAGTAAACAGACCTCCTAAACCTCAGTCCTCATAGACCACCAAGAGGCTAGATCTGTGTGTTGTAAGTAAACAGACCTCCAAAACCTCAGTCCTCATAGACCACCAAGAGGCTAGATCTGTGTGTTGTAAACAAACTGACCTCATAAACCCAGGTGGTCACATAAACCATAATCTGTGATTGACCCCATAAATCGGTCATATGTCACATATTGAGTTTATACATGTTCTGAAAGTGAAATAATTTTTAAAATTTTAGATTAGATTAGTTTTCTGGGGCTCAAATAAAAATTTGACATGTCTTTCAAGCTGATAGGATGAAGTAACATTTTTGAAAATATTACATTACATGTCATTTAGCAGACGCTTTTATCCAAAGCGACTTACAATAAGTGCATTTAAACATTTGGGTACAAATAAGAGCTAGAAGTAAGTAAGAGCTTCAAGTAAGCCAAACTGTGAAGTGCTAGTCGTATACTTTTTTTTTTTTTTTTTTTGTCGTCGTCATCATCGTCTTAGTCGAGGTAGAGTCGGAAGAAATGTGTTTTTAGTCGGCGGCGGAAGATGTGGAGGCTTTCCGCTGTCCGGATGTCGATGGAGAGCTCGTTCCAACATTTGGGAGCGAGGACAGTGAACAGTCTCGAGTTCTGTGAATGCCTCTGCGATCCTCTCAGTGAGGGGGCAGCGAGCCGGTTTGCCGATGCAGAGCGAAGTGGGCGGGCTGGGGTGTAGGTTTTGATCATGTCCTGGATGTAGGCTGGACCGGATCCGTTTGTAGCATGGAACGCAAGCACTAGAGTCTTGAAGCGGATGCGAGCAGCTACAGGAAGCCAGTGAAGGGAGCGGAGGAGAGGTGTAGTGTGGGAGAATTTTGGTAAGTTGAAGACCAGTCGAGCTGCTGCATTCTGGATGAGTTGCAGGGGTCGTATGGCACATGCAGGGAGACCAGCCAGGAGGGAGTTCCAGTAATCCAAGCGTGAGATGACAAGAGCCTGGACCAGAACCTGTGCCGCCTTCTGGGTTAGAAGAGGCCGTATCCTTCTGATGTTGTACAACATGTATCTGCAAGATCGAGCTGTTGCAGCAATGTTGGCAGTGAGGGAGAGATGGTCATCAAGTGTCACACCCAGGTTCCTTGCGGTATGAGACGGAGTTACCACAGAGTTGTCGAGGGTGATGGTTAGGTCTGTGGTGGGAGAGCCCTTTCCTGGGAGAAAAAGAAACTCAGTCTTGTCGAGATTGAGTTTCAGGTGATGGTCAGACATCCACTGAGAGATGTCGGTCAGACAAGCGGAAATCCGTTCTGCTACATGTGTGTCGGACCGGGGAAAAGAGAGAATGAGTTGGGTGTCGTCGGCGTAGCTGTGATAGGAAAAACCATGAGAGAGAATAACAGAACCAAGAGAGTTGGTGTATAGAGAGAAGAGGAGAGGGCCCAAGACAGAACCCTGAGGGACCCCAGTAGCTAGAGGACAGGGTTCCGACACAGATCCTCTCCAGGTTACTCTGTATGTTCGGTTTTGAAGATAGGATGAGAGTAGGGTAAGTGCAGATCCTGAGACACCTAGTTCTTGAAGGGAGGAAATAAGGATCTGGTGGTTAACTGTGTCAAACGCTGCAGAAAGGTCCAGGAGAGAGAGGCAGCCATGGCAGTGTGGAGTTGCTCAGTGACAGCAAGAAGTGCAGTTTCGGTCGAGTGACCTGTTTTAAAACCAGACTGAAGAGGATCAAGAAGGTTGTTTCGGTGAAGGTAGGAGGAGAGTTGATTAAAGATAGCACGCTCCAGAGTTTTGGAGAGAAAAAGAAGAAGAGAGACAGGTCTGTAGTTATTTACTTCAGACGGGTCAAGGGTGGGTTTTTTAAGGAGGGGGGTCACTCTGGCCTCTTTAAGAGAGTCCGGAAAGCAACCAGATGATAGAGATGTGTTAATGAGGTGGGTGAGGAAAGGAAGAAGATCAGAAGCAATTGACTGAAGAAGGTGAGAGGGGATAGGGTCAAGGGGCCAGGAGGTGGGGTGGGCAGAGGTTATTAGGGTAAGAACTTGATCATGAGATAGAGGGGTGAAAGAGGATAGAGAAGGAGCTGAATTTGTGGTTGATAGAGAGGTGAGATCAGGAGGTGGGGTTGAGAAAGAAGAGCGAATGTCATCTACTTTTTTTGTGAAGTAGTTGACAAAGTGAATTGGTAGAAGGGAGGAGGGAGGAGGGGGGGTGGGGGGGTCAAGGAGGTTAGAGAAGATCGAGAAAAGTTTTTTGGGGTTAGAGAAAGAGGATTGAATTTTAGTCTGATAGAAAGATTGTTTGGCTGCAGAGATAGAGGCAGTGAAGGTGGAGAGAAGAGAGTGATAGGAAAGCAGGTCGTCAGGGTGTTTTGATTTCCTCCATTTCCTTTCTGCTGCCCGTATCGTGGCTCTCTCAGCACGCAATGAGTCCGACAACCACGGGGCTGGGGAGGACTTACAAACCCGCCGTGAAGTAAGAGGACAGAGAGAGTCAAGAGAGGAGGACAGAGTAGAGAGGAATGTGTCTGTGGCAGAGTTGGGATGCATGAGGGAGAAGGAGTCAGCTGAAGGAAGTGCTGATAGAACAGTTGAGGAGAGAGAGGAGGGAGAGAGAGCGAATATTACGATGGACAAGTGCAGTATCTGATGAGATCATCAGATTGGGAGAGTGGGAGAGAGTAGGAAATGAAGAAATGATCAGAGACATGAAGTGGAGTTACGGTCAGAGGTGGAGCAGTTTCTGGTGAAGATGAGGTCAAGGTGGTTGCCAGCTTTGGGAGTTGGTGGAGAAGGAGCAAGTGTGTGAGTGTGTGTGTGTGTGTGAATTATATAGAATTCTATATTGTAGAATCAGTCATCATAATCTACAAATATAGATAAACATTAATAACATATGATTATTAATCTTAAATAATCACCAAAACTATACAAATGAAGTTAGACTTAAACATCCTGGGCTAATTATCAGTTTAACTGGCTTTAAAATACTTTACAAGGACTGAAAACACATCATCCCTCTGTAACTTGCCAAAATGCACTACTTATGGTCAATGTCGCCATCTAGCGGACAAAGTAAATAACTGCAGTACTCGAAAAGGCCAGATGGCATTAAACTGCAAGTGAAACAAAGTCTGCATTTCTGGATACATATAGATAACATACCCTCAGTAAAACAGCAAGAAAACAATACTATTGACTTACAGTAACAGTAGTCACTGTCCAACAAGGCGCTATAGTTCCACCATATCTCAGAATCAATGCATCGTTAAGAGGATATGACGTAACAAGTATGGAAAGCATAGTAGGACAAACTATATGCTCACTTATACTCACTTATGCGAAAACTGTGTGTAGAGAAAGGATCCAGTCTGCGTTTGATCCGGAGAAGCCACAGGCTCGTCTGATGAGGTCCAGGTGTCCAGATGATCTGATATGTTTGATGAGATCCTCCTAAATATTTTCATAGATTCCTAATTGATTTATTCTTTGAAGCATTAATATTAATCTGCACTCTCTAATATAATATACTATAATTGCAATGCCTTGACTGTAGTGAGGTAAGTACACTCTGGTCCCAGCCATAACAACAAAATTAGATTATAAAAACAATGCTACAGCATTGTAATAATCATTTATTTTGGTGTTTCGGTTTTTGGCCAACAATTTCGGTGCATCCCTAATTCTGTCGTCACTGACCTATGTAACTTAAAGGAAACCTTAGAGGGTAAACTAGAGTGGCAATCTATATATATATATATATATATATATATATATATATATATATATATATATATACTGTATATATATATATACTGTATATATGATTTTTCAGCGTCAGAAATTAGAATATTTTCTGGTTTCTTTGTTCCATTTAACCTCAATCATTTTGGTTTTGTGGACAAAACGAGAACAATTTGAGGTTAAACATAGATTATGTTTAACGTTCTAAAATACACTTCACCACACACAATTTTTTGAGTGAACATATTAAAGTGAAAAATATGAATGTTAAATAATTGTTAATCACAAGGTCTGACTGGAATGACCGGGAAGGTGCAGGTTACCCCTTTTGGCATCTAAAAGAAATCACTAGGACTGCATGATAATGAGCTAGGGTAAATTATTAATGATAATAATCACCATTCCTGATTATCCAGATCATGGGAAATCACCACATTTATCACTTTTTACCATAGTGCGCAATAAAATTGTACATTTTCCACATTTTTTATTGAAACATGGACACACATTCATTTTGCAACAATATAGAAGAGGATCTACAAATACCAATAGTAATATAATTATTGACATATAAATTCTTAAATTAAAAAATAGTTTAGGATTAGCATTTCCATAGAGTCAAGTGTGTGTGTGTGTGTGTGTGTGTGTTGTGTAGTTGGTGCATGCTGCTTCAGCGTGGGATCGAGAGACTGTTCTTTCCAAATCAAAGGAGCTGAAGTTCCTGACAAGTTTTGAGACAAAGGTAAAATCCTTTATTTTTGATGTGTTTAAGTCTCCTCTATCTTTTTATTTCTGCACCTCAGTGACTCTGTGTTTGATCCTGTTTCGTTTTAGTCCACTTCAGTCCGTTCAGATGGTTCAGCGTTGGTGAATACAGTGATGTAAAACCCCTCACCACACACTTTATACACTTCTCAGACAGACATTACCATTTTCTCACATTTCTTACTAGTTTAAACACTCTCAAGTTCAAGTTCACAACCTTCATAGATTTTAATACACAAAAGTATTATAGAATGAAACCAAAAATCAAAACTTGTTTTCAGGCTCAAACATTTGTTTGAGAAATAAAAATATAAATGTTTTCCTAGCTATTAGAAATAACACATTTCATTTTAATCATCAACCTACGAGGACACATGAGAAATTATTATGTGACTCACGCGTTATTTCACAGTTCCTCTGACGATGCCGCAGCCTCCTCGTCCTCACGCCACTCGGGTGCGTCTTTTTCAGGACGCAGAACACAATGCGTGTTAGTACACTGTAAAAAAAACATGCAAAATTGTACTAAAAGAAAAGGCAGCGAAAGGTGAACCGAGGGACCACTGTAGTTATTTTTTTTACTGAGTGTGTACCAGTGGTGATTGTATTTGCATTTCAATACTAAACGTGCACGACAGCGCCATTTGAACGTGTCACTATTGTTCAGAAACAGCTGTTTATTGCTGTTTGTGGGACACAGAAAACTGCCAGTTGACTGCTGCCCCTTCTGGTAGATTTGTGCCACTGATTTTCTCTGTGGACGTCTGTCTGTGTCTGGAGTGTGATTGACCAAGTGATACAAACCTTCACTTTACTGGCAAAAGAGTTTGTTTAAAGATGAATTATAACAGCATCACAACATATTGCATCTACAAAAATGGAATACCTACACCTATAATGATTTTATGGGCATTACATTGTATTATGAAGATGGTTTTTGCTAATATTCTCAATACAAATTCCCAGAAATGATGAAAAATCAGTCTATAGTGATTTACTTTGTCACTATAGTGAGTTATAGTGATAATTATTATTTTTATTAATCTGAACGTAGTATAATCTACAGGAGGTTAATGAAGTGTGTAGTAATTACACTTTATTATGGTAAAGATATTGAACATTTGCTTTGTCAGTGCTTTGTAGACAGTCCCTGCTCGCTTGTATCACAGCCAGCTGCTCATCTAGGATTAGGGTCCACCCACTAACAATAATGTATGTTTGCCTTGATTTTTCTTTCATATTGTATCACAATCAAGTTATTAATGCACGGCATTTTAACTCTTTCTCCTCCCTCTGCTCAACATCAGGCATTTGAGGACGCCCTCGTTGAGGCAGTGATGATCCTCGGTGAAGCCTTTGCTTCCTCAGAGCCTTTTGACTTCGGCACCCAGAGCACCACCCAACGCATCCAGAGCCTCGTCGTCATGCTCCGCCACAGGCTCACCCCTCCTCCTGAGGAGACTTACTCCCTCCACCGCAAGATGGCCGGCTCTTTCCTCATCTGCTCTAAGCTGAAGGCCTCATACCATGCAAGGACATGTTCCTGGACATGCACAATGCCTACAATCACAGGAAGCTGGCAGCACAGGCCAGAGCATAAACCCTCAGGAACAAGGTTACTACCTCAATAAGCTGAGGGGCCTTCTGTGAAGAGGAACCCAAGGATCGATTCATGAATCCACAGACATTTATGTCAATATGCAACTGACTGTATGACAGAATGCTCTAATGAATGTGACTGGTTTTGATATGAAATGGAAAACCATTATTAAAAACTAAATCATTGTTCTAAACCAGGAGTGCCCAACCAGTCGATCGCGGTATACTGGTAGATCGCGGACTGATCCCAAGTCGACCGCGATGGGTGTTGGAATAAATAAAAAAATGTTGTTTTTTATTATTATTATTATTTTTGGGGGTGTGTGTGTTATGTGGCATTGGCAAAGAAATGGAACCTGGAACGGCATTTTAAAACAGTACACGGGAGGGATTTCCCTACAAAAACGCCTTTACGTGCCACAATAGTCCGGGACTTGAAAGCACAGCTTGCTACACAGCAGTCAATCTTCACCACGAAGACTCAGGGTAAGGCCGCAACTATTGCTTCCTATCGCATCAGTCACGTCCTTGCTAAGCACAAGAAGCCATTCAAAGACGGCAATATGGTGAAGGAAGCCTTTCTTGAGGCAGCGGATAGCCTTTTTGCTGACTTTAAAAATAAAACGGAGATCGTGAAGTACAACTCTCCCGGCAGGCAGAGAAGCAGAGTCAGAGAGAGACAGGCAGAGTAGCAGAGCCAGAGAGAGACAGGCAGAGAAGCAGAGACAGGCAGAGAAGCAAAGACAGAGAGAGACAGGCGGAGTAGCAGAGGCAGAGAGAGAGAGACAGGCAGAGAACCAGAGACAGAGAGACAGGCAGAGAGAGAGAGAGAGACAGGCAGAGAAGCAGAGCCAGAGAGAGACAGGCAGAGAAGCAGAGACAGAGAGAGACAGGCAGAGTAGCAGAGGCAGAGAGAGAGAGACAGAGAAGCAGAGTCAGAGAGAGAGAGAGGGACAGGCAATCCCTGTATATTTTATACTGACTGCACTGATGTTCACACTATAGTTATATAGTAGCATTACATATAGTAAGCATAGTAATTATATAGTAAATATTTAGCTGTTAATTTCGTAATTTGACTTTTGTTCAATAAATTACTTTGTTATTCCTTATATTCCTTAAAGTGATGTATCTCGCATATTTGTCATGCCTTTGGAGTCAGGGTGTGACAGAGGTTAGTTACTGCATGCTGGAAACGATGTGTGTAGATCTTGGGTCAAAAAAGGTTGGGCACCCCTGTTCTAAACCATCACTCATACTGATGTAATAATAAATTAAAAATGGATTCAATTGAAGAGAATGTTCCTTACATCTCTCTGTCACAGTACACACAGTAACAACTATAACCAACTTGACTTTTTTTAAAAGCGAGCTATATTCCCTTTCTGTGTTGCCATGGTTGAAGTGAATGAATCGTTACGTCCTGCTCATATGTGTCAGTGAGAAAAGAATGGGATTTCCTGTCATTGAGGACAGATAATAGGCCCTGTAGTGCCAGTACAACACTGCCAAGTGCTGTCCTTTGTCAGTCGTGGTTTGTCTGCTTCCCGATGACATGAGCAGATTATCAGAGGAATTAGTGAAAGCATTCTAATGATAATAACTGATAATGGTTTTACATTGTGACACTCCATAACTGACACCATCATTTATTACTTTGTAGGTTTGAAAACTTGGTTTTTTTACACTTTGTAACAAAAGACGGCATGCTTTTATTAAACAATATAAAATGGAGAAAATATTCATGTGCCTCACCAAGTGTTGTTAAATGGCAAGTGTCAAGGATTCTTTCTACTGCATATAGACCTCAATCGCTCCTCATATTGACCAACAGACCAATAAACACCATGGAACGGATTATGCTTTCTGTCCCATTATTTTTTCTCATTTGACTCCTCTTACCAGTTCAATTCAATTCAATTTTATTTGTATAGCGCCAAATCATAACATACATTATCTCAAGTCACTGTACATAGACAACATCAAGGAGAGCAGAGAAAACCAACAGTTCACACTGAGCAAACACTAGGCATCAGTGGAGAGAGAAAACTCTTAACTCTTAACAGGAAGAAATCTCTGACAGAACCAGGCTCAGAGATGTGCAGCCATCTGCCTCGACCAGTTGGGGTGAAAGGAAAATGGGGGACAGAAAAGACAAGAGGGAGATGAGGTAGAGACAGAAGAGAGAGAGAGACCAGGAGCAGATACACAACAACTGTATCAAGTTACAAGTTTATACAGTCAATGATGACATGTTTATAGCAATACAATGTAATTTATAAAGCAGCAACAGAGAGTGTTGATAAAAATTATACTGATATTGACTTTTAATTATAGCACAATAATAATGGTGATGATATGTATGTTATGGATAGCCTCGAAAACTGGATCTGGATCCTGCAACCTGCAAGATGAGGATACAGAGAGAGAGAGAGAGGGAAGGAAGGAAAGACACAAACTAGGGAGATAAAGAGACAAGGTTAATGACATATAAAAAGTCATATTCATACCCTGAGTGTAAGAGAGTGAATGTGCGTGCACCACAGGAAAATCCCCCAGCAGTCTAGGTCTATAGCAGATAACTAAGAGATGGTCCAGGTTTCCCTGAACCAGCTCTAACTATAAGCTTTATCAAAAAGGAAAGTTTTAAGTCTAACTTTAAATACAGAGAGAGGCTCCGCCTCCTGAACTGTCATTGGAAGCTAGTTCCACAGGAGAGGAGGAGCCTGGTAACTGAAGGCTCTGCCTCCCAGACTCTGGGAACCACAAGTAAACCTGTATTTTGGGACCTAAGTGATCTGTTAGGGTGATAAGGTATGAAGGGGCCTGACCATTAAGTGCTTTGTACGTGAGGAGGAGGATTTTAAATTGAATTCTAAACTGTACGGGGAGCGAGTGTAGAGGAGCTCCAGAAACACTGGAGTTATATGGTCTCTCTTTCTAGTTCCTGTCAGAACTCGTGCTGCAGCATTTTGAATTAACTGAAGGGCTCTAACAGACTTGTTGGAACATCCTGATAATAAGGAGTTACAGTAATCTAATCTAGATGTAACAAAAGCATGAACTAGTTTTTCAGCATCCTGTAAGGACAGAATGTTTCTAATTTTCATATTGTTCCGCAGGTGGAAGAAGGCTGTTCTGGAAATTAGTTTTATGTGTGAATCAAATAACATTCCCTGGTCAAAATTAACTCCAAGGTTCCTCACAGTAGAACTGGAAGCCATGGTGATGTCATCTAAAGTGACAATGTGATCAGAAAGTTTTACTCTGAGGTGTTTAGGGACGATTATAATGACCTCAGTTTTTGAGTTTAAAAGTAGAAAGTTACACGTCATCCAGGACTTAATGTCTCTGAGACATTCCTGAAGTTGAACAACCTGATTTATTTCATCCTGCCTCATTGATAAATATAGCTGTGTGTCATCTGCATAACAATGAAAGTGTATGTTGTGCTTCCTAATAATGTTCCCTAGAGGAAGCATATATAAGGTAAAAAGTATAGGCCCAAGCACTGAGCCCTGTGGAACTCCACAATTAACTTTTGTTTGTAGTGAGGCTTTATCATTAACATGAACAAACTGAATCTATCAGATAAGTATGATTTAAACCAGCAGAGGGCAGCACCTGTGATACCAAGAGTCTGCTACAATCTCTGCAGTAGAATATTATGATCAATGGTGTCAAATGCAGCACTAAGATCCAACAGGACAAGTAAAGAGACTAGACCATTATCTGAGGCCAAGAGAAGGTTGTTACTAACTTCAACTAGTGCTGTTTGGGGCCGAGATGTCTACTGTAATCCACTTTTCTATTGTTCTCCATGGGTAAGGCCTACATGCAGTTTCAAAAGCCTGATTTGAGTTTTCAACAAAGTCTCAGTCCACCATTTGAGACATTCTTGGTTTTACGACTGGTCAGCATTCCATAGGGTCAGTGAATCTCATTGGCCAATCTCTGTTTTATGGCCTTGCCCCTGAAAACACTATAAAACCAGAGGACAGACATTTTTCGCTCGCTTCCTATTTTTGCTCTTCTTGTTTTTTGTTCTTCTTGCTCTTTGTTTCTCTCTTTGGTGCTCCTCTCCTTCGGGGGCCGCCCAAAGGGCCCCCGGGGCCCTGGAGTCCAGAGCTCCGGCCATGTGGCCCCATGCCACACGAACTATGCCCTTTTTGAAGAAGCCGTGCCAGTTTCACACTCGCTGCCCGAGTGAGAAACTTGATTTGCGTCTAACCACGCATCCTTCCAGAACTGAAATGGAGACGCTGCAGCCGCCAGCTGCCATCCTCCGACCCGCGATGTCCGCACCTGAGCCGACATCTCTCTCCGAACCTGACGCACAAACTACCGTCTTCCGCCGACGCATAGAATCATCAGCTGTCCGCTGTGATCCACACCACGGCCCGTCCACGCTCTGCGACTCCAACGAACTGGACCGGACCCGACGGACCGCAAAACGTGTTATCAGCTCACAGTAAGAGGCAAAGTGTTCTGGGCAGAGTTAGGTTAAGGTTCTGTGTTTTATAAACTTTCCTTTGTGTTAAACGTGTTGGATTGCGCACCCACACGTTCGTATTTGTTCTACAATTGTTAACTATTTGTATTTGTTTACACGTTTGTTAATTCCCTTCTCATGCCATGTGATCACGCAGTGAGATAGTTTTCTGTGATCGCCCTGTATGTTTAAATGTGCCGCTGAAAGTAGAGCTCACCGCTCACCCTGCAGTGACGTGTCTTCTCCCGCTGTGAGCGCGTAGACAGATCACGTGGTGAGAGAATGTCGGCATGAACGTTAAGATTCACAGACTGGCCTGGCTTTGCCTGTGTCAAGTCTGTGTGGTTTAAACTGACATAAACTCTCACGTACGTGATCCTTTTGTTTCATTCACTGAACACACTGTGCTTTGAAACACACCTTTGGTCTGCCGCTATTGAAGCGCGATTCTCACTCACTCTCTCTCTCTCTCTCTTTCTCACTCACTCACTCACTCTCTCTCTTTCATTCATGAATGAGAGTCTCCTCATAGGCGCCATCTTGCGTCAAACACGTGTCTCTGCAGCCATGCTATCACATGTTCGACCCAAGATCTGCGACCTCGTGTTAATGTGTTTCTGGCGCCATCTTTGGGGGAAGCGTGCGTCTACAGTCACTGCTACTGCGCATGCCTTCTCCACTTTGGTGTTGGAAGTGGGAGTGGCTTTGCTCGGCCAACCGCGTCACTCCCCTGTCTTATCTTTGTCTCATGTTACACTCACTCACACACACACGTTGGTGTTTATGTTGTATATAGCCTGTGTTGTTGTAGCTTAGCAAGTGATATTTGTTGATTCAACCAATAGATTGTCGTTTTACATTAGTGTTCACTTTTAGTGAACATGATTGTTTAATTAATTTCATTGTTTGATTTAATAAATTGTTACTTTTATTAACCTGAAGGAATGCTCTATGTCTTTTGTACATGAATACTGTGACAAATGGGGGTTGAGAGGGTCTGTGCTCGGATTCATACCTTCAATACTGTTAAATTGGGATATCTTTGATATCATAGTCAATTACAGTTATTATTTAAGACTGATTTTAAAGGCATAGATTGATTGTCTTTTCCCTGATTAATTAATTAATTAATTAACATTTAATTAATGTTCCAAAATATTTAATTAAAATATTTTATTACTTTATCTTTTATTACTTTATTTTTATCAATCAAATTATTGCCACTATAGTTGATGCCCAACATATTGTTGCCACGTGTGAGGATTTGACTCAACTTTTTGTAAGAAATTAATTATTCCATAATTAATTAATTATTAATATTCTAAATTCATAACCAATCACGCTCCTAATCCCAACATGTGCTATGGTTTAATCTAAAACCTGACTGAAAATCTTCAAACAGGCCATTAATGATTAAAAACTGCCTTGTCTAAGATTTTAGAAACAAAGGGAAGATTAGATATAGGTCGGTAATTAGCTAAAATGTCTGGGTCAAGGGTCACTTTTTTGAGAAAAACGAGATTTATTCTGTTATAGTAAGTAAGAACTTAAAATGAAATGTACAGTTACATAGAAATACTCTTTTGATGAGGAGATAAAGAGGACATGTGTTTAAGGGAGAAGTGAATGATTGATAGTAGACAGATGACTGATTGTTTTAAAGGGAAAATGTTTATTCTGGATTTGATGCAAATCTCGTTAAGTTTATTTTGTGGAAATATATATGTGAGCTTCACCACTCACAGCTCGTTCAGAGGAAGGAAAAAGTGGTGGTGGAAATTAATCTTTTATTTTGGTCCAACAGAAAAAGTCCACCAAAAATACAGAAATAATATGCTGTCTCGCTGTCGCAGTCGCTCTCTTTCTCGCTCCTGCTCCCTCGTTCTGGACCCAGCCTACTGCAAGACACCAGAACCAGGTTACAAGTGTGCTTATATAGCTGACTGATTACCTGATTCTGTCCAGCTGTCTGATCACCGGCTGAGCCACTCCTCCATCTCCTCCAGCAGTCGCCGCTCTAACCATACCCCACTGCCACATACCCCCACCGCCCGACTTAGGCCGGGATCTCGCCGGCCGCAAGCCCACTCCACCCCCCTCCATGGAGCGGGAGAGAAACTCAGCCACGACCATGCGGTTACCTGGCCTATGGATCACCTTGAACCAGAAGGGCTGTAACGCCAGATACCAGCGAGTGATCCGCGCGTTGGCATCTTTCATGCGGTAGAGCCATTGGAATGGGGCATGGTCCGACCAGAGGGGGAATGGGCACCCCAAGAGATAGTAGCGGAGGGCACCAACCGCCCACTGTATGCGAGGCACTCTTTTTCCACCGTACTGTAGTTCACCTCCCACTGAGCCAGCTTCCGGCTAATGTACAGTACGGGGCGGTCGACCTCCACCTCCTGGGACAAAACGGCCCCCAGCCCGCTGTTCGGTCTGCAGGATGAAAGGGAGAGAAAAGTTGGGGGTGTATAAAAGTGGCTCCCCACAGAGGGCTCGCTTTACCCTCTCAAACGCCAGCTGACACGGCTCTGTACACTGGACCAGATCTGAGGTCGGTTGAGGGGGCTGGTCAGCTCCGAGAAAGGCAGGCTCCAACCGCTGCAGCCCCCCAAGTGGTACCCCAAATACCGTACCTCCCTCCGTCCAACTGCACACTTCCCCGGATTGGCCGTGAGCCCCGCCTTCTTCAGGGACTCAAGCACTGCTCCCACCTGCTGCATATGCTGCTCCCAGGTCTTTCTATGAATGATGACATCATCCAAGTAGGCCGCAGCATATGCAGAGTGAGGCCGCATCACCCGGTCCATGAGGCGCTGAAATGTAGCTGGGGCCCCGAACAATCCAAACGGAAGCGTGACAAATTGGTACAAACCATACGGAGTGGAGAAGGCCGTCTTTTCCCTGGACTCTAGCAACAAGGGAATCTGCCAGTAGCCCTTGGTTAAATCCAGTGTCGTGAAAAAGCGAGCCGTGCCCAGCCGATCCAGGAGTTCCAGAATTTTGCGCCATTTTTAGACAATTTGAGTTTTTCAATTAATTCACCATATTAGTAACCACAAAAACAAGCAAAAATATTATTCCATTTTAATGTATTACTCTAAAAATACAGGGGTAACAGGGTGGACACAGCAGTAACAGGATGGACAACATGTAACAGGGTGGACATTACAACAGTGTATAACAATAAATTTCATTTTAATAAGGCAATTCATTTATTTTATCCCACCATATCCTAATGCATAACCAACATTAACATCAGGAACATTTTCCAGTTTTATATTTGAACCTTTATCTCATTTGTTTTTCTATTAAATCCCACACCTTTTTATCTAACTGGACAGATCTTTTGTTTACAGGTTGGGGCTCTCTCATTAGGCACACAACCTGGTCATCCCTGTACCAGCTAATGTCCTCTCTTGGACTTGGCCAGTAGAACGTGTTGATTCCATTCTTGTGCATACATTTCACCTTTATATCTTCTTCTACATCCAGGATGATTCCTGGGTAAGGTTCATCGTCATTGTGCATCGTTTACTATGCACCATTGCCCAACATTTTCTTGCTTGATGACCTTGATGTCCTTGATGGTTCATCATTACAATTTGGGCTTTCCTCTTCTCTCAGGCTTGTCTCCTTCAGCCCATAGCACCACAGTCAAGTACACCTCTGTCTGCCTGGCAAAGGCAAGTTGTGTCTCGATGTTTAATTGTCCCTGAAGAGAAACTGATGACTTTCATAGTTCCTTTGACCGACACAAGTGGGGGCACAGATCTCATTTCTTGGACTTTTCTCTCAACATCATCTTCTTTTACAAAAAAAAGTTCCACTGAAGTCCCCATGTTCTTTAACTGTTTGAACATGGCCTCTGCATTGGGGATATCCACTCCATGGCGGACAATTTTGTCAGCTGACCTTTTAAGGGTAGCCCCAACACCATCTGGTGCCCCCTTTCCATGGCTGGCCTTAAAAAGTTCCAGCTGATCTCTTTGAAGCCTTTCTTAAAAGGCTCTTTTGACAGAAGGTAAAAGTTGCCCTTCTGTCTGTATTGAGTTCCTGAATACATGGAGACAACTGATTACTGGGTATCTCTCTCTCACCATATTTAACACAGGGTCAAGGTGGGCCCAAATAGCTGGGGGATCATGCCGCCTTGAGGGTGAGATGTAGCAGAAAGTCACTGGTGACTGTTCAGCTGCAGTGTACAGAACGGCAGTATGCAAAGGTGCTTGTTGGTGTGACCCTCCAAAATGGACTGATTGAATTTCTTGAGAATACATACAGGAGTAGTTCTCACTGAAATCTATATGTAAAAGACATTCATTTGTTTTTAAGGTTTCCCTTAGCTGTAGGTAGGCCCCATACTGCCAATGTATATTAAATATGTGCTGCCTAAATCTGAACAGCCTGTCATGGAGTTCATATGCAACTGCATCTTCTGTTGTCATCACAGTTTTCTTCACAGTGATTGTTGACTTTTTCCCAGACTCATCTCCATCATTAACTTTGACTTTGTCTTCTAGAGACCATTGGGTTAGGGATATCTCTGCATTTGTTGGAGGTCTCAGCATTGTATTTGTTGAGCTAACACACTCTTTGCATTCACCATATGCACAGAGTTTTGATTTTGGATTGCACATTGTTGCAAATACCATGTCTTCAAGGTTTTTTGTTGCTGACAGACCTTGCCTGTATAGGCTGTTGGCCATGAATTGCAGGTTCTTGTGTGTTCTGCACTGACAGGTTTCACGTTCAGCCTCTGTGGGTACCACAACCCAAAATGGTCTTAAGGTGCAGAAACAGGAGTATGAGATCTGATCTTCGTGTTCTGTGAGGAACCTCTGGTGCAGATTCTTCATTGTGTCAGTTAGCAGACGTTTCTGCTTTTGAGTTACAGTTTGTTTTCGTCCCGTTGTCCTCATCATGTCTTCTTTCTCTCAAATGTCATGAGCCCTGTATCTGTTTTTTGACCCCGCTTAGAAAAGCCTAAAGTTGCATGTGCTGCCTTCTGCATCCTGTATTTCTTTTTTCCAATTGTTATTTTTGCAATAATTTGTCTCTCCCGCTCCTTCTTGGTGTTTTTGTATTTATTTCTGATGTCTTCAATAACTGATTCTTGCAATAACAACCTTCACCTTATGGTGTTGTTAACTGTTTGATGGCAGAGCAATGCATTCACTGTAGAACGTGGTGATTTCCTCTAAAAAAGATGCATGTTGACACTTTAAACACTTTAACTCTTGTGACCTGATTTGGGAGATTTCATTGGTCACAGGTTGAAATGATAAAAAACTGTGAACGTAGCAGATGACACATCACATTGCAACATGTGAGTTGTAAGCTTGTAGATCTGCAATTTCGTGTGAAAGTATGAGATGAAAGTATAAAACAGGGCTTAAAGGTTAATAAAATAGTATATGAATATGTTTTTTTTTCCAATAACTAGATTTAGTTGTAACACAACACCAGTGTGCTATTTCTTATGTCAAGTAAAGTTCATGGACAGTTATAACCGTTCGGAGTTCCTGATGAGTTGTGGGAGTGAGTTCCAGAGAGTTGGGGCGGCTGCAGCAAAGGCTTGGTCCCCCAGGGTTCGGCGCTTTGTCCTGAGGGGAGTGGGAGGTTGGAGTCAGCGGATCTGAGGCGGCGGGTGGGACAGTGTAGGTGGAGGAGGTCGGTGAGATATGAGGGAGCCAGGTTATGGAGGGACTTGTAAGTGATGAGGAGAACCTTGTATTGTATGCGGTAAGGAACAGGGAGCCAGTGGAGTTTTTTGAGGATGGGGGTGATGTGGTCACTGGAGCGTGTGTGGGTGAGCAGACGGGCAGCAGAGTTCTGGATATATTGTATTTTTTGAAGGTGAGTGGAGGGGAGACTGTAGAGGAGGCTATTGCAGTAGTCGAGTCTGGAGGTAATGAAGGCGTGGATGAGGATTTCTGCAGTGGATTGTGAAAGGATTTGCTGGATATGTACACCTGGGTGTCGTCGGCATAACAGTGAAAATGAAGTCCATGATGACGGATGATATGACCAAGGGGAAGCATGTAGATGATGAAGAGGAGGGGGCCGAGCACCGAACCTTGGGGAACACCAGTGGAGACAGGGAAGGTATTTGATTTGAAGTTGTTTATGGAAACATAATGATGGCGGTCGGAGAGGTAGGAGGAGAACCAGGAGAGTGCTGTGCTGGAGATGCCGATGGTTTGAAGACGGTGGAGGAGGATGCTGTGGTCGATGGTGTTGAATGCTGCACTGAGGTCGAGGAGGAGGAGGATGGAGAGTGAACCAGAGTCGGCGGAAAGGAGGAGGTCGTTGGTGACTTTTAGGAGGGCTGTTTCTGTACTGTGATCGGGGCGAAAACCGGATTGGAATGTTTCAAACAGTTGGGAGTTGAGGAGATATTGCTGGAGCTGTGAAATGATGGCGCGTTCTAGTATTATATATAATATATATATTATAAGGAGGTTGGAGATGGGTCTGATGTTGTCCAGGTTGTCGGGGTCTAAAATGACCCCGACAATGACAAGTAATTATTGCATTTGTCTGTGGTGAATGTGGAGGTGATATTGTCTTTGGGTTTGGTGAGCTGCGCGAAGGTGGTGGACAAGGGTACGTGGGTTTGATGCATTGGAGTGTATTATTTGGGAGAAGTAGTTTGACTGGGCGGTGTTTAAAGCTGTGATGTAGGTGGAGGTGAAGTGTTTAAATGCATCAGCGTGGACAGTAAGACCGGTTTTGTTATGGAGTCGTTCGAGTTGTCTGCGTTTGCGTTTGAGTTGGTGGAGATCAGGAGTATACCATGGGGCAGAGGCAGAAAAGGAGACTGTTTTTGTTTTGAGGGGAGCCAGTTGGTTAAGGCAGAAAGAGAGGGACTGGTTATAGTGATCGACATGTTCTGTAGTGGTGGAATCTGTGGAGAGGGAGAAGCGAGATAGTGATTCAGATATGAAGGATGAAAACGAGATGGGGTTGAGTGATTTGAGATTGCAGAAGGTTATTGACCGGGTTTGACTGGGTGTTGGAGTGCGGGTGACAATGTCCATGGTGATGGCTCGGTGGTCAGATATTGTGAGGTCGGATAGTGTAAGGTTGTGGAATGAGAGTGGGGCTGAGGAGCAGACGAGGTTGAGGATATATCCATGGGAATGCGTGGGTGAGTTGACATGTTGTGTGAGGTTAAGGCAATTTAATATGTACAGGAAGTCTGCAGTGAATTTTGAACTCGGAGTGTCGATGTGGATGTTGAAATCACCAAGGAGGAGGATAAATGGAGAGATGGAAGAGAGCTGGGTATAGAAGTCTGTGAAGTCTGAGAGAAATGATGAACAGTTTCTGGGGGGACGGTAGATTATGGCAATGAGAAGTGACCGAGAACCAGGAAGTTGGAAAACCAGGTGTTCAAATGATGATGTGGGTGGAATGGAGATGGGGCGGAGTTTGAGTCTGTTGTGGTAGATGACAGCAATGCCTCCCCCCCTACGGTCAGGGCGGGGGTTGTCCAGATAAAGGTATCCAGATGGTGTTTTTTGGTTGAGTGCGATGTAGTCTGATGGTTTATGCCAGGTTTCGGTAAGACAGAGTAAATCCAATTCATTGTCCAGTATAAATTCGTGCAGAAGGAGACTTTTATTGTTGACTGACCGGGTGTTGAGTAGAGCTGTCTTGAGAGGCTTTTGTTGTGAAGTCCTTGTGACGGAAGTTGAGACAGGGTGGAGGTTGAAATTAGTCATGTGACCATTGCGCGGATGACGTATGCGGATGTTGTTGTGCCGGTGTCCAAGATGGTGCGTGCTGCGGTTGGAACAGAGCGTGGGAATGCTGTTTTCGTTTGTGGAATGGAGGATGAATCTGCGACGTGAGCCACGTGGATGTATGGGCAACGTCGGAGGAGGCAGAGCTGTTTCACTGTTCTCAAAGTGTCCGAGGAGGGAGGTGCGCGATGGTTTAGGCTGCAGAGCTGCGTGGATGTGTACCGGAGTGCCATTGCTGGATGGTGAATAGTGGCAGTATGGTCAGCAGACAGGCAACGACAAGCAGCAGCATAGCTGACTGGCTGCTCCGGAGTGCGGACCGGCCGGTGACCTGGCTGTAGGCCGCTGCTTGGAGCAGAATACAGTGAGGTCGGGCCATATCGGCGACCCCCGGGAGCTAGCTATGTTGGTAGTCACTGCAACACCACAGCTGATGACAGGCTAGGGTACCGTCAGATGGGGCAGGATCCGTGCAGAACCACCGCGAGGTAAGAACACTTTTGACAGGAGCTGTTCAAATGTTCAAAAATGCAGACAGACGTTTTTTCCCGAAGTTTTTTCCCGTATGGAGCGTCAGCGTCCTCTCCCACATTGGCTCATGTTGTATTAGTGTCAGTAGAGGAGACAGGAGACTCACTTGTCTCATCTGTGAGTGCAGATTTCTCATGCACATACGTGTCTCCCACCGTCCCCTAGACCCTCGCACATAGTCGTCAGGGCTTTCCACTCCACTGTGTAGGTTGTGTGCTGTCATGAGGCGCGCCAAGTAACTCTTGCAGTTTCTCCATCCCGCTGATGACACACCACAATCTTGGCCATGCCAGTAAAAGAGGTTTTTATGGCCTCAGCGACAGCTAGCAGAGCATTGCCTGCTTCGTCCCAGTCTGTGGGTCACCACAAAAAGTCCACTTGTAATTGATGAGAAAGAGGAGAAGAACCACTTCAAACACTTGACCATAGTAGTCAAACACGCGTGTCCCTGCGTGTTTGACTACTATGCTTTGCAGGTTTTTGTTAGTCAGAGGTTAAATTCCTTTTTCACCAACTATGCAGCTGACCACACCTCTTTACACACCGTTACAATTAGACTTAATCTAATATTGTGTTCTTGATGACGTTTAGTAAATGTAATAAATAATACACAAACATTCAATAAATGTCATCAACACCACCACCAGCAGCTGCACTGTAGCCTTATGAACTGCTATTTTGTATGATGATGCTGCATAGACATAAGTTATTGTTTCAGATAAGACACCCACGTCTTTCTAGTTGTGTGCATGCATGCATACAAAGCAGCTTTTAGCTTGAGTATATATATATACATATATATATACTTTTTGTTTGTTTTGGACAGATGGTCTATTAAACAAGTCCATTGAAGTGAGTAAACTTGGCCATCGATCAAACAGCACCAGTGTAAACCTGACCTGCAGGGCGACAGCTAACCCTGCAGCCATAAACTGCACCTGGTACAGGACCACTGGTTCCAGCTTGAGCTCTATGGTCCATGTGAGATTGGGACAGGTGCTGGCTCTTCCCTCTGTGGAGTCGCCACACTCTGGACTCTCTCTCTGTCAGGCCAGGAACAGTGTGACAGAGATAGTGCGTCACAAAATTAGTGAGTATGAATGATCACTGAGAACTTTGTGACACTCACACGCACGCGCACGCACACACACACACACACACACACACACACACACACACACACACACACAGGTGTTTATGTTGTATATAGCCTGTATTGTTTTAGTTTAGCAAGTGATTATTTGTTGATTTAACTAATAGATTTGCATTACACATTAATGTTCACTTTTAGTGAATATGATTGTTTAATTGATATTTGTTATTTGATTTAATAAATTATTACTTTTATTCACCTGAAGGAACACTCTGGCCGTTTCTCAATATCCATACTTGTGCGTACTTGTGCGTACTTGCGTACTCCCATACTTGTGAAAACGTCATCAGCCTCAGTCCAAGTGCTGTTCCAATTCTCAAGTAAGCAGACAGCGAGGACGGTTCTCAAACCCGGAAGTGTTCTCACTCCGCCCATTTTTACCAAGTATGCATCGGCGGTGACTTAAGCACACTTGCGATGGCCATGTTTCCCAGAATACATTTCAATAATAGAAATATAAATCTGAAATAAATATTTTTCTGTGTCCCGGAACAAAGTTTTAACATCATTTGAGGCGAGAAATGAGTCATTTAGAATTCAAACGTGTGGTTTGTGTATGAAGATATGACATATTTATAGTTTGGCAGCGACGTTTGTCGGAGGTGATAAGCTCCGCCTGTGCGGACGCTCGGCGCTCACTGTGCCTGGCACAGAGCAGCGTTACCTCGGCCTGTCCTGATGAAATTATCCGCTGGCTCAGACGTCGCTGTCATTAGATGCTCGGTGTGATCCGTAGATTTGTTGTTGACGTGTTATTTTGTTTTTAATGGAAAAGTTTTAACCTGACAGTTTGAGAGTTTGTATATTGTTAATGTTTTATTTATTTTAACTTTGAATGTTAGATTTATATTAAAGTCGCACGGTCATTGTATCTGTATTTAAATATAATATGTAAATATTAGATATGTATAGTATAGTATGTAGAGTAGTATATATTTGTACACGTACATATATGTCATACATACATATATATACATATATATACTACTCTACAATGCTGTAATATATCTATTTTCCACATTGTATTATTTGTATTGTATATTTTAATAGAAATAAATTAATAAATAATAATATTATATAATAATATATATTATTATAATATAATAATAAATATTTAAAATGTAAAAATAATAACAACATATATATGCATTTATTAAAAGTATTTCATATGTTCATTTATCAACACCGTAGGTGGCGGTAATCAGTGCCGGCCCTGAGTAATTTGGTGCCCTAGGCAAGATTTTAGCTGGCGCCCCCTTGCATCGCAGCAGTCAATTTCACAATCAACTTTCAAACAATCACACAGAAACTGCATGTGTGTATTCAAGATTTTATTTCTTTGAGTAAAAAATATCACACCAAATAAAAACTAAAGAAAGAAACAAGTGATAAAATTAAAAAGGACAGCAGCACCTGATGCTGTGTCACTGGGCTGTGCAGAGGTAGACGGGACAGCAGCACCTGATGCTGTGTCACTGGGGGTGGTACTGAAATATTTTAAAAGTGCATCTGAAGAGAGAAGAGAAGTATATGTGACGACTGCATGTTACATTTTAATAAAAAAACAGATGCTTGGTGTGCTATACATGAGACTAATATAGACTAATAATGAAAATGTGATGAGATTCATTCAACTTTATTGTCATTGCAATGCAATTCAGTCTAACTAATTCAGAGTGCAAAAACCAGTAAAGTGCAGTGAAATGAATATATATGTAGCCTATGAATGATATGGGAAAGCTAAGGTATGAAATATTAACAGTAATACACTTTAACTGCACTTTAACACTCATAAACTTTAACACATAAAACCAAAGGCTTACAACCACCCTATTACAAAGGGGATGGACAACTAAAAGCATTTTAACTGACATACAAGCAGGAAAGACACCTGTAAAATAACACCTGAACAGGCCTAACGTTAAGTTTCCAAACGTCCCTGATGAATTTAAGGTGGAGTAACATTAACACACGTCGACTCAGCTATTTATTGATTATTAAACAATGTTGCTATCGTCCGAAGTAAGCTAGCAAGCTAACACTCTGCTCCAACAACGGTAACTACGATGCATTAAACTATTAATTTCATGCACTTCATCACATTGACATTACTATACCTCAATCTTTTTCACGTTTTTCTTCCTCTTCTTTCCTTCTTTTCCTTCCTTGGGCGCCGGATGGCTTCAGTCTTTTGGACATAGTTCCGATACAGTGTCATTAATCTTTTTCTTCGTCTCTGGGTCACGGTCCGGTCAGATTCAGGCAACTGGCCTCTTGACCCCGCCCCACTCACAGAGGGCAGGTACAGAGCGACGGCTCGTTGCACCCAGAAAAAAATGCTTCTGCATTATTTAATAGTATTTGCTATGACTTTATGTCGCTGTGGGCTTATATAATATTTCGAAATAATAGTAATAATGGGTTAGGGTTAGGGTTAAGTAGTAGGTAGGTACTTACTTATTAGGTAAGTAGTATTTATAATTAAAAAAAAATATTTTTTTTTCTTTTTTTTTTCTCCGTTTTCGGCGCCCCCTGCGGATGACGGCGCCCCTAGCATTTGCCTATACTGCCTATGCCCAGGGCCGGCTCTGGCGGTAATAAGGCTGCAGCACTTGGCGCCAGCCACCATTCAAACAGCACAACAATACATACATACTTGCATACTTGAGTATTGAGAAACAACCACATACTTGTGTACTCCCATACTTGGCAAGTATATACTCCCAGCGTACTTCTCAAGTATATACTTCCCAAGTAAGCAAGTACATACTTGCTTACTTGAGTATTGAGAAACGGCCTCTGTGTCTTTTGTACATGAATACTGTGACAAATGGGGGTTGAGAGAGTCGGTGTTCGGATTCATACCTTCAATACTGTTAAATTGGGATATCTTTGTCATAGTCAATTATAGTGAATATTTAAGACTGATTCTAAAGGCATAGATTTTTTAGTTGTCCCTGTTTTCAGGGTGGTGCCCTGATCTAGAATAAATTAACATTTAATTAATTTATCAAAATTATTTTTATTATTTCATTTTATTTCATCAATCAAATTATTGCCACTATTTTTGATCCCCAAAAATGTAGTTCTGTCCACTGTCCACACCTCAGATTGCTCTTCCTAACAGAGGCCTGACTTTCGTTCCTAGTTTTAATATTAACAGGAATATCAAGCAACAGTCTAGATTATATACCATAGAAGATTAAAGTTGGCATCTTTCTATTGTGATGAGGGTGATTCCATGCCCCCCCCTTTCAATCCCACATCTGATTGGGTCCCTCCCGATGCACAACTACTCCATCTAGTGATTGATTTAATAAAAAAAGACTCAAAATATCTGGACCGTTATTTCAGGATCCAGCATGTGACTCCAAATTTATCAGGGGAAGAACAATTAGCACTAAAAGAGTTGATGAATAATAAAAACATAATATTTAAACTGCAGATAAGGGCAGAGTTGTAGTAGTTATGGGCCGAGGATATTTGTGGAAGGGATACAGACAACTTAAATATAAAAACTATTATTTTTTATCACACCGGCATAACTCAAACATATTTTTAAGGCCACCGTCATTTGCGATCTCCAGCAGTTTATCTTCTTCTTGCGACTGTGACATGTGACCGAGGCAAGCATCTTGACATGCATCAAGGGTGAGTCAAAGACAGATGTGACGGAGAGAATCCGGTAATTTTTTAAAATAAAACATCATTCAGAATCAGATAATAATTAAAACGGAAATAATGTAAGTAATGTATTCTTTCTGTGCGGCCTGGTACCAATTGACCCACGGACCGGTACCAGTCCACGGCCCGGAGACCACTGGTCTAAAACACATGCACTATTAACAGAAAATGATTGCACAATCTCTTTGCCAACCACAAAATGGGAGAACTATCTATAAGACTATATGAAAATTTCTGGTTACAAATATCATCTAATACATTCCTCTCCGGGAACCATCACCTTACCGTGGTGGAGAGGTTTGAGTGCCCCTGTGATTCTGAGAGCTGTGTTGTCTGGAGCCTAGTGCTCCTGGTAGGGTCTCCCAAGGCAAATTGGTCTCAGGGGAGGGGCCTGACGAAGAATGGTTCAAAGACCTCATGAAAAACAACAGAGGAAGAGAGTGACCCTGCCCGGAGGAAGCCCGGGGCCCCCGCCTGGAGCCAGGCCCAGACGGAGGGCCCGTGAGCGAACGCCTGGTGGCCGGGTCTACCACGGGGCCCGGCCAGGCACAGCCCGAACAAGTCCCGTGGCCTCTTCATCGTCTTCCTGTGGACCCACCACCTGCAGGGAGATCGACTGGGGTCGGGTGCGCTGCCACATGGGTGGCAGTGAAGGTCGGGGATCTCGACGTAATGGACCTGGGCGGCAGAAGCTGGTTCTGGGGACATGGAACGTCACCTCGCTGTGGGGGAAAGAGCCGGAGCTTGTGCGGGAGATGGAGCGCTACCAATTAGATCTGGTGGGGCTTACCTCCACGCACAGCCTTGGCTCTGGAACCACACTCCTGGATAGGGGTTGGAAGTTATTCTTCTCTGGAGTTGCCCAGGGTGTAAGGCGCCGGGCGGGTGTGGGGATACTCACAAGCCTGAGTCCTCATGGCTCCTTGCCCCAGGTGAAGGAGTTCAAGTATCTCGGGGTCTTGTTCACGAGTGAGGGGACGAGGGAGCCGGAGATGGGCCAGAGAATCGGAGCGGCTGGTGCGGTACTGCATTCGCTTTACCGCACGGTTGTGACGAAAAGGGAGCTGAGCCGGAAGGCAAAGCTCTCGATCTACCGGTCAGTCTTCGTTCCTATCCTCACCTATGGTCATGAAGGTTGGGTCATGACCGAAAGAACGACATCGCGGGTACAAGCGGCTGAAATGGGATTCCTCAGGAGAGTGGCTGGCTTTTCCCTTAGAGATAGGGTGAGAAGCTCGGTCATCCGGGGGGAGCTTGGAGTAGAACCGCTGCTCCTTCACGTTGAAAGGAGCCAGTTGAGGTGGTTCGGGCATCTGGTGAGGATGCCTCCTGGGCGCCTCCCGAGGGAGGTATATCAGGCACGTCCAGCTGGGAGGAGGCCTCGGGGTAGACCTAGGACAAGGTGGAGAGATTACATCTCCACTCTGGCCTGGGAACGCCTCGGGATCCCTCAGTCGGAGCTGGTCAATGCGGCTCAGGAAAAGGAAGTTTGGGGTCCCTTGCTGAAACTGCTGCCCCCGCGACCCGGCCCCGGATAAGCGGAGGATGATGATGATGATGATGACATTGAAAATGATTAAAAAAAAGTTCAGACCCACAACTAATACAATACAAAATCTTACACAGAATACACTACACTGTCTGTCAGACCTGAGGCTCCACCTTAGTTTTGCCACTAGATGGAGACATTCTGCACATCCAGGATTCAAACAGTGCAGAAGCAATTTGCAATCAAGCCTGAATGGATTTACCTGCTGCCCATGTGATACCAGGAGGAGCATTTAAGCAGAGTTGAAACTCTCCCTCAGCGCTCATTACCAACTGTTGGCGTGGATCTACCTCCTGCTCTGGGGACCTCGGTCTCTGGCGATTCAACTTTGGACCAACCGCCTGTGGATTAATTTTGTGGCGTTTTTGTGAACTATTGAGCGTCCTGGAACTCCTTTGTAGTGATGTGTCGTTCGTGAACGTTTCGTTCAAAATGAACTAATCTTTTATATGACTCGGGAGTAATGAGCACCTCAAATATTTTTCCAACTCTTGGTTGATCCTCTCTGTCTGGCCATTGGACTCTGGGTGATAGCCTGAGGAGAGAAATTGAAATTAAAATGCCTTCCAGAAACGTGCAGAAAATTGTGGCCCTCTGTCTGATGGCACACCATGGTACCTTACTACTTCCTGCACAACCCGGTCTGCGGTCTCCTTAACTGTCGGTAGTTTGGGCAAGGGAATGAAGTTTGCGGCCTTCGAAAAGCAATCTACAATAACCCATATCACTGTATCCCCTTGGGATTCTGGTAGGCCTGGGATGAAATCCATGGAAATGTGGGACCATGCGCGGTGAGGGATGAAGAGTGGATCTAGCAGCACAGCAGGTCACTGTGTGGACAACTTTTGACTAGAGCAGGTCTGACAGGCAGCCACAAACTCCTTGACATTAGAGGAGATTTTTGGCCACCAAAAACATCTCTGGATGAACTCTGATGTCCGGTCAGCTCCAGGGTGGCCCACCAGTCTAGACCCATGTCCCCACTGTAAGACCTCAGAGTGCATGGAATTAGGAACATAAAAGCGACCCTCCGGAGAGTTTTCTGGCACAGATTCTGAGACAAGTGCTTGGCATACCTTTTCTTCATTGGCAATCCGGACAGGGGCCACAATGTGATTGCCTTAATTTATTCACATTTCTCATAAAGTTTTAACATCGTACAGTGCCCTGACAGTAGCGCCGTTCCCAAGACGCCACATGACATCAGCACTTTGCTTTATTCGTAGAGACAGCAATAATGCCCTCCTTGCCCAGTCCGTGAGTTTTGGTGGGCAGCCGTCTCTTGGCAGGTTTGCTGTTGTGCCATGCTCTTTCCATTTGGTTATGATAGATTTGATGGTGCTCCTGGGAATCATCAAATATTTGGATATTTTTTTATAACCTAATCCTGACTTGTACTTCTCAACAACATTGTCCCTTACTTGTTTGGAGAGTTCCTTGGTCTTTGTGGCAGTGTTCAAAAAAGGTGTGTATATGTACTGACAGATCATGTGACACTAAGATTGCACAGAGGTGGACATCATTTCCCTAATTATGTGACTTCTGAAGTTAATTGCTTGTACCTGAGCTTTTTATGGGCTTAATAACAAACATTTTACATTTAAATACAATTTTTTTTACCATTGCATTTATTTTTTCCTTTTACATAGTGTTGAAATATATATTAAAACATTATTTTATCTGCATTTGTGTGTGTACATTTGAGCTAGAATTGACTAATGTGGTCTCACAGTTTCTATGACCCAATGCCACGACCCATGATGGCTTTCTTTGTGTTTCTCTCTGGTCTGAACAGGATTATGTAACATTTGGGTCCAAACAGCGCCACCAACAGGCCAAAACTGGAGGCCAGGATGGCAAATACCTCCACGGCATCTGCATATTTGCCTGGTGAGCTGATGTAAGCAGGGACAAAGGCCACCCACACTGCACAGAAGATCAACATGCTGAAAGTGATGAGTTTGGCCTCATTGAAACTGTCTGGAAGATTCCTTGCAAGAAAAGCTAACAAACAACTGAGGACAGCCAGTAAACCAATATAACCAAGTAAAACTGCAAAACCAACTGTGGACCCAACTGCACACTCATAAACTATCTTGTCACTATGATACTGGGTGTTTTTATGAGGCACTGGTGAAGCAGAGACAAGCCAGACAGTGCAGATTGCTGCTTGAACAGAAGTCAGAACCAGAACTGTCCCTCTCTGCTGCACAGCACCAAACTACTTGAGACTGGACTCACCTCCTGGTTTGGAGGCCCTGAACACAGCCAGAACCACCATGGTTTTAACCAGGATACATGAGACACAAAGAACAAAGCTGATGCCAAATGCTGCATGTCTTAGTTGACAAGTCCATAATCTGGGTCGTCCAATGAAGAGCAACGAGCAAAGGAAACAGAACTTAAGTGACACCAAGAGAAGAAAACTGAGTTCTGAATTGTTGGCACGAACTATAGGTGTGCTGTGATGATGGATGAAGATGCCCAGAACAACACCACAGATACATGTGCCCAACAGTGAGGTGGTTGTCAAGCAGATACCCAGAGGCTCATGGTAGGAGAGGAACTCTGTTTTCTTAGGAACACAGTGGTCCCGCTGGGGGCTGGACCAGAAATCCTCTGGACAACTGGTGCACTTCATGGAGACTGAGAAAAGAGGGAAAGTGATAAGATACATGTTTATACAAAATCTCTGAACTGTGGTGTTTAAAACCTTACACTCACCAGTTGTATTGCTGATCTTTCCCTCAGAACAAGGGACACAGTCAAAACAACACTCAGGTTCCCCCTTCTTTCTGGCCATGCGTGTACCTGGAGGACAACTCTCACTGCACACTGACCGAGGAGGCTGTGTGGAGAAACATCAGTATTTGTTAGATTTAGCTATAATGAGTAAGACAAATCCCTGGTTGTCTAAGAAAGTAGGACATTACCTGTTTGGATTCAAAGTTCCAGAAGATTTTGTCTTCATCCAGTGTGAGTTCTTCACGTTTGAAGGCTGACCTCTTAACCTCACCCACTCTCTGAACTTTAGTTATTCCATCAGGGAGCCACGCCCAGTTCATGATGTCATATATAGGTAAGGCATCACCATTTTCATCAAATGACACTCGATCACTAAATGTTGTGAAATTGACTTTTTCCAAGTGATGTATAATCTATGAAAATCCAGATTATGGACAAAGGTAAAAAACATTTAAAGGATAGTGCTTTCTATCCAGTAAATTTCACTCTATAAAGAATACCCGAAGTTGGATCCATCCATCCATATTCTACCACTTTAACCTCCACACGAGGGGGGGGGGGCTCTGGTGCCAGTCCCAGATCACATAGGGCAAAAGGCGGGGTCACACCCAGAACCAGTCCATCACAGGGCCACATAGAGACAAACCATCCACTCTCACACTCACACCTATGGTCAATTTGGAGTGTCCAATTTGCCTAATCCCAGAAATTGGATTTGGTCTATAATTTCTAAACACTTCACACTCCAAATGAAATATGAAGGATTAAGTGAAATGAAGAGTTGAGTGTAAACTGATATCTCACCTGCCATGGCTCCATTCTTTGTAAATGAGCACAGGTGTTGTTGCTGAAAGGTCCTCTCCCTGGCTCACACTGCAGTATGTCATCAAGAGCATACACCAGAGCGTACACAGCCTTATACACATTATACTCTAGCCTGAGGTCTGTAACATCCAGGAAATCAGTCTCCACATTCTCTAAAACTTCCTGTCCAGTGCATAATTCTCCTGCAGCTTCCACCCAACCTGCTGGAGGTGGTGCAAATCTACACTGAAATGTGTGTTCCCAAAACTGATTCACCTGTAATGTAGTTCATCTTAAATTGATTACAATATTTTTTTTTTCAAAAAATACCAAATCAGAGTGAAACTCTCACCATGCTGTTTCCATCAGTGTTGTTGTGATGTAGATCAGGACGTATTTGTAACAGGAAGTCCCTGAAACCTGGTATTTCTCCTCGATGGATGGCGATGCCCAGTGTTCCACCCAGGTACAGCATGAGGTGAGGAGTCTGGAGCACAGCAGCTGATGTCCAGGCTTCACTGGCAATCCACTGCAGGCCTGTCACATTCTGCCTCACCACCTGTACATTGTATTATCATATGTATATGAATTCATACTTTCATACCAGTAAAGTATAATCTAGTTTCCACAGTTGATGTCACACACAAACCTAGAGTACTACCAGAATTACAGTCAAATCTCAATTTGTCTTAGTAAACAATCTTACTCTTAAACATTAGCAGCAGCTTTAACAAATGACATGTGAAATAGAATTCATGAAATCTGTTTTTTTTTTTTTAGGTTAAATGGTTTTTGCTACATAATTTTTTCAGGACTGACCTCTTTCATGAGGTTAATCATGACAATATTATTTGCAAACACAATCACCACTCGAGCTGTAGATTTCCTCATCACATCCACTATTCTCCTTAGTTCAGCAGGGTCATCACCCCGGGGCAAAATCTCTGTGTAAGCCAGACAACCTCCACCAGCTGGACCCAGATCAGAGTGAAAGGATCGGGCAGCATGTAATCCATAGTCATTATCACTGATGAGCAGACCTGCCCAAGTCCAACCAAAGTGTTTTAGAATTTGAATCATAGCATTCACCTATGTGGACACAGAGCAGAGGGATTAGTGCACAGGCTGGAATCATCTTTACTAGAAATCTTGCTAAACAGGTTCATCAAAGACTCATGTTTAATCACTTTCTTTAAGTGTTGAATATCTGACACCACACAACTCTGTCAATGAAACATATAACATGATTTGTGACACACTCTTTTCTTTTTGTAGATACATTTTCACCTGAAAAGCATCACTTGGGATCGTCCTAAAGAAAGATGGAAACTTTTGTCGGTCACTCAGGCAGGAACATGTGGCAAAATAACTCACCTGCAAAACAATACAGACTCTCTTTAATTCAACATTCCAAAAAATATTTTAACGTTGATTGTTATGTTCATGTATTTCATTTATTTAAACTTACCAGAGGCACGCTGTACAAACCTAAGACTGTGGATATGGCAATAGAAAGTGTAGAAGAAGAATCTCCCACAATCCCAAGGACTGGAGGAGTTCCTACACAGTTCTCCTCTAATGTAACTTGCTCTTCTTGACCACTGACTAAGGTCAGTGCTGCACGAAATCCAATTCCTAGTTGGATGCAGTTATCATACAGACTGTATCCCAGAGTCACATTAGGCAGTAGGTTGGAGTTTCTGTTGATCTCATCAATAGCAAAGGCCATGGTCTGAGCCAGTCTGAATCCTACAATATCAAAACTAACAACATAGCACAAGTGTTTACGATAAAATAAACTTTAAAGGAACAATACAAAGCTACATGTTTCACAACTACATATTATGAATTCAGTCAGATAAATAGTTCAAAACATAATAACAAAATGTGAAGGCAAACGTAACATGACTTAAAATGGCATATACATACATATATATATATACACACATATACATACACACTGTAAGTATGTTACATGAATCATATATACAGTTTACTTATAGTCTTGGGTTTCATCAGCTTTGTGCTGTTTCCCTCACAGACTCACCCATAGCAGTCAGACTTTTGTGGCTCTGAGGTAAATGACAGGTCAGGATCAGTTGAAATTAAGTTGACTGTAAACAGTCCACCTAGAATCACATCTCCAGTTTTGTGCATCCCATTTAAATGAAACTGTCCCTTTGACTGACAAGAGGAGGAATAAAGAGAGGAGGACACAGCAGAGGAGAAGCAGAAATACAACATTAGGAAGAAGAGGCTGGTGTCTAAAAATGCCCTCATGACTTTGCTTTGGCTCATCTCCTTTTCTGAGTGCAGTCTTATCACAATATCAACACATTTTATTAATCTGCAGCTGCCCATGTTGATTAATCTTGTAACACCACCCATCAGTGCAGAGGAGGATGTGAAGCTGTAGGGGCAGGGCCCAAAATAAATCCCAACTGATACTGATTTGTACTAAATTACTTTGTAGATATTATTATTAATTATTATTTGAGCTTTAGTATTGTAAATGACAGCTTTTGATGTTTGATTGAAGAAATAAAAAATTAAAAGCCACAGCACAGAATATTAACAACAGCATTTACTGAAAATCAAAATTAAATTTTACATGCACTTACCTGCTTTTTTTTCTATCAAACACTTGGATATTCAATTTGTTTCTCCAATTACAAAACAACTTTGTATTTAGCCTTTTTGTGTTCATTTTCATTTTATTGATTATACTTTATACATTTTACACAAGTAAACTTGAAGTAAACTTTAGCCCCTTCCTATATTTTCAGAATTATTCAAGATTCAAGATTCAAGAGTTCTTTATTGTCATACCAACACACATTAAGACATGAGGTCAGAACGAAATTGCAGTCCCTCCAGAACCCGGTCAGCCCAGCAATAAAGGAAAGAAAGAAGAAAGAAGAACCAACACTTTAACTTAAGAAAATATAAATTAAAAAGATTAAAATGTTAAACCTCTGGAGGTAAGGTGCTGTGCAAAAATTGGTGCAAGGTGGCGTACAGTACTGGGGGCATGTGCAAGTACAGTCCGTGGGGGGTGGGGGCAGCAATGCTATGGGGGCTACAGAGAGTTCAGGAGTCTGACAGCTCCAGGGTAGAAGCTGTTCCTCAGTCTCGTTGTCCTGCTCTTGATGCTCCGTAGCCTCCTGCCTGAGGGGAGGGGGGTGAACAGTGTGTGTGCTGGGTGGGTGGGATCTCTCATGATGCAGGTGGCCCTTTTCCTGCATCTGGAGGTGAAGATGTCCGTGATGGTGGGGAGGCTGCTGCCCACAGTTCTCTGTGCAGCTTTCACCACTCTCTGCAGAGCCTTCTTCTCTGCTGTAGGCAGCTGCCGTGCCACACAGTGATGCAGGAGCACAGGACACTCTCCACTACACATCTGTAGAAGGTGATAAGGGCTGACCTTCCTAGTCCAGCGCGTCTCAGCCTCCTGAGGAAGTACAGGCGCTGGTGTGCCTTCCGGACCAGGCTGGAAGGGTTGCTGCTCCAGGTGAGGTCGTCCTTGAGATGCACGCCCAGGTACCTGAAGCTGGAGACCACTTCCACCGCTGTTCCTCCGATGTGCAGGGGAGAATGGAGGGGATGTCTGCTCCTCCTGAAGTCCACGATCATCTCCTTTGTTTTCTTTGTGTTGATGCAGAGATTGTTTTCCCTGCACCAACCCCCTAGGTGTTCCACTTCCCACCTGTAGCTGGACTCATCGTTGTTGCTGATGCGTCCAACCACTGCTGTGTCATCAGCAAACTTCACAATATGACTGCTCGGATGTTTAGGTGAGCAGTCATGAGTGAGCAGGGTGAACAGAAGAGGGCTCAGCACGCAGCCCTGGGGGGAGCCAGTGCTAAGGGTGATGGAGGTGGAGGAGATGTTGTGGATCATCACTTACTGCGGCCTGTCTGTCAGGAAGTCCAGGACCCAGTTGCAGAGGGGGGGCTCAGTCCGAGTGAAAAAAGTTTATGGATCAGGGTCTGTGGTATGATGGTGTTGAAAGCGGATGTGAAGTCGAGGAAGAGCAGGCGGACATAGGAGTCTTTGCTCTCCAGGTGAGTGAGGGCTGTGTGGACCACAGAAGAGATGGCGTCCTCTGTGGATCTGTTTTTCCTGTATGCATATTGGTGGGGGTCCACAGTGATGTCGATACTGTCCTTGATGTGTGTTCTGACCAGTTTCTCGAAGCACTTCATGACTATCGAGGTGAGAGCTACTGGCCGATAGTCATTCAGGCCTGTCACGGTGGAGCCTTTGGGGATGGGGATGATGGTGGCAGTCTTCAGACAGGTGGGCACAACTGACTGCCTGGGGGAGGTGTTGAAGATATCTGTGGGGATCTGGGGACAGTAGTTATTTCTACCAGTAGATGTCAGTAATTGGTTGACTACTCTGCTGTTTTGCGCTATACTCCTGTGAAAAGGAAGAACTTAGACGTGGACACCAGAGAACCCTGTGCACAGCTAAGACTGTCTTTTTGTTTTGTTACAGGTGAGGAAAAGGTTCACACGCGCCATATAAATTGATATTAAGAGTATTCACATTGTTGGTATGAGGCCATTTGTGTTTCAGGTCGTTCACTGTGAGAAAACCCCCACTAACTGTTGCTAGCCTCCGATGCTAATTCAGGCCAACCACATTAGCTGTGCAGCCTTGTAATGGTGACCTGACTTTGCAGTGGCTGCAGGTGGAATAGCTCATGTGTATTTAACATGGTGTATGTACTGCGTTACTAGGTGACACTGTTATATTCAGAGTCAGTATTGAAGTTTTTTTGCACTATTTGTCCATTCCCACTGCCCGTAGGATTAATGTGCGTTACGCCGGAGACGCCGTGTTGTGTTCAATGTACGCTGTCTATTCTACAGGTAGGTCAAGGTGAATGTTGCTCCTATAAATTATATCGCATTTTGGTGTAAAATGCTGCTGAAACTCTCTGAGGGAGTCATGTTGTGTTCTCCGTGTTGTTGGAGTGTAAGACTGGAGGATATATTTTGCATTGTGTTATCCCGAGCAAGCACTGTGCTCTTTATTGTGATTTTTGGTGGCTAATTATGTTAGCTCCCGGGCACTAGCTGACGTGAATGTGTGCCGCATACTCTGCAGCTGATGTATTGCGTTCAATGTTCGCTGTCTATTCTACAATACATGCTGTTGATGCTACTGACCATCAAAGATCGACTTTCCAGCCTCCCGTGGTTCTTTCACGAGACACACTTCCCCCCGCCGTCAATGTTAACAACACCTGAACACAACGCAGAGTAGCAGGGGGCGTGTGTGTGAGTGGCTGTGGGAGAGTGGGTTACATGTACGATTTATTATGTGTTTTTCTGTTTCACGTTGAATGGAACGATCATTTTAAGGTGTTAAATAATCACGTTTACATTTGTATTTCCTAATTAAATAAATTAGGCTGTTATATTAGTGAGACAGGAAGTGCTCAGACCTAACCGGACTATATATATATTGTATATCAGCAAAGAGAGTACAGTGCAGAGCTAAGACTGTCTTTTTGTTTGGTCCAGTGACCCTGGACGATCACAAGTCTTACATACATACAGTAAGTGTGAATAATTATGTTTTACAGTCATTTGTACTTTACCAGCTATGTATGTATGTATGTATGTATATATATATATATATATATATATGTTTATATGTATGTATATGTATATATATATATATATACACATACTGTATATACAGTGGGTATGGAAGTATTCATTGCAGCCATTTGGTAAAACCAAAAAAGTTCATTTTATTTCTCATTAATGTACACTCAGCACCCCGTCTTGACAGAAAAAGAACAGAAATGTAGACATTTTTGCAAATTTATTAAAAAAGAAAAACTGAAATATCACATGGTCATAAGTATTCAGACCCTTTGCTGTGACACTCATATTTAACTCACATGCTGTCCATTTCTTCTGCTCCTCCTTGAGATGGTTCTGCTCCTTTATTGTAGTCCAGCTGTGCTTAATTAAAGTGATTGGACTTGATTAGGAAAGGCACACACTTGTCTATATAAGACCTTACAGCTATATATAAGACCATAATCCTTAAATGGAAGAAGTTTGGGACGACCAGAAGTTTTCCTAGACCTGGCCGTCCAGCCAAACTGAGCAATCGTGGGAGAAGAGCCTTGGTGAGAGAGGTAAAGAAGAACCCAAAGATCACTGTGGCTGAGCTCCAGAGATGCAGTAGGGAGATGGGAGAAAGTTCCACAAAGTCAACTATCACTGCAGCCCTCTACCAGTCGGGGCTTTATGGCAGAGTGGCCCAACGGAAGCCTCTCCTCTCCAAGAAAACCTGTGAAACATGGTGGTGGCAGCACCATGCTATGTGGGTGTTTTTCAGCTGCAGGGACAGGACAACTGGTTGCAATTGAAGGAAAGATGAATGCGGCCAAGTACAGAGATATCCTGGAAGGACCTCAGACTGGACCGAAGGTTCACCTTCCAACAAGACAAAGACCCTAAGCACACAGCTAAAATAACGGAGTGGCTTCGGAACAACTTTGTGACCATTCTTGACTGGCCCAGCCAGAGCCCTGACCTAAACCCAATTGAGCATCTCTGGAGAGACCTGAAAATGGCTGCCCACCAATGTTCACCATCCAACTTGACAGAACTGGAGAGGATCTGCAAGGAAGAATGGCAGACGATCCCCAAATCCAAGTGTGAAAAACTTGTTGCATCATTCCCAAGAAGACTCATGGCTGTACTAGCTCAAAAGGGTGCTTCTACTCAATACTGAGCAAAGGGTCTGAATACTTATGACCATGTGATATTTCAGTTTTTCTTTTTTAATAAATTTGCCAAAATTTCTACATTTATGTTTTTTTTCTGTCAAGATGGGATGCTGAGTGTAAACCTATTTTAATGGCGTCAATTTTTGTATCGCGAGATTAATGCAAACTTTGTAATTTTTTTCACATGCTGTTGCAAAAACTAGTTATGTAGAAAAACTACAACACCACACTGGATCTAGCTAGACCGGAAACAAAACAACAGGCACACAAGCCGGTGTCAGGAATAGTACCACAGAACTTGGATTCAAAATGCACAAGACGGAGTCAGATACGTAAACTTAAAATGAGGCTTCATTGCTCTCTCAAAAACACAAACAAAAAATAAGCGCTGTTCAAAACACGAAAAATAAAAGAATACCAAAGGCAAGAGAAAACGGCAAAGCAAAACCTATAACTAGAAAACCAAAACTAGAAACACGTGGCTCGTGACTAAACGTGGAAACAGGTTAAGGGAGAGGTTAAGACATGTAAAGGTGCAGCCACTTTGCTAAAGTTCCTGATAAATCGTCGATAAAAATTAGTGAAACATAAAAACTGTTGCACCTTCTTGTGATTACTAGGGGTAGGGTCTATCTTGACTTGGTTTGGGGAGATTGCAAACTTGAGGAACGCGACAGAACTGGCATGAAAATCGCATTTTTCGGCCTTTACAAACAGCTGATTCTCCCCAAGTCGCTGGAGAACCTGACAATTGTGCTTCTTGTGGGAATCAAGATCTTTTGATAAAATCAAAATATCGTCCAGATACACAAACATGAGCAAATCAAGGAAATCACGAAGCACGTCATTTATCATGTTCTGGAACACTGCAGGAGTGTTAGCCAACCCAAAAGGCATGACCCAATACTCATAATGCCCTGTGGGGGTGTTAAAACCAGTCTTCCACTCGTCGCCCTGACGGATGCGAACCAGGTGATAAGCATTTCTTAGATCTAATTTTGTGAAGTATTTAGCCCCCTGAAACTGGTCGAAGGCTGTGGACATTAGTGGGAGTGGGTGTCTGTTCTTAATGGTGATGGCATTGAGAGGGCTATAGTCTATGCATGGTCCCGGGGACTCATCTTTCTTGGCTACAAAGAAAAAGCCAGCCCCTGCGAACGTCCATGGCTAGACGTTCGGGTTGAGAGAGTGAGTAAATGCAACTCTTAGGAATGGTTGCCCCGGAATCAACGCAATCGTATGGCCAATGAGGCGGTACGGTGGTGGCGTTAGCCTTGCTGAATGCCTCCCTCAAGTGGTGATAACAGGGAGGTTCATTAGTCAGGTCTGAATCAATGGGCTCGGGAGTCAAAACACGCATGTATTCTGCCGCTACTTCTGCCGAGGTAGCGGTGGTGCTGATCGTTTTACGCAAACACGAGTCTAAGCAGGCCTTTCCCCACGAAACGACCTTCCCTGTACGCCAATTAATGTGAGGTTTGTGCTGAACTGAAAGCTTGAACACATGAAAAACGATCTGTTCGTGGTGCGAATCAATAGTAATTTCTATCGGATCTGTGCGATGAGTGATCTCAAACAGTTTTTGTCCATTTATCGCATTGGTCGTGATCGGTGCCGGAAGCTGCACAGTTCAACATGAGATCTTGGGCCAGAGTGGAGTCTATAAAGTTTTCATCAGCCCCAGAGTCAACTAAAGCGTCAACCTGACGCATAGTCTCTCCCACTCCCACAGTAATGCTGGTGATTCTGCGTGTTATGTGCCCTGGTAAATAGTGTCCACTCAGGGTGGTGGTGCGTGACGTGCCTACCGGGCATGAAGCTCTCTGGTGTCCCAGTTGTCCGCAGTAGAAACATTGCCCCTCCCGTTGGCGGCGCTGACGTTCCTCCGGAGCGAGTCGGGTATGGCCGAGCTGCATGGGCTCGCCCGGCTCAGTGGAGGGCAGAGACTCGTGGAGTAGTGTTGGAACTGGGGCCAACGATCTGGGGGTTATCCAATGGAGATCGATGACTGCGTGCCGTTTGCTCCTGTCTCCTCTCCTTCTCCCGAAACCGAAAATCCATCTGGATCGCCAGGTCGATCAACGAGTGCAGATCAGGAAGACTTTCGAGGGGCGCCAAAGCGTCCTTGATTGCAGTGGACAACCCTCGGCGAAAAGAGTGTTGCAGTGCCGCGTCATTCCACTCCAGCACCACTGCTGCTGCTCTGAACCTGATGGCGTACTTGCCAACACTGTCACGGTTCTGGTGCAAGTTATCCAGGGATCGGGCCGCCTCCGTGGCAGGAAGAGTGGTGTCGAAAACCTTCCAGAGAGCCGAAAACAACTCCTCCGCCGTGCAGGAGGCAGGTGCGTGTCGATCCAGTACCTCGGTGGCCCACACAGAGGCGTGGCCGGTGAGATGAGACACAATGAATGCTACTTTGTTCAATTCAGAGCTATAAGTTTGTGGCGTTAACTTGAAATGCAACCTGCACTGATGAATGAAAGGGCGACACTCACCCGACGACCCAGAGAACTTGTCGGGGGAGCCCAATTGTGGAATGACGGAAAACTGAACAAGTTTTCCGCCAAGAAAACTTGTTCAGCCAAGAACAAGATGGCGGCGCCCTGTACGGCAGTGGCTGCTTCGGCTCCCGGTAAAATAGCCAATACATCGCTTAATTCGCCATCTACATTACTGTCTGCTCAGCGGAACAGCTCAGGTTATGCTTAGTTTTCGCAAATTCAGTCCTTCCGACTACGTACATTTAGAGACGCGGATCACACTACAAAGCAGCGGAGTCTCCCACCAGCACTGACCGCCCACGGAGACACCGGAGGCGGTGCGGGAGGAAACAGAAGCGCGGTTGTCGCGGTGGACTTACAGCTAAGCTAAAAGCTAACCCGTTCCGATCGCCGCTTCCCTCCATCCTGCTCGCCAACGTACGCTCCCTGGAAAGCCAACTGGACTATCTGAAGCTGGACTTAACCACCAAAAGGGAGACAAGAAACTGCTGCATCCTCATTTTCACTGAGACGTGACTAAACTCATCTGCCACGAAACAGCCATTAGCCTGGACGGGCTAACAACATTCAGAGCCGACAGGAGTCACATTCTCACAGGTAAAACCCGAGGGGGTGGAATCTGCATCAACACTAATAACAGCTGGTGTAACAACGCTACGCTGGTCTCTAGTCATTGTTCTGTGGACATAGAGTTTGTGATTGTGAGATGCAGTCCCTTCTACCTGCCCAGGGAATTCACCACCGTCACCATTGTTGCTGTGTATATTCCACCCAGCGCTAACACCAAGCAAGCGCTAAGTACCCTCTACAGTGCCATCAGTGACATGCAAACCACACACCCGGAGGGCGTTTTCATCGTTGCTGGGGACTTAAACCAGGCCAACATGAAGACTGTTCTTCCAAAATTCCATCAGCATGTGGATTTTGCTACCAGAGGGAAAAACACACTGGACTTAGTCTACACCAACATCAAGAAGGCCTTCAGAGCAGCCCCCCGACCCCACATCGGCTCCTCGGACCATCTCTCTGTTATGCTAATTCCAGCATATCAGCCCCTGCTCACCAGAGAAAAGCCTGCTGTGAAGAAGGTGAGAGTGTGGCCTGAGGGATCTATGTCTGCACTGCAGGAATGTTTTGAGTGCACTGACTGGGACATGTTCAGAGAGGCTGCAACCGACAGTCAACATACAGATGATGTCAACTGCATCTGTGACCGGCTACATCCAGTGGTGCGTGGAGGAGGTCACAGTAGAAAAGACAATATTCACACGGGCCAACCAGAAACCTTGGATGACTAAGGAGGTGCGCACAAGCCTGAGGGAACGTAATGCTGCCTTCAAATCCGGTGAAGCGGTGGCACTCAGAACAGCGAGGGCTAATCTGAACCGGGCTATCAAGGCAGCAAAACGCGCCCACAGCCAGAAGGTCCAAGGTTTCTTCCATGACCCCAGCAACTCCAGACAACTGTGGCAGGGCATCAAGACCGTCACAGACTACAAAGCCACACCCTCACCCTGCCGAGACGACATCAGCTTACTCAATGAGCTCAACAACTTCTTTGGGAGATTTGAAGCTCTGAACAACACCCCAGCGAGGAAAGCAACCCCCCACCTTGATGAACAGGTACTCAGGCTCGAAACCACTGCTGTATGGAGAGCCCTGAGAAAAGTTAATGCACGGAAAGCATCTGGCCCCGATAACATCCCAGGACGGCTGATCAAGGAGTGCGCAAACCAGCTGGCCTGTGTGCTCACAGACATCTTCAACACGTCACTGATCCAGGCTGTTGTCCCCCCGTGCTTTAAGTCTGCCACGATCATCCCAGTGCCCAAGAAACCAACCATCACATGCCTCAATGACTTTTGCCCTGTTGCACTAACAACGACCATCATGAAGTGCTTCGAGCGGGTGGTTAAGGACCACATAATTTCCATACTGCCTCCATCATACGATCCGCTCCAGTTTGCGTACCAACCTAGCCGCTCCACTGGATACGCCATCTCCACTGCTCTCCATCTGAGCCTGGAGCACCTGGAGGACAAGAACACCCACGTGCGGATGCTGTTTCTGGACTTAAGCTCAGCATTCAACACAATCAGGAGCTGGTACACAAACTGGGCCCCCTAGGCCTCAACACCGCCCTGTGCAACTGGCTGCTGGACTTCCTCACCGACAGAACCCAGTCTGTCCGTGTGGGTAACAATACCTCAAGTGTCATCTCCCTGAGCACCGGTTCCCCACAAGGCTGCGTCCTCAGTCCCCTGCTGTTCACCCTGATGACCCACGACTGTCGTCCCAGGTACAACACCAACCACATCCTAAAATATGCAGACGACACAACAGTTGTGGGCCTCATTCAGGACAAAACGAACTGGCCTACAGAGAGGAAGTGCAACATCTGGTGGACTGGTGCAGGGTGAACAACCTGCTTCTGAATGTTGACAAGACAAAAGAGATCATCCTCGACTTCAGAAGATCCCGACCCAGCCATACACCACTCCTCATTAATGGCACAACGGTGGAGGTCGTCAGCAGCAACAAGTTCCTGGGGATCCACATCACAGACAACCTCAGCTGGACACTTCACACTACCTCCCTGGTGAAGAAAGCCCAGCAGCACCTACACTTCCTGCGACGGATGAGAAGGGTGTCTCTCCCCCCTCCCATCCTCTACACCTTCTACAGAGGGACCATCGAGAGCCTGCTGACCAGTGGCATCTCCGTCTGGTCTGGGCGCTGCAAGGCCTCCGACTGGAAGTCTCTGCAGAGGGTGGTGAGAACAGCGGAGAAGATCATTGGGACTCCACTCCCACCCATCAAAGACATTGCACACAGGCGCTGTCTAACCAGGGCTCACCAGATCCTCACTAACCACACCCACCCCCACCATGGACTGTTCTCCCTGCTGGCGTCTGGCAGGAGGTTCCGCAGCATCCGCTGCAGAACAAACCGACTCAAGAACAGTTACTTTCCGCTGGCCATCAGACTGCTAAATTCCAAATAACAATTTAGCAATGATGTATGCAGTGTTACCAACCAAGCTGGTTGGAGACCTCCAACAAAGGAGACCTCCAAAGATCGCTAACTCCTTTAGCTCAGATTAGCTCGTTACGGCAACAACACATTAAAACATGGGACTCCGTGTAGAACACTTCCCTGTCCAGTTGGTGGCAGCATAGAAGACCACAACAAACATGTTGGTAACCATGGACACTGGCTTGAGGTAATGTGAGGAGTTCAATTTATCCATTAACTGTACAACCCATGCCTCAATGAAAACACAAAGTAACTACAAAAGAACAGCTTTTTTTTAAGAACAATTGGTAGTTTTTCAGAACCTGATCTTCTAATGGTGAGACATTTTAATAATTAAAATGTCTCACCATTAGAAGATCAGGATTTGATTGCATGTTTCCTGCAATTCAATCATACTGAAGGAAACTGAAAAGTTTTAAATTGTTACATGTTCAAAAGGTAGACCCTCCATCATTATGTTAGTGATGTTTTGATAACATGAAGAAACATGGAAAACAGCTGACATGGATGATATGGAGGACATCTGTCCACCACCATTGTATATGTGGTTCAAACTGAACAGGAAGCTGAGGGATATGTTTCTGAGAATAGATGAGAACATTTTTGGACTACGGTTATATCCCTCTTAACTGATACGCAATGCTGAGGAGCTGGTGAGGAGAGAGTTGATACATCTGAATAATCCGTCCATTGAGCAGAGCATCAAAAGAATCATACGCATACATAGACTTAAATAGAATGGGGGAAAGGAGAAAAGAAACAGTTTTTACCATTACATTTATTTTCTCCATTTATATAATGTTGAAATATATATTTAAACATTATTTTATCTGCATTTGTATGTGTACATTTAAGCTAGAATTGACTAATGTGGTCTCACAGTTTCTATGACCCAATGCCACGACCCATGATGGCTTTCTTTGTGTTTCTCTCTGGTCTGAACAGGATTATATAACATTTGGGTCCAAACAGCGCCACCAACAGGCCAAAACTGGAGGCCAGGATGGCAAATACCTCCACTGCATCAGCATATTTGCCTGGTGAGCTGATGTAAGCAGGGACAAAGGCCACCCACACTGTACAGAAGATCAACATGCTGAAAGTGATGAGTTTGGCCTCATTGAAACTGTCTGGAAGATTCCTTGCTAGAAAAGCTAACAAACAACTGAGGACAGCAAGTAAACCAATATAACCAAGTAAAACTGCAAAACCAACTGTGGACCCAACTGCGCACTCATAAACTATCTTGCCACTGTGATACTGGGTGTTTTTATGAGGCACTGGTGAAGCAGAGACAAGCCAGACAGTGCAGATTGCTGCTTGAACAGAAGTCAGAACCAGAACTGTCCCTCTCTGCTGCACAGCACCAAACCACTTGAGACTGGACTCACCTCCTGGTTTGGAGGCCCTGAACACAGCCAGAACCACCATGGTTTTCACCAGGATACATGAGACACAAAGCACAAAGCTGATGCCAAATGCTGCATGTCTTAGTTGACAAGTCCATAATCTGGGTCGTCCAATGAAGAGCAACGAGCAGAGGAAACAGAACTTAAGTGACACCAAGAGAAGAAAACTGAGTTCTGAATTGTTGGCACGAACTATAGGTGTGCTGTGATGATGGATGAAGATGCCCAGAACAACAACACAGATAAATGTGCCCAACAGTGAGGTGGTTGTCAAGCAGATACCCAGAGGCTCATGGTAGGAGAGGAACTCTGTTTTCTTAGGGACACAGTGGTCACGCTGCGGGCTGGACCAGAAATCTTCTGGACAACTGGTGCACTCAATGGAGTCTAAGAAAAGAAGAAAAGTGATGAGAAACATGTTTATACAACATCTCTAAACTGTGGTGTTTAAAACTGTACACTCACCAGTTGTATTACTGATCTTTCCCTCAGAACAAGGGACACAGTCAAAACAACACTCAGGTTCCCCCTTCTTTCTGGCCATGCGGGTACCGGGAGGACAACTCTCACCGCACACTGACCGAGGAGGCTGTGTGGAGAAAAATCAGTATCAATATCAGTGTGGAGAATATCAGGTGACATTTATCTATAATGATTTAGGCAAAGAGATAAATAGTCTGAGTAGTCTGAAATAACCTGTTTGGATTCAAAGTTCCAGAAGATTTTGTCTTCATCCAGTGTGAGTTCTTCACCTTTGAAGGCTAACCTCTTAACCTCACCCACTCTCTGAACTTTAGTTCTTCCATCAGGGAGCCACACCCAGTTCATGATGTCATATACAGGTAAGGCATCACCATTTTCATCAAATGACACTCGATCACCAAATGTTGTTGTGAAATTGACTTTTTCCAAGTAATGAATAATCTATGAAAGTTACAAAGGAGAAAAAACATTAAAAGTACACTCCTGATCAAAATTTTAGACCAGTTGAAAAATTGCAAGAATTGACATGCACTGTTGGATCCTAAGAAGGCTCTAACTCAAACATGGGTATCTTAGGGCCCGCGGGCCACATACGGCCCTTTGGTCATCCCTGTCCGGCCCGCGGTATGTCAGTCATAAACACAGATGAACAAGTATTTATGCTGCACATGCAATACAACTGTATTGCTTTTATTTTGAAAAGCCTGACGTATGGACGCACGTATCTGCGTCTGTCTGCACAGTGACAGGTGACGCTAGCCAGAGGAATTTTATATAGCCCTCTTGTCCTTTCTCCCCTCCCCCCTTTCTGTCCCCCACCACTCCGCTGTCCCCCATTTTTCCTTTCACCCCAACCGGTCGAGGCAGATGATTGCACATCTCTGAGCCTGGTTCTGTGGGAGATTTCTTCCTGTTAAGAGGGAGTTTTTTCTCTCCACTGATGCCTAGTGCTTGCTCATTGTGTGAACTGTTGGGGTTCTCTGCTCTCCTTGATGTTGTCTATGTACAGTGCCTTGAGATAATGTATGTTATGATTTGGCGCTATACAAATAAAATTGAATTGAATTGAATTATATAGTGTAGTAATTTGATATTTTTTTATAGAGTTGGTTAGTAATTGTGTGTTTGTATGCTGCCCAATTTACACCAAAACAATACAATTTACTGCTTTTTTAGATAAAAGAGATCAAATTTAATTTTAATTAATTCAAATGTGGCCCAGCCCTCAACAATATTTTTTGTTTCTTCAGTGCCATTTTCTGTCAGGTCATTTTAAACTTCTTAAAAGATCCTGAGCGATATGGAACAAAAAAGTCAAGTGGTAGACCCAAATAAATTTCACCGGCCCTGAGTTGGAGGATCCAAATGGCTGTCTGTCAAGACACGGGACGATCCTCGGCCCAAATTAAGCTTGTCAATGGAAGGCTTTTTTGCCTTGCTGTCCGAAGGTCATGACAGTGTGGATACCTGACAGAAAATGGCACTGAATCCACATTTTTGCAAAGATTTACGTTTTGAAATGCTGTGGTCTTAAATTTTTGATCAGCTGATGAACAGCCTATTTCAGTTTAATGGTTGTTTACAATACATTGTTTACTAAAAATTATTTTTGTCTCACTCCCATTTCTTCTTTTTGCATTTTGAAGCACTACTTAGAACCTTGTTAAGATCCAACAATGCAAAATGTAAATTCTTGCAATTTTTCAACTGGTCTTAAAATTTTAGTAGTAGTAGGATCCATCCATATTCTACCGCTTTATCCTCCACATGAGGGGGGCTCTGTTGCCAGTCCCAGCTGACATGGAGCTAAAAGCGTAGTCACACCCTGGACAAGTCACCAGTCCATCACAGGGCCACATAGAGACAAATAACCATCCACTCTCACACTCACACCTATGGTCAATTTGGAGTGTCCAATTTGCCTAATCCCAGAAGTCGGATTTAGTCTATTATTTCTTAACACTTCACACTCCAAATGAAATACGAAGGATTAAGTGAAATTAATAGTTGAGTGTAAACTGATATCTCACCTGCCATGGCTCCATTCTTTGTAAATGAGCACAGGTGTTGTTGCTGAAAGGTCCTCTCCCTGGCTCACACTGCAGCATGTCATCAAGAGCATAAGCCAGCGCGTACACAGCCTTATACACATTATACTCTGGTCTGAGGTCTGAATCATCCAAGAAATCAGTCTCCACATTCTCTAAAACTTCCTGTCCAGTGCATAATTCTCCTCTAGCTTCCACCCAACCTGCTGGAGGTGGTGCAAATCTACACTGAAATGTGTGTTCCCAAAACTGATTCACCTGTAATGTAGTTAATCTTAAATTGATTACAATATGTTTTTTTCTCCAAAAAATACCAAATCAGAGTGAAACTCTCACCATGCTGTTTCCATCAGTGTTGTTGTGATGTAGATCAGGATGTATTTGTAACAGGAATTCCCTGAACCCTGGTATTTCTCCTCGACGGATGGCGATGCCCAGTGTTCCACCCAGGTACGGCATGAGGTGAGGAGTCTGGAGCACATCAGCTGATGTCCAGGCTTCAATGGCAATCCACTGCAGGCCTGTCACATTCTGCCTCACCACCTGTACATTGTATTATCACATGTATATGAATTCATACTTTCATACCAGTAAAGTATAATCTAGTTTGAGACCCGGAGACAGAGTTGCAGTCTTAGACGCTTCTCTGAGCTTCTTTTCGAGCAGTCACCAATTAAAAACCCAATAGAGACTGTGTCTGTCCCCTGACCTACTAAAGTAAATAAATCAATAACAAACAGAAGAGGAGTTAGACATTCTAATTTAATAATGATCAATATTGACAATAAAATAGAGTCAAATACCACTTTTAAATGTGGACTATTAAATATAAGATCACTCTCCTCAAAATCTGTTTTAATGAATGATCTTATTAGTGACAATTGTATTGATTTATTCTGTGTTACTGAAACTTGGTTACATTAAGAAGATTATGTTAAACGAGTCGACTCCACCCACTCATGCTAATACCCATATTCCTAGAAGCACAGGCCAATGAGGAGTAGTAGCAGCCATTTTTAATACTAGATTATTAATCAATCCCAAACCCAAACCAGGATATTCATCGTTTGAAAGCCTCATTCTTAATCTATCTCATCCTAGTTGGAAAACACAGAAACCAATTATGATAGCCACAGTTTATCGTCCACCTGCACCTTATTCAGAGTTCCTGTCAGAGTTCTCTGAATTCTTATCTGAGTTAGTGCTTAAGACAGATAAATCATAATTGTAGGGGATTTCAAAATCCATGAGATGTTGACCGTGATAGTCTTAGCTGCGCATTTAAATTTAACTCGCAGTTGGAATCAATTGGTTTTATTCAACACGTTAATAAACCAACTCATTGCCTTGGTCACACCCTCCATCTTGTTTTAACTTATGGTATTGATATTGATAACTTAAACATATTTCCCCCAAAAATAAGAAATTCAGCTACACTCGATGCCTGTCTGATAATAATATTAATACATTCAAAGAGACAGTGCAACCTTTATTTAACTCCGTGCCATATGTCAGTACATCTGAAGGTACCTTTTGTGATTTTACTCCCGCCCTCATAGATAACTTTGTTGATAGTACAGCGGCCTCACTGCGTACTACATTAGATTGCGTTGCCCCTCTGAAAAAGAAAGTGGTGAATCAGAGGAGACGCACCATGGTTTAACTCCAATACTTGTGCTCTTAAACAGGCTTTACGTAGATTAGAAAGAAAATTCCTAGAGGAATTTTATATAGCCTGGAAAGATGGTTTTGTAGCTGACAAAAAACCCTACACAAAGCTAGAGCTGCCTATTATTCTTCTTTAATTGGAGAAAATAAGAATAATTATAGGTTTCTTTTCAGCACTTTAGCCAGGCTGACACAGAGCCACAGCTCCACTGAACCATCTATTCCTTTAACACTGAGCAGTGATGACTTTATCAACTTTTTTGTGAATAAAATAACATAAATTAGAGAAAAAATTTATCATCTCCTCCCTCATATTGGGACTGACTCATCTTTTAGCACAAGAGCTTTAGAAGCACCAGGTGCAGAGTTAGACCGTTTCTCCCCTATAGATCTCCCTGAGTTAACATCATTAATTTCATCATCTAAACCATCAACCTGTCAGTTAGATCCTATCCCCACCAAACTGTTTAAAGATGTGCTTCCTTTAATTAACAGCTCTATATTGACTCAAATTAATCTATCCTTATTTACTGGATATGTGCCCCATATGTTCAAAATAGCAGTTATTAAACCCCTTGTGAAAAGTGACCCTTGACCTAGATATTTTAGCTAATTACCGACCTATATCTAATCTTCCCTTTGTTTCTAAAATCTTAGAAAAGGCAGTTGCTAATCAATTATGTGAATATTTGCGCATTAATGGCCTGTTTAAAGATTTTCAGTCAGGTTTTAGATTAAACCATTGCACAGAAACAGCACTAGTTAAAGTTAGTAATGATCTTCTCTTGGCTTCAGATAATGGTCTAGTCTCTTTTCTTGTCCTGTTAGATCTTAGTGCTGCATTCGACACCATTGATCAAAATATTCTGCGGAACATTATGAAAATTAGAAACATTCTGTCTTTACAGGATGCTGAAAAACTAGTTCATGCTTTTTTTTACATCTAGATTAGATTACTGTAACTCCTTATTATCAGTGTTGGGGTTCAACGATGTAATTGGTGAGAAAATGTAAATATGAATAATTAATTGATTTTAATAATTAATTATTTTATTAATTTTCTTAACATTATCAATAAAAACGGGGCACCACTCCTCTCACAGAGGAGAATGACAGGTCCAGTAAGGACTGTCACTTAACAACCTTGAGATGGCTCTCGACTATCAGTTTATCATTAATTCATAATAAACTAATTATTATTAATTAAGGTAAAATTTAGGAAGAGAAGGTGTGAGGTCATACACTGGCTTCTTTCAATTACGCTCGTTGTTACACACACGCAAACACAAAAGACAGAAAGCAGTACTTTAGAAAAAGGTTATAATTTATTAATTAATTAATTATTATAATTTTATTTATTTAAGTTGATAAACAAGAAAACACAAAGAAAATAATAATAAACACAGTGAAATTATCGGGTGTGCACTACCCGTTCCTATAATAGTCACTGGAATAAACTTGTCTGTCCAGACATGAATCCTCTTACTATGAGTTGTCTTCTGGGGCGAGACGTAGACTAGATTCGTAGATGGCGATCAGTGGAGATGAGGGAGAGACAGAACAGGCGCTTCAGGGCGCGCCTGGGTAGCTGTGTGGGGTGCAGCATGCGGCAGGGACAGCGGGTCGACCGTGTTAGGAGTATGCTCAATTGCCACTTCCTCTTCTGCAGGTAAAATTGGAATAACTCTCAAGGGGAGTTATTCACAGGATCCTCGAACTCAAAAACGTAAAATGGACAGGAATGGACACAGAAAAATCTTCAACTCGGCCAGCAAGAATGAACGATTCTCAGGGGCTTGTGACCTCCGTTAACGCCGACGATGCCAGGTTGGAAGGGAGGAGGTGACGGCCACCTGTGGGTTTTAAGGTCTCCTCTGGCCCCCCAGTGATTCTCACCAATGGGCAACGAGCTGTATGCTGCTGATGTGGTTTCCGCAGTGGTTTCTGGGAGTTTGAGTCCGGCCTACTCTGGGCCCCCCCCATTGAAAGTGGGGGTCAGAGGAATGTCTTTGTCTCTCTCGGCCCATGAGGCCAGGCTTTATAACCCCTAACTTTTGACCAGGCCGCAGTCAGGCTTCAAGAATGCAGTAAGGCCTCACAGTCCACTTATGCTGGGCCCAACAATCCCCCTTTTGATCTGAAGGCTGGGGTGTAGGCCGCAGGGTTCGGATCAAGTGAAGGGCCTTGCTCCCATGTGGTTGCTGATCAGGGAAACTGAAAGGCCTGGGACAAAGAGAAAGTCAATAGGATCCTCAGAGGACAGTGGGAATAGTCAATGGTTTGAGACGGGGACAGTTCCAGGTATAACTCTAGCAAGATGATCGTGTCTGGGCTACCTGAGGGCGTCTGGGCAAATGACTTAGTGATAACTATAATCTTACCCAAAGAAAAACAAATAATTACATAATCCCATAACATGCATACAATTGATACAATCTTCTAGGTGTGACATCAAAGTGATTACAACATAATGGTAACTTAGTTTTCTGAGGTAAGAAAAAGGAAGAATAAAACAGTAAACGGTAGACGTCCCATGGGTCCAAACGGACATATACTCTTTGAGAGTACAGTCGGCACCTGGTGATCAAGAGTCCAGGAATGTCCTGGAGGTCGATGCCGGTGGGTGGACCCAGTTCCACTATCTCTACAGCCGCTGCCACCTGCAGGCTGCAGAGGATGCCGATGAGCCAAAAAAGATCCATCTAAAACAAAACAAGAACCGAAGGGGATTACTGGTTGGGCTTTGTATTATTGGAGGAGTTACTACATGCCGGCGAGGCGTGAAGCATGCAGTTACTTCCCACAAGCTTGTGCATGGTTGTCATGACAGTGGAGGTGAAATGGGTGCCTCTGTCTGAGTCTATGGAGAAAGGCAAACCCCAGCGGCTAAACACATGGTTCAAAAGTAGAACCGCAGTGGTTGTAGCTGTCTCATTGGTGGCACTCCACCCACTTGGTGAAGGCACAGGTGACCGTGAGGAGATATTTGTTTCCTAGGGAGGAAGTTGAAACCGGACCAATCCAGTCTATCTGGAGGTGGGACCAAGGGAACGTGAGTCCTCGGCTCTGGAGTGGTGCGCAGTTCAATGGTTTTGTCGGCTGGAATTGGCAACAAACAAGGCAACCGTCTACATATGCCTTGACATCCCGTGACATCAACGGCCAGTATGCTACCTTCCTCAAGAACCCACAGGTGATCTTCCGCCCCCGGTGGCCACTGGTGGGGGAGTCATGAGCATTAGCGAGCATGATTCCTCTATGTTCAACGGGGACGACCCAACGTGGGGTTCCTGTGCTGTCTTGGCAGTGCACCAGAAGGTCCTTGACCAGCTTGAGATTTGGCAGTTCTTGGCGGAGAGCCTGTAGCTCTGCCGTCTCGTCTGGTGAAATCGCAGTTGCCTGATTCGGGGGGTGCTTTATTAGCTCTCGGATAGTCCGAAGGGCAGGATCATGTTGCTGCATGGCAACCAGGTCACCATCGTCTGGCTTCCGCCCTAGGTAGACTGCCTGTCCGCTGACCTGAGCATGGTCTGTCTGTTCTCTAGCCTGCCGACGAGTAATCGCATTTACTGTGCAGGTTTGGGAAACAAGTAGCCATTCTGTGTTGAATTCCTATGCCTTGCCTTGCTCAGCCCCCAACTTAGCCAACCAGTCTGCCTCATCATTCCCTTCCTTATCAGGACCATCAATGCGGGAGTGGTCCTCAACTTTCTTCCAGTACAAGGTTATCCCATTGTCCGTAACCAAGCGGTCACATGTCAGGAACAACTCAGAGTGCTTAACCTCCTTGTTCTGGGCATTCTTCATCTCATTGTTCTTCCAAGAGGGACGATGTGCAATGAAGCCGAGTTGGGCGTAGTTAGAGTCTGAGCAGACCACCAGCTGCTTGACCGACAAGCGGACGGCTTGTTGCAACATGATCAATACAGCTGCGATCTCGGCATATTGACTGGTTTTAGGACCAAGTTGATAGTGAGTGGGTTCTGATACCATACGATTGGTCCATACGATACCAACTCCAGCTCTGACTTGGTCCTCGTGGCCAAAAGAGCACCCGTCCACATATACCAGTGGAAGATCCAAACAGATGTTCTCCTCGTAATGGAGGTGGTGGCTAGGGAGAGAGAGTGCACCGACATCTATTGCAGGGCAGTTCATTGCATTTGCAGTGGTGACAATCAGCCAAGCCCCGCCCAAGAGCCATTTTGTGGTTTTGGGCATATTTGACTTTGACGTCATAGCCCTGTAATGCCATCATCCACGTGGCAATGCGGCTGTTCGACACTCAACCCTCCCGTAGCCACTGGCTGTTCAAGAAGGTGACTGGTTGATGATTGGTCTCAATGACAATTTTCTGACCCCAATGTAGCTGCGGAAATGTTCCACAGCCCACACGGTGGTCAGAAGGGCCTTCTCACAGTCAGAAAACTTAAAGGCGACATAGAATGCTTGTATCACACATATATGTTAGTTATGGAGGTCTACTTACATATATTAACTTGTTTTCATGATTAAAATCCTCCTAATCGCTGCAAACGAGCCGATCAAAATATCTCCTCACTGACGCTCTCGTCAGCCGCGCTGTTTCAGACCAAACAGTTGCTGTGATTGGCCAGCCAACGAGAGCTTTCCTACTGTCCTGTGATTGGCCAGGTACCTGGAAGTGACGTAATAGATAGGCCAGCTCTCAGATACACAGCTCCCCCTCTGGCACGGTGGATGCTCTGCATCTCAGCAGCTACAACGAGACTAGTTCTTCTTCTTCTTCTGCGGTTGAATGTACGCAACCGGATGTGCCCGGACTAGTGCCCGCACCGGGAGGCGCTACGGTGGTGAGGATTTCTGATGACGACATCAAATTAAGGAAGTGTCGATCCGCTTCGCAGAGCCCAGGAAAACAATACAACACTATTTTCTCAGCAGTGGCTGAACTGTTTGTTCTGAAACTTTAGGGTTTCATAAACGAGGTAATGACGCAGATACACACACAAACGCAGCGTTAATTGGAGCTTCCAGTCTATGTCACCTTCAATCTCAACAGCAGTCAGGGTCACGCCTCTGCGCTAATGCAGTGCTGAGGCAGTGACTTGAGAAGCTAGCCTTTAGGTGAAACTCGCGGTCTTTGTCTGGGAAGGCTAGACAGGGTGCAGTGCAAAGTTTCGCTTTCATTAGGTGGAAAGCCTGGTCTTGGGGTTCCACCCACTCAAAGGTTCTGTCATTCTTAAGAAGCTCATTGAGAGGTCTCGCCACCTCCACATAGTCCTCAATGAACTGGTGGGAGTAGTTGCAGATCCCAAGGAAGCTTCTGAGTCCTGACACGTCCATGGGTGGCTTAAGGTCTTGAATGGCTCGAACTCTCCCTGCTTGGGGTTCAATCCCATTTGCGCCCACGGTCAAACCCACGTATTCTACCTTCCATCGGCACCACTGGCCCTTCAAAATGGCCAACCTAGCCCCAGCAGCAGAGAGTTGCCCCAGTACGTGTCGGATCTCGGCCAGGTGTTCTTCCCACGTCCGATTCCTCATGAGGATGTCATCCACATCGATGAGATTTCCACGAGCGGCAGCGTCGCTCATGGCCTTATGCAGGAATATGTTGAATTCGGCCGGGGAATTTGAGTACCCAAACGGACAGCAATTCCAGGTGTATTGCCGGTTACCAAATGAGAAGGCCAGCTTGTACTGATCCTCTGGATCAACTCTCATTGTCCAGAAACCATTAGCTACATCGACTGTGGAGAAGTAGCGGGCATTCTTCACCTTGGTCAGTTCCTGATCTAAGTGGATCATGGGCCAGCGAGACAGCAGAACCTGTTTGTTCAGGGGGCGGTAGTCAATGGTTAGCCGCCACTTGCCGTTGTGCGGGAAGACAGGCCAGATTGGAGAGTTGTAGGTGGAATTGCATTCCCGGATGATTTGCTACTCCAATAGCTTGTCGAGTATCTCTTGGATAGACTCGTAAGCAGCCAACGGAATTTTGTATTGTCGTACAAAAGTTGGTGGAGCCACAGGATTGGTGGGGATGCGGACAGTATGGCGATCGGTGGAGTCGTTGGAGTCTTTTGAGCAGGTCCGAGCCCAAGTGGAAAGGTGGTTGGAGCTGAGGAACGACACTGACCACGTGTTGGACCTGTTCCTCCCAATCTGAATGGTAAGCGTACACATGCCAATTGCCCGAAGGGTACTGGGGGAAAGACCACCTGAAGGAACACGATGGTTGCGGGCTGCAAAAACAATCGCTGGGTTTTGGGTGCACAATTGCTCATACACTTCCTTACTGACCGCTGACTTTTCAGACCTTATAGCTAAAAGCACATTGGGAATGAAGAAGCCGTTGACTTTTATTCCCCCTACCACTCGGGGTTCAAATGCCACCGGGTCATAGTTCTCCAGAGCACACAAAAAGGATTCTTGTCTCTGGAGGGAAGACCCATCAGGAGATCGACCCTGAACGGGCAGGGGCGGAATGAGAGGTTCCAGGTCAGTAGCAGACTCTGGGGGCTGGCGGATTTCTTGAACGGCCATCACCTGTTCCAACAGGTGTGTGGAGGTGTTGGTTGACTCTAAGGGCTTAGGTGTGGCAACCTGAGCCAAAATGCAACCTTGTCGGCAGTCGATCAGTGGCGCCAGTCGGTCAAGGAGGTCTTGGCCAATGAGGAGTGGTTCTGTGTCAAGTCCACAGATGTAGATGGGGTGCGTCAAAGTCAATCCCTGGAAAGTTAGGTCCAGCCACATGCGTTGAGTGACAGTAGACCGATCCTGCGTGTAGCTCATGATACTGAGACTACAAGACACCAGCTTGATCTGCTGAAGCTGCTGCTGTAGCTCCTCGGCTTGCAGCCGAGCTTTATGTTGTTGTACCAAGAACATACGACCCAGCAGGTCTGGAACAGTGTGCTTGGGTTTACCTGTGGGGTTATTTACATAGTCGAGCAGTTGGTGATACTGAGACTACAATTCTCGGCTCTCAGCGGTTTTCCCAGGGCGAGCATAGCTCGAGTCACTTCATCAAACGTGCTAGAGTGCATCAGGCTAATTTTGGAGCCGGAATCCAGAAGAGCCAAGGTGTCAATACACCCCCCTACAATAACGGAGGTGTATATGCGGCTGGCGTTGCCTTGGCAGACCAAGTTGCCAAGGAACGATAGAAATGGAGGGGAGGAAGTGTCACGGGGCATTGGAAAGGGAGGAGTTCCTCCCTCTCCCTCCTCTTCTCCATCCGACGAAGAACACTCTTGCCGGGGGGGAAGGAGTCAACTCCCGGACTGGTCATGCTGTAGGAGAACTAGGGTCGGATTCCGGTGTGCCTTTGGTGGTCCGGACAGCTGTTGCTTTTTTAGAGCTTCAAATGTCTCGGCTACATACCGCCGAATCAAATCCTCGACCACTACCTTTGGTTTCTCCTTTTCCACCACCTTGGCATATTTTGTCGGAACATTAGCGTACCGGATCCGCCAGTTGTTTGTACTAAGAACATTCGACCCAGCAGGTCTGGAACAGTGCGCTTGGGTTTACCTGTGGGGTTATTTACATAGTCGAGCAGTTCGTGGAGAGCAGCATCACAGCTGCTCTCATCGTACCTGCTCAACCGGCTTTTCTCCTTAAGAGAGAAATGACTGAGATCGTCCACTATGTCCTGCAGGACAGAGTCGGTCTCAGCTTCCTGTGACTGAGCTGCAGCAGAAGGGTCCCTTGGCTGGCTCATTTTGTTTGCTCAGTAGGCGACAGGTGCGGCCACTAGGCTATCACAGTCTGCAGACTCTGAGTCCCAAGGCGGCACGCAGTTCCCCTACTGGCTGAACAACACAGAGTAGGGCACAGGAGCAAGGTCACCATGGCCTTATTAAATAACAGTCAGCCTTACGGTGACCAACTGTGGATGGGATGATTAGCCCGTGACTTACTGATTGTGTTAACAACTGCAACAAGGTGATAAACAAACACAGAGTGATACACGAAAGGGTTATACAACACACTTTTAGTGAATTAGTTAGTAGTGACACTTTGTCAATTATCAATTTGTCAATTAAACATTTCAACATACACTTGGCAGCACAATATCCACAGCTGGTCTGCTAGCACAATCCACACCACACGGTGACCCCAATAGTCAGTCACCAGTCAGTATCCTAGCTGATAAACAATTTTAGCAAGTTTCGGCGATAGATGTCCGAAAACAAATCAAAAAACTATTAAACAAGCTAGCTGCTTAAGCTTTTGTACGAGCGTGCTAGTGACAGGGTAATATATTAAGAAGCCTCACACAGGGCACCAATTATGTTGGGGTTCAACGATGTAATTGGTGAGAAAATGTAAATATGAATAATTAATTGATTTTAATAACTAATTATTTTATTAATTTTCTTAAAATTATCAATAAAAACGGGGCACCACTCCTCTCACAGAGGAGAATGACAGGTCCAGTAAGGACTGTCACTTAACCACCTTGAGATGGCTCTCGACTATCAGTTAATCATTAATTCATAATAAACAAATTATTATTAATTAAGCTAAAATTTAGGAAGGGAAGGTGTGAGGTCGTACACTGGCTACTTTCAATTACCCTCGTTGTTACACACACGCAAATACAAAAGACAGAAAGCAGTACTTTAGAAAAAGGTTATAATTTATTAAAGTATTTAAGTAACAAAATAAACATTAATCTTCTAATCTAATCTACTATTGATAACGTGCTTGAATGTGAGTAACAGGACATGTGTATAAACGTAAAAGTGAGAGTGTGTGTGTGTGTGTATAAAGGAATGGGGGGGGGGGGGTGTCACTGGGGGTGTCACTGGCAGCCAGTGACAATGTGGGAACCAGGAAGTGAACAAACAAAACTAAAAGGTAAACAAGAAGGAGGGGAAGGAGGAAGTAGTGGAGGGTATGTCACGTATCATGGCGTCACTCGCTATTACAGCGAGGCAACGCAAGATGGCGCCTGTGCTCAGACTCCGACCGTCAGCTCTCGCCTCCCACCGGCTGGGTCCGAGTGAAAGAGGAGGGGTGAGGGAGGAAATGGAGTCAGCAGTGATGAGGGAAATTTAAAGGGGAGTGAAGGACCGGGACTTGGCTGATCACGCGGTTTATCAGACTCGACTTAAACTGCGATTGTAACAGATCAACAGAGATTTCCCGTCTCACCGCGTGATCATGATCCGTGTTGAGGACACAGGATGATCAAAATAATAAAAATGGAATAAGGATCACACAGATCATCGGCAAGAGAAAAGAGAGAGAAGATATGAAGGAGGAGGCACACAGGAAATAGAGATTTCCCTCGATCACAGTTTAACTGGAGTTTGTCCAGTTACTTACTTTTACGGATCGAGTAAAATCGTCTATCCTGCCATCTGATCGCGCTCTGCGCGAAGCAGCAGCGCGACAGGAATACACAGATGGACAAATAATATTCACCAGCAGCTGTGCAGACGGCACCGCCGTTAAACACAGAAGCAGATTTGCAGTCGATATATTCAGCTCGCTAGTCGCGATCTATACTGAACTAACTACAACCACAACTATATTTCACAGCGTGTGCGTGACGCACGTTAACATTAATCGGAAATGAACCTGAGTTACATATACAGTTCGCTGGTCGCAATCTACAGCCGTGCGTGGAACATGCACACAGTAATATGAAAAGAAAACACAAAGAAAATAATAATAAACACAGTGAAATTATCGGGTGTGCACTACCCGTTCCTATAATAGTCACTGGAATAAACTTGTCTGCCCAGACAAAAATCCTCTTACTATGAGTTGTCTTCTGGGGTGAGACGTGGGGCTCCCACTCCGTGGTGAACGTCCAATTAGTAGACTGCGATCAGTGGAGATGAGGGAGAGACAGAACAGGCGCTTCAGGGCGTGCCTGGGTAGCTGTGTGGGGTGCAGCATGCGGCAGGGACAGCGGGTCGACCGTGTTAGGAGTATGCTCAATTGCCACTTCTTCTTCTGCAGGTAAAATTGGAATAACTCTCAAGGGGAGTTATTCACAGGATCCTCAAACTCAAAAAACAAAAATGGACAGAAATGGACACAGAAAAATCTTCAGCAAGAATGAACGGTTCTCAGGGGCTTGTGACCTCCGTTAACGCCGACAATGCCAGGTTGGAACGGAGGAGGTGACGGCCACCTGTGGGTTTTAAGGTCTCCTCTGAGGGGGCTGACCCCCCAGTGATTCTCACCAATGGGCAACGAGCTGTATGCTGCTGATGTCACACATCGCAGTGGTTTCTGGGAGTTTGAGTCCGGCCTACTCTGGGCCCCCCCGTTGAAAGTGGGGGTCAGAGGAATGTCTTTGTCTCTCTCGGCCCATGAGGCCAGGCTTTATGACCCCTAACTTTTGACCAGGCCGCAGTCAGACTTCAAGAATGCAGTAAGGCCTCACAGTCCACTTAGGCCCAACATCAGGATGTTCCTACAAGTCTGTTAGAACCCTTCAGTTAATTCAAAATGCTGCAGCACGAGTTCTGACAGGAACTAGAAAGAGAGACCATATAACTCCAGTGTTAGCTTCTCTACACTGGCTCCCCGTACAGTTTAGAATTCAATTTAAAATGGGTGTGTCCTCATCTTGCAGGCTGCAGGATCCAGATCCAGTTTTGAGGCTATTATTATCATACATATCATCACCATTATTATCATGCTATAATTAAATGTTGTTCAGTATAATTCAACAATCTCTGCTGCTTCTTATATAAATGTTCTATAGTTCTATAAACATGTCATCACTGACACTAACTGTCCTGTATAAACTTATAACTTGATTAGTTAGTTATATTAGTTAGTTATTAGTTAGTTAACTTATAACTTTTAGTAGTTAATGTATATCTGCTCTTGGTCTCTCTCTTCTGTCTCTGCCTCATCTCCTGCTTGTCCACATCTCTGAGTCTGGTTCTGGCAGAGATTTCTTATTCTGTTAAAGGTGACATCGAATGCTTGTATCACACATATATGTTAGTTATGGAGGTCTACTTACATATATTAACATGTTTTCATGATTAAAAACCTCCTAATCGCTGCAAACGAGCCGATCAAAATATCTCCTCACTGACGCTCTCGTCAGCCGCGCTGTTTCAGACCAAACAGTTGCTGTGATTGGCCAGCCAACGAGAGCTTTAAAACTGTCCTGTGATTGGCCAGGTACCTGGAAGTGACGTAATAGATAGGCCAGCTCTCAGATACACAGCTCCCCCTCTGGCACGGTGGATGCTCTGCATCTCAGCAGCTACAACGAGAGTAGTTCTTCTTCTTCTGCGGTTGAATGTACGCAACCAGATGTGCCCGGACTAGTGCCCGCACCGGGAGGCGCTACGGTGGTGAGGATTTCTGATGACGACATCAAATTAAGGAAGTGTCGATCCGCTTCGCAGAGCCCAGGAAAACAATACAACACTATTTTCTCAGCAGTGGCTGAACTGTTTGTTCTGAAACTTTAGGGTTTCATAAACGAGGTAATGACGCAGATACACACACAAACGCAGCGTTAATTGGAGCTTCCGGTCTATGTCACCTTCAAAAGGGAGTTTTTCTCTCCACTGATGCCTAGTGTTTGCTCATTGTGTGAACTGTTGTGTTTCTCTGCTCTCTATGATGTTGTCTGTGTACAGTGCCTTGATAATGTATATTATGATTTTGCGCTTTACAAATGAAATTGAATTGAATAGAATAGTTTCCACAGTTGATGTCACGCACAAACCTAGTAACCTAGAGTACAGTCAAATTTGAATTTGTCTTGGTAAACAATCTTACTCTTAAACATTAGCAGCAGCTCTACAAATGACATGTGAAATAGAATTCATGAAATCTGTTTTTTTAAAGGTTAAATGGTTTTGCTACATATATTTTTCGGGACTGACCTCTTTCATGAGGTTAATCATGAGATTATTTGCAAACACAATCACCACCCGAGCTGTAGATTTCCTCATCACATCCACTATTCTCCTTAGTTCAGCAGGGTCATCACCCCGGGGCAAAATCTCTGTGTAAGCCAGACAACCTCCACCAGCTGGACCAAGATCAGAGTGAAAGGATCGGGCAGCGTGAACTCCATAATCATCATCACTGATGATCAGACCAGCCCAAGTCCAACCAAAGTGTTTTAGAATCTGAATCATAGCATTCACCTATGTGGACACAGAGCAGAGGGATTAGTGCACAGGCTGGAATCATCTTTACTAGAAATCTTGCTAAACAGGTTCATCAAAGACTCATGTTTAATCACTGTCTTTAAGTGTTGAATATCTGACACCTCACAACTCTGTCAATGAAACATGTAACATGACTAGTGACACACTCTTTTCTTTTTGTAGATACATTTTCACCTGAAAAGCATCACTTGGGATCGTCCTAAAGAAAGATGGGAACTTTTTTCGGTCACTCAGGCAGGAACATGTGGCATAATAACTCACCTGCAAAACACACAGACTTTCTTTAATTCAACATTCTAAAAATATATTTTAACATTGATTTTTATGTTCATGTACTTAATTGATTTAAACTTACCAGAGGCACGCTGTACAAACCTAAGACTGTGGATATGGCAATAGAAAGTGTAGAAGAAGAATCTCCCACAATCCCTAGGACTGGAGGAGTTCCTACACAGTTCTCCTCTAATATAACTTGCTCTTCTTGACCACTGACTAAGGTCAGTGCTGCACGAAATCCAATTCCTAGTTGAAAGCAGTTATCATACAGACTGTATCCCAGAGTCACATTAGGCAGCAGGTTGGAGTTTCTGTTGATCTCATCAATAGCAAAGGCCATGGACTGAGCCTGTCTAAAATCTACAACATCAAAACTAACAACATAACAAGTGTAACAAGTGTTTATGATTAAAAAAAACACAAAATAGAAACAATTCAAAGCTACATATTCCACAACTACATATTATGAATTCAGTAACAAAATTTGAAGGCAAACGTAACTTAAAATGGCATATGTATATATATATATATACACACACATATATATATGCACACACACACTGTAAGTATTTTACATGAATCATATATACAGTCTACTTAGACTTGGGTTTAATCAGCTTTGTGCTGTTTCCCTCACAGACTCACCCATAGCAGTCAGACTTTTGTGGCTCTGAGGTAAATGACAGGTCAGGATCAGTTGAAATTAATTTGACTGTAAACAGTCCACCTAGAATCACATCTCCAGTTTTGTGCATCCCATTTAAATGAAACTGTCCCTTTAACTGACAAGACGAGGAATAAAGAGAGGAGGACACAGCAGAGGAGAAGCAGAAATACAACATTAGGAAGAAGAGGCTGGTGTCTAAAAATGCCCTCATGACTTTGCTTTGGCTCATCTCCTTTTCTAAGTGCAGTCTTATCACAATATAAACACATTTTATTAATCTGCAGCTGCCCATGTTGATTAATCTTGTAACACCACCCATCAGTGCAGAGGAGGAAGTGAAGCTGTAGGGGCAGGGTCCAAAATAAATCCCAACTGATACTGATTTGTACTAAATGACTTTGTAGAAATGTGTATTCATTATTATTGAAGCTTTAGTATTTTAAATGACAGCTTTTGATATTTGATTGTAGAAATTATGAAATCAAAAGCCACAGCACAGAAAAAAATGTGCTGTGAAAAAAAAAAAAAGTAGTGCAGTAGTGCAGGTAAAATTCTATTTTACCTGCACTACTCTGCTTTTATCTGTCAAACACTTGGATATTCAATTTGTAAACAGCATTTCCCCTGTTTGTGTTCATTTTCATTTTATTTTCATTTTATTCATTATACTTTATAAATTTCACAAAAGTAATCTTGAAGTAAATTTGAACTCCTTCCTATTTTTCAGAAATATTAGTGTTTAGTTAATGTTATTACTTAAATCTCTCATCCTTATTTTTCTGGGTAATATGATTTTAATATAATTTTAATAATAACAATTTTGTACTTGTAACTGGAGGAAAATTTGCCCCATTTTACCCTTCACTTACTTGGGGGACAGTACCTATTTCTACCAGTAGATGTCAGCAGTCAGTAGGGCTGGGCGATATGGACTAAAAGTCATATTTCGATATTGCTGTTGGATCTTAACAAGGTTCTAAGTAGTGCTTCAAAATGCAAAAAGAAGAAATGGGAGTGAGACAAAAAAAAATTGAGTAAGAAATGTATTGCAAACAACCATTAAACTGAAATAGGCTGTTCATCAGCTGATCAAATGTTTAAGACTACAGCCTTTAAAAGCTTAAATACCCACCCTAACTTATTTTACATGTTCTAAAATATGAAATATACACTGATCCCCAACACTTTTAAAGACTTTTGTTTTTCAAATAGATTTACAAATTCGGACTTTGTATTCTTATGTATTCTTATTAACTTATGTGTATTTTAATTTTCCTGGTGTTGTTTTCAATCATCCTTCATACATCATACTTTTTGATCCCCATAATTATATCTGCTTCAAAATTTCACAAATATTGAACGAGTAATTTTTGAGTAAATCCAGAATAAATGTCTCAGATCTAGATCACCTGACAATTGCTTTTAACTCCTGTCTGAGTCTGCCATTCCACATAAGATAAATATCATCATCTGCTCATTTCTGCGAACATACGTGAGAACTCCGTCATGTGAGTTGTGATGTTAAAGGCGACATAGAATGCTTGTATCACACATATATGTTAGTTATGGAGGTCTACTTACATATATTAACTTGTTTTCATGATTAAAAACCTTCTAATCGCTGCAAAAGAGCCGATCAAAATATCTCCTCACTGACGCTCTCGTCAGCCACGCTGTTTCAGACCAAAACCACGCCCCCAGAATGTGGACTGTGTTGTGATTGGCCAGCCAACGAGAGCTTTCCCACTGTCCTGTGATTGGCCAGGTACCTGGAAGTGTAACGTAATAGATAGGCCAGCTCTAAGATACACAGCTCCCCCTCTGGCACGGTGGATGCTCTGCATCTCAGCAGCTACAACGAGAGTAGTTCTTCTTCTGCGGTTGAATGTACGCAACCGGATGTGCCCGGACTAGTGCCCACACCGGGAGGCGCTATGGTGGTGAGAGGAGTGGTGAGGATTTCTGATGACGACATCAAACTACGGAACTGGCGATCCGCTTCACAGAGCCCAGGAAAACAATACAACACTATTTTCTCAGCAGTGGCTGAACTGTTTGTTCTGAAACTTTAGGGTTTCATAAACGAGGTAATGACGCAGATACACACACAAACGCAGCGTTAATTGGAGCTTCCGGTCTATGTGGGCTTTAAGAACAATTGGTAGATTTTCAGAACCTGATCTTCTAATGGTGAGAGATTTTAATTTTTTTGATTGTATGTTTCCTGCAGTTCAATCATACTGAAGGAAAATTAAAAGTTTTAAATGTTCAAAAGGTAGACCCTCCATCATTATGTTACTGATGTTTTGATAACATCAAGAAACATGGAAAACAGCTGACATTCTGATATGGAGGAAATCTGTCCACCATCATTGTATATGTGGTTCAAACTGAACAGGAAGCTGAGGGATATGTTACTGAGAATAGATGAGAACATTTTTGGACTATGGTTATATCCCTCTTAACTGATACGCAATGCTGAGGAGCTGGTGAGGAGAGAGTTGATGCATCTGAATAATCCATCCATTGAGCAGGGCATCGAAAGAATCATACACATAGATAGACTTAAATAGAATACTGGAAAGGAGAAAAGAAACAGTTTTTACCATTACATTTATTTTCTCCATTTATATAATGTTGAAATATATATTAAAACCTTATTTTATCTGCATTTGTGTGTGTACATTTAAGCTAGAATTGATTAATGTGGTCTCACTGTTTCTATGACCCAGTGCCACGACCCATGATGGCTTTCTTTGTGTTTCTCTCTGGTCTGAACATGATTATATAACATTTGGGTCCAAACAGCGCCACCAAGAGGCCAAAACTGGAGGCCAAGATGGCAAATACCTCCACTGCATCTGCATATTTGCCTGGTGAGCTGATGTAAGCAGGAACAAAGGCCACCCACACTGCACAGAAGATCAACATGCTGAAAGTGATGAGTTTGGCCTCATTGAAACTGTCTGGAAGATTCCTTGCTAGAAAAGCTAACAAACAACTGAGGACAGCAAGTAAACCAATATAACCAAGTAAAACTGCAAAACCAACTGTGGACCCAACTGCGCACTCATAAACTATCTTGTCACTGTGATACTGGGTGTTTTTATGAGGCACTGGTGAAGCAGAGACAAGCCAGGCAGTGCAGATTGCTGCTTGAACAGAAGTCAGAACCAGAACTGTCCCTCTCTGCTGCACAGCACCAAACCATTTGAGACTGGACTCACCTCTTGGTTTGGAGGCCCTGAACACAGCCAGAACCACCATGGTTTTCACCAGGATACATGAGACACAAAGAACAAAGCTGATGCCAAATGCTGCATGTCTTAGTTGGCAAGTCCATAATCTGGGTCGTCCAATGAAGAGCAACGAGCAGAGGAAACAGAACTTAAGTGACACCAAGAGAAGAAAACTGAGTTCTGAATTGTTGGCACGAACTATAGGTGTGCTGTGATAAAGGATGAAGATGCCCAGAACAACAACACAGATACATGTGCCCAACAGTGAGGTGGTTGTCAAGCAGATACCCAGAGGCTCATGGTAGGAGAGGAAGTCTGTTTTCTTAGGAACACAGTGGTCACGCTGGGGGCTGGACCAGAAATCTTCTGGACAGCTGGTGCACTCAATGGAGTCTGAGAAAAGAGGGAAAGTGATGAGATACATGTTTATACAACATCTCTGAACTGTGATGTTTAAAACTTTACACTCACCAGTTGTATTGCTGATCTTTCCCTCAGAACAAGGGACACAGTCAAAACAACACTCAGGTTCCCCCTTCTTTCTGGCCATGCGGGTACCTGGAGGACAACTCTCACTGCACACTGACTGAGGAGGCTGTGTGGAGAAATATCAGTGTCTGTTAGATTAATCTATAATGATTAAGGTAAAGAGATGGTAGTCTGAAAAAGTAAGAAATAACCTGTTTGGATTCAAAGTTCCAGAAGATTTTGTCTTCATCCAGTGTGAGTTCTTCACCTTTGAAGGCTGACCTCTTAACCTGACCCACTCTCTGAACTTTAGTTCTTCCATCAGGGAGCCACGCCCAGTTCATGATGTCATATACAGGTAAGGCATCACCATTTTCATCAAATGACACTCGATCACCAAATGTTGTTGTGAAATTTACTTTCTCCAAGTAATGCACAATCTATGAAAATCCAGATTAGGGACAAAGGGAAACAACGCATTAAAGGTATAGTGCTGTCTATCCACTAAATTTCACTCTATTAAGAATACAGAAGTAGGATCCATCCATCCATATTCTACCACTTTATCCTCCACATGAGGATCGTGGGGGGCTCTGGTGCCAGTCCCAGCTGACATAGAGTTTAAGGCGGGGTCACACCTTGGACAGGTCGCCAGTCCATCACAGGGCCACATAGAGACAAACACAGTGTCCAATTTGCCTAGATTTGGTTTATAATTTCTAAACACTTCAGTCCAAATGAAATACGAGGGATTAAGTGAAATGAAGAGTTGAGTGTAAACTGATATCTCACCTGCCATGGCTCCATTCTTTGTAAATGAGCACAGGTGTTGTTGCTGAAAGGTCCTCTCCCTGGCTCACACTGCAGCATGTCATCAAGAGCATACGCCAGAGCGTACACAGCCTTATACACATTATACTCTGGTCTGAGGTCTGAAACATCCAGGAAATCAGTCTCCACATTCTCTATAACTTCCTGTCCAGTGCATAATTCTCCTGCAGCTTCCACCCAACCTGCTGGAGGTGGTGCAAATCTACACTGAAATGTGTGTTCCCAAAACTGATTCACCTGTAATGTAGTTCATCTTAAATTGATTACAATATTTTTTTTCTCCAAAAAATACCAAATCAGAGTGAAACTCTCACCATGCTGTTTCCATGGGTGTTGTTGTGATGTAGATCAGGACATATTTGTAACAGGAAGTCCCTGAACCCTGGTATTTCTCCTCGACGGATGGCGATGCCCAGTGTTCCACCCAGGTACAGCATGAGGTGAGGAGTCTGGAGCACATCAGCTGATGTCCAGGCTTCACTGGCAATCCACTGCAGGCCTGTCACATTCTGCCTCACCACCTGTACATTGTATTATCATATGTATATGAATTCATACTTTCATACCAGTAAAGTATAATCTAGTTTCCACAGTTGATGTCACACACAAACCTAGAGAACTACCAGAATTACAGTCAAATCTGAATTTGTCTTGGTAAACTATCTTACTCTTAAACATTAGCAGCAGCTTTAACAAATGACATGTGAAATAGAATTCATGAAATCTGTTTTTTTAAAAGCGAAATCATTTTTTGCTACACATTTTTTTCAGGACTGACCTCTTTCATGAGGTTAATCATGAGGAAACTATTTGCAAACACAATCACCACCCGAGCTGTAGATTTCCTAATCACATCCACTATTCTCCTTAGTTCAGCAGGGTCATCACCCCGGGGCAAAATCTCAGTGTAAGCCAGACAACCTCCACCAGCTGGACCCAGATCAGAGTGAAAGGATCGGGCAGTGTGGAATCCATAGTGATTCCAGCGTGGAATCACTATCCTTGATGACAAGACCTGCACAAGTCCAACCAAAGTGTTTTAGAATTTGAATCATAGCATTCACCTATGTGGACACAGAGCAGAGGGATTAGTGCACAGGCTGGAATCATCTTCTTTAAGTGTTGTATTTCTGACACCACACAACTCTGTCAATGAAACATAACATGACTGGTGACACACGCTTTTCTTTTTGTAGATACATTTTCACCTGAAAAGTATTTCAAAATATTTTAACATTGATTTTTATGTTCATGTACTTAATTGATTTAAACTTACCAGAGGCACGCTGTACAAACCTAAGACTGTGGATATGGCAATAGTATTTGTAGAGGAAGCGTCTCCAACAATCCCTAGGACTGGAGGAGTTCCTACACAGTTCTCCTCTAATGTAAATCGCTCTTCTTGACCACTGACTAAGGTCAGTGCTGCACGAAATCCAATTCCTAGTTGGGCACAGTTATCATACAGACTGTATCCCAGTGTCACATTAGGCAGCAGGTTGGAGTTTCTGTTGATCTCATCAATAGCAAAGGCCATGGACTGAGCCTGTCTAAAATCTACCACATCAAAACTAACAAAATAACACAATGTTCATGATAAATAAAAATAACACAACATAGAAACAATTCAAAGCTACATATTCCACAACTACATATTATGAATTCAGTCAGATAAATAGTTCAAACATAATAACAAAATTTGAAGGCAAACGTAACTTAAAATGGCATATGTATCTATATATATGTATATATAGATACATATATATATACATATATATATATATATATATATATATACACAAACACACTGTAAGTATTTTACATGAATCATATATACAGTCTACTTATAGACTTGGGTTTCATCAGCTTTGTGCTGTTTCCCTCACAGACTCACCCATAGCAGTCAGACATTTGTGGCTCTGAGGTAAAAGACAGGTCAGGATCAGTTGAAATTAAGTTGACTGTAAACAGTCCACCTAGAATCACATCTCCAGTTTTGTGCATCCCATTTAAATGAAACTGTCCCTTTAACTGACAAGACGAGGAATAAAGAGAGGAGGACACAGCAGAGGAGAAGCATAAATACAACATTAGGAAGAGGAGGCTGGTGTCTAAAAATGCCCTCATGACTTTGCTTTGGCTCATCTCCTTTTCTGAGTGCAGTCTTATCACAATATCAACACATTTTATTGATTTGCAGCTGCCCATGTTGAAAATCTTGTAACACCACCCATCAGTGCAGAGGAGGAAGTGAAGCTGTAGGGGCAGGGCCCAAAATAAATCCCAACTGATACTGATTTGTACTAAATGACTTTGTAGAAATGTGTAATCATTATTATTGAAGCTTTAGTATTTTAAATGACAGCTTTTGGTGATAAAGTAATTAATTCAAAAATACAATACTGTTACAATTAAACTTAATAAATAAAATATAAAAACCGACTTAATAAAATTGTAAGAAACATGACTAATAAAATAAAAATTGTATCTGTGAAAAAGAATGCTTAATTGGGTTTGAACAATTTTCTCAATTATTTCACATAGATATTCAACACAGCTTGTTGATATGATAATTAAATAATGTCTCATATTTTATTATCAATATTTACAACTTTAGGCTTCAATATGTCCAAAAGTGACTTACAGTAATGGAAAATAAGTCAAAACTCTGTAGTGTGTGAACTATGAACCAGCTAGTTCCTGCCTCCTCAGCACGAGCTGAACAATAAATCCAACACACCAAGAGAGGCGGGACTTAAGGCAGAACAGCCAATCATCAGGCGGTCACACTCAAAGCCGGTGTCATGTTTGAGGCAACAACAGGAGAGGAGGCAGCCGCAGCAAGTGCAGAAACGAAGCGGCCAGAGATGTAGCGGCAAATGTAGTGAGGCTAACTGAGGAAAAACTGCAGAAAAAGTGTGCGTGTTTAACCCTCTCACCGGTAAAAGTTTGGGTTTTAAAACACCCACCTCCCCCATGGGTGCAACGCACTGGTGTGTGTGTGTGTCGGGACGCAGGGAGAGGGAGAGGAGAAATAGGCACGAACTTGCCCGTGTTATATCTCGTTTAGAAATATATCGATATATATTAAAATATCGAGATATCGCCCAGCCATAGTAGTCAGTTGGCTACTCTGCTGTTTGGCGCTATACTCCTGTGAAAAGGAAGAACTTATGGTGTATTTCCACCGGCTCTACTCGCCTTGGCACGGCACGACACGGCACGATTAGGTTGCATCTGCACTACAAAAAAAGTACCTACTTAAAGTGGGCGGAGTCATCACTGCACGGCTGAGTGAAACTGCGGTGACTTCATTTTATACGCGACACACACACGAGTGACTAGTGACTTTACAACAGACTTCTGTTGGAGATTAACCCACGTTTTTAGGATTGTTAAGTGATCTACAGTTTGGCACTGTTCGGCTTGATTTGTGTGCGGGATGTCTCTTTCTGTGACGGGACTCTGACCAATCATCGCATAGAACCTGCTTAAGCACGCTTGGAACCTTGCTGGAGCAGGTACTAAAAATAGTACCTGGTACCAGGTACTATTGGCAGGGGGGGCCCAGACAGAGGGACAAAAAAACCAAATACGTTTTGTTACGTCACATTAACGCCAGTCAGTTCAGTCGCATTTGCATGTATCTGACATTACCGATTGCAAACTGTTCAGGAGAAAGATCATTTTCGTTGTTGAAACAAGTGAAAACATACCGGAGAGCAACAGTAACAGAAAAAAAACTGAATGCCTTTGCCCTGTTGGCAATTGAGAATAGATTTACAACCTCCCTGGATTTTGAAGACATTATTATCATCATATATCATCAAAACTCAGGAGAAAGAATCTGTAAATGTAAGTTTTCCATTTAAAAATCTAAATCTGAATAATTAAAGTGAATATTAAAATCAAATGTAAAATGCATTTTAATTAAATGTATAATATAGGGCTATACTTTCTACAATTATGAAATGAAATTTGAGGAACAAACCAAGTATATTCAAATCTCAAACAGCTGTCTTTCATCTTATGTATACATTTTATTATTTCTCCACAAGATCGTGATGATGCTGTCAAGACGTGTTTGTTTCTGCTGCGATGGAGGCTTAAGATACTGGAAGGCTGAAGATTATCCCTGAGTGGAGCATGCTAAATGGTTTCCTCAGTAAGTGCTGCTGGTTTTATTTATTATTATTTATTGTTTATACAGTTTCTAAATGGACTTGATAAATGTGAAGGGTTCATGTTTTGTCTTCTTGTTCCTATACTTAATCACAGGTGTGAATATGGGCTCCAGGAGAAGGGACAAGAATTTTTGTTCACCCAATTCAATTTTCCTTGGTGGTCTGAGCAGGTTAGTAAAGGTTAATAAAGAAACATCTATTATTATTATTATTATAGAAACATGAAAAAATGTGTTCTTGGTTCAAACATAAGGATCAAGTTATTTAATGATTGCTTATTTTTCTACGATGTTTCTGTGATTAAATCTGCTTACACAGTACACCGTCCAGAGAAACATCCAGACCAGTGGAGAAAACCAAGTAGGTCCAGCTGCAGACCCGCAGACCACTCAACGAAACGCCCCTTTACTCAACGAAACGCCCCTTCACTCAACGAAACGCCCCTTTACTCAACGAAACGCCCCTTCAAACTACACGACACTCTGATTGGCTCTCAAGAGACTGCGTCTGAAACGTGATGACGTTTACTAACGTGATAACGTCTTCTTTTATTGAAACTTTATTTACACACGCGTATCTCATAGACACTTGTTGACAAGAGACTTTTATCCTGGTGTGCGACAGGAAAAGAGAAGAATAAATACTCGTGTTGGCTTTTATGAACACAGAAATGTACTTTCTGTGAAAATTGTGAATAATTAATGTCACTTTGTAAAGTATGAAATGTTATAGCCAAACTGCTAAAATATATAAATGCCGATCGGAAAAGTTCTTTGAACATCACGTTTACACAATATAGTATCACGTTTTTGTGATATAATTATCACGTTTATACAATATAGTATCACGTTTATGTGATATAATTATCACGTTTATAGAATATAATATCACGTTTATGTGATATAATTATCACGTTTATACAATATAATTATCACGTTTATACAATATAATATCACGTTTATACAATATAATTATCACGTTTATACAATATAATATCACGTTTATACAATGTTTATACAATATAATATCACGTTTATACAATATAATATCACAAATTCCACTTTGAACACACACTTTGAATAATTTCATTTGTTTTTGCAAACTTCCAACATCATGGCAACCTGTATGTTACAAAAAGGTGTGTTTAATATAGGCCTACATTTATTGAATGTCTTATTAGTCTGTAGTTTGACATATTGTTCAACTGGACAGAACAATAATTAGAACTAATAAAAGTCTACTTGATTAGGTTTTTAACCTGAAAGAAACCCTCCTAAAATTCTGTGCTTGTGTGGTCCAGCTGGTGGTGACAGACAGATATTAAGTAGAAAAGATCTGCTGAGTATGTCATTAAGGAGATGTTACCTATTTCCAGGAAGATATGTTAAACATTGGTATCTGAATCAAACCCAGCCAGTTGGACATCAGTAGGTATTTTGATGAATGTAAAACAAATGCACTGAAACCCTTGATTCTGCACAGAAAGTTGTATAACTTTCAAATCCATGTAATGAATACAAGTGATGAATGATATATTTTCTTTATTTTATACACAACAGACTATCCAGCAGACACATTCACTACCCAGGGATTACAGGCGCCTGAGGAATTCCTCACACTCCAAGGCTTTCTTGTAATTGCTCAGGAAGCTATCCAGTTTCTGCCTCGCTTTTGAGGAAATGTGGCTCTGAAGCTGTTCCCCAAGCTGGGTTATGTCGCTGACAAGACAAAATGATATAGCAAAATAATTAAGTCGTTAAAGACACTCAAATACATAATAAGATATAAACTGAAAATTGGATTAACAGTTTCCTAAACTATCCGGCTTACCTTGAGTCAAACTCTGTGCCACGCATGTACATCTCCTTGGCTTTGTCCAGGGAGATGGAGTAAACAGCTCTGAGGGCGTATACTGTTGCCTGTGGCATGAAGATTAAGATTTAAGATTGTGTTAGACAGTGACCATGTGTTAAAAGGAGACAGACATATGCAGTCATATAAAACATGTAGTCTACAAATCAGTGTCAGTGTCTGAGATCTCACCTCTGGCAAAAGTACATCCATTACGAATGCCACTGGATCTGCAGACTTCTTGTCTGTCTCAGTACGTTCGAGTACTTCAGACAAGAAGTGCATGACTTTGTCCACTTGTTCATCATCTTCAAAAAGAAGGATGACCCTGTCCTGTTTCTTGGCCCAAGGAGACACCGTGTTGCCTGTGATGATGTTCTATAAAAATTGTATAGGATTTTAGTTTGGGTATTCATATACAAATACACAAACACCACACTAAATGCCATTGTCACTCACTTTAAGGTGTTGCAACATGCCCTGATCCTCTGTGATTACACTGGTTAACAGACAACATGCCTCGCGTCACTTCTGTTGGGCTTGTTGGGCCCTTTCCTAAAATTAAATTACACATAATATGCAACACTGAATACATGTGATTAAGAACTTTGAATAAGACATTTTCTTTCCCTGATTATTTGCACTTCCTCTGATAAGAGGTGTCATCCTGGCTGGCAACTTGTTTGGCCACAGTAACATCACTGCCCTAAATGGATATACAGATAAGCCTGTCTGAGAGGCAAATTGTTACATTACTTCTGAGAACAATCCTTATTATCAGGGGCATCTATAAAAATGCAGGAATCTTGAAACTTTTTCTCAATATCTAAATTCTCAACAAGAGTGAAAATAAAATACACATTGACTTAAGATTCTACACACATGAAGTACAGTACACATAGATGAAATGGCTCCAGCATTAGTTTACTTTACTTTACTTATTTTGAGTTTCTGATACTCAAATGGATGAGTTGAATAGTTTGATGGTCACAGTTATCCATGGTCAGGACAAACAGAAATAACATCACATTTAATAATACATAAGGCTCATGGGGAAATTAAAGCCTTTCAGCGTTGAAATGAAAAAATATTTGATAATTTAGGACTTACCACCGTACTCCACCATTGACCTTTGGTGTCCCTGCAGATGAGCCACAAGCTTTGCATAGCTCCCCTTTTTTGTGCAGATCGGACACTGATAAGTGTCCAAGTTGCATCTCCTCAGCTCAGGGTCTGCTCCTTCACTGAACGTAGTGTTGCTCTATAAGAGAAAATGTAAATTAAAATTGTATTTTGTATTTTTAACATGGAAACATTTTTAATCCAGAATCAAGAAGTAATGAACTGGACTGCATTTGCCTGTAAGACTTTCCCTGTCCTAAAATATATGCAGGCTAACTGAAATAAATCAAATCAAATGACACTGTTGACTGTGATTCAACAGAACTTCTCATTTCTAAACATGAAAAATATTATTCATCATCAAATCTTTTATCTTAACAATTGTAGAACTGAGGTCACACGTTTTCAAATGAGCAAAGCTGTGTGCAACTTGTCAGAGTCATTTAAAGATTAAAAAACAGATAAATACTAATATATAGAGATCATATAGTTTATCTTATACGTTTCTTGGTTGAAAATGAGACAATGTTATATTGTCAATGTTATAACCTGTACATATAAATAAAAGAAAAAAAGGAAAAAAAGAAAAAAAAGGGAGAAAATCGCTGCGTCTTGCTTGCTGTTACAATCGCTATCGTTACAGCATGTAGACATTACTGGTTAATAAACCGCACTTAATTGATTTAATGGATACAAATAATGACTATTCATCCAGTGTTCAATATCAAAATGTGTTTTTTATCCATTCTTACCTTTTCCTCCGTCATTTTCCCGTGTTTTTCCCGTGTTACTTTTTCGGGTTCTCTCTTCATACTCGGTCAACGTAAACTTCATCACGTTTCAGACGCAGTCTCTTGAGAGCCAATCAGAGTGTCGTGTAGTGTGAAGGGGCGTTTCGTTGAGTAAAGGGGCATTTCGTTGAGTAAAGGGGCGTTTCGTTGAGTGGTCTGCGGGTCTGCAGCTAGACCCTTCTCGAGAAAACTGCTGAACAGTCCAGACCAGGAGCTGAGCTGCTGAGTGTTGAATACCAGAAAATGGAAGAGAGGTGACGCTAACATCTTTACCACTACAGCACAGTTGCTCTTACTGACAATTTTATTGGTCTTTGTATATTTGACTATTCAATTTAATCAACACATTTAATTAAGATTTACTGCAAAATGCAATAGCTTACATTTATCTTATTTGCTCTGTTTACATAGCAATGCTGACATCTATTGGTGATTTACTGGTACTACTGCCTTAACAATGACACTCACAGTGGATAAGGATAATTTAATAGCATTTAATAGAGCCTTGTAGTAACGTATACATACGGTAATAAAAATCAAAAAATAGTCTGATATACTGTTTAATATACGACACATGACTTATTTTGGCATACAAAGAACCAACTCATAACCAAAGACTACATTATGTAAAATGTGAATTAACTTATATAAGTTACTTTGGCAAGTTTCAGATTTCAATTCATAAATAACATCCATGGAGGGGGGCCCAAAAAATACAGCCTGCCTATTATAGTTTATATAGTCTAAAAAAAACCTTCTCTCATTATTCTGGGATTTAGCAAATAGAAATAATTTTGGTAATCCTAACGGACCTAAAACAGGAAAAGTGATTGTCTGATTTCATGTCAGACAGTGAGAAAAAAAAGCAAATGTGTCTTTTTATATAGTGTATGTAAACTTCTGGTTTCAACTGTATATGTCAAATCAAAATATCTGTCCAGGGTGTGACCCCCTTTCGCCCTATGTCAGCTGAGATTGGCGACCCTCATGTGGAGGATAAAGCAGTAGAAAATGGATGGATAACTTCGATTATCCGAATGTTTGAAATCAAATTGACATCTATAGACGTCAATGGCAGCGAATGAGTTAATTTGTAATACAACAGTGGTTCAATATACCTCAATTTAATTTTGATCCATTGCACAAACACGGTACAACACGTTTCGTACATTGAACGTTTTCATGTGTTAAGTATTTCTGAGTTAAACAGATGTTGATTGTTTTCTGTACATAAACAGGTAAAGCACACCACTTACTATTTCTTCAATTTCAATTGAATATCAGAATTCTGTCTGCAATTATCTTACATTGACAACAATGATCACTCAACTGATTTGACAATATTTATTGAGAACACTTTGGCCATATTACCCAGCCCATATGAACAGGGCATTCAGAGATGGTAGACTTCACTCCATTCACGCAACAAGCCTCTGTGGGCCTCTATCGCTCATATTGCAAGCAAGTGCAGAAGCGTGTACACACACACACTTCACTCCATGGTGCAAAGTAACAAAACAGTGAAAATAAACACAATATTATCAATCGTCATATATCATGTCACAAAAGGACCAAGAATAAGTTAACACACATTAAATCCTAAACTTATTTTACATGTTCTAAAATATAAAATATACACTGATCCCCAACACTTTTAAGGACTTTTGTTTTTCAAACAGATTTACAAACTTGGACTTTGTATTCCATTAATTTATGTATATTTTCATTTTCCTGGTGTTGTTTTCAATCATCCTTCATAAGTCATACTTTTTTGATCCCCATAATTATATCTACTTCAAAATTTTAAAAGGATCCAGTAATTTTTGAGTAAATACAGAATATATGTCTCAGATCTAGATCACCTGACAATTACTTTTAACTCCTGTCCGAGTCCACCATTCCATAAAGGAATGTCACGGTTCACATAAGATAAATATCATCATCTGCTCATTTCTGCGATGGAACATACGTGAGAACTCCGTCATGTGAGTTATGATGTTAAGAACAATTGGTAGATTTTCAGAACCTGATCTTCTAATGGTGAGAGATTTCAATTTTTTTGATTGTATGTTTCCTGCAGTTCAATCATACTGAAGGAAACTGAAAAGTTTTAAATGGTTACATGTTCATCATTATGTTACTGATGTTTTGATAACATGAAGAAACATGGAAAACAGCTGACATTCTGATATGGAGGAAATCTGTCCACCATCATTGTATATGTGGTTCAAACTGAACAGGAAGATGAGGGATATGTTACTGAGAATAGATGAGAACATGTTTGGACTACAGTTATAGCCGTCTTAACTGATACGCAATGCTGAGGAGCTGGTGAGGAGAGAGTTGATGCATCTGAATAATCCGTCCATTGAGCAGGGCATCGAAATAATCATACACATACATGGACTTGGAAAGGAGAAAAGAAACAGTTTTAACCATTACATTTATTTTCTCCATTTATATAATATTGAAATATATATTAAAACCTTATTTTATCTGCATTTGTGTGTGTACATTTAAGCTAGAATTTACTAATGTGGTCTCACTGTTTCTATGACCCAGTGCCACGACCCATGATGGCTTTCTTTGTGTTTCTCTCTGGTCTGAACAGGATTATGTAACATTTGGGTCCAAACAGCGCCACCAAGAGGCCAAAACTGGAGGCCAGGATGGCAAATACCTCCACTGCATCTGCATATTTGCCTGGTGAGCTGATGTAAGCAGGAACAAAGGCCACCCACACTGTACAGAAGATCAACATGCTGAAAGTGATGAGTTTGGCCTCATTGAAACTGTCTGGAAGATTCCTTGCTAGAAAAGCTAACAAACAACTGAGGACAGCCAGTAAACCAATATAACCAAGTAAAACTGCAAAACCAACTGTGGACCCAACTGCACACTCATAAACTATCTTGTCACTGTGATACTGGGTGTTTTTATGAGGCACTGGTGAAGCAGAGACAAGCCAGGCAGTGCAGATTGCTGCTTGAATGGTAGTCAGAACCAGAACTGTCCCTCTCTGCTGCACAGCACCAAACCACTTGAGACTGGACTCACCTCCTGGTTTGGAGGCCCTGAACACAGCCAGAACCACCATGGTTTTCACCAGGATACATGAGACACAGAGCACAAAGCTGATGCCAAATGCTGCATGTCTTAGTTGACAAGTCCATAATCTGGGTCGTCCAATGAAGAGCAACGAGCAGAGGAAACAGAACTTAAGTGATACCAAGAGCTGGAAACTGAGTTCTGAATTGTTGGCACGAACTATAGGTGTGCTGTGATGATGGATGAAGATGCCCAGAACAACAACACAGATACATGTGCCCAACAGTGAGGTGGTTGTCAAGCAGATACCCAGAGGCTCATGGTAGGAGAGGAAGTCTGTTTTCTTAGGAACACAGTGGTCACGCTGGGGGCTGGACCAGAAATCTTCTGGACAACTGGTGCACTCCATGGAGTCTGAGAAAAGAGGGAAAGTGATGAGATACATGTTTATACAACATCTCTGAACTGTGATGTTTAAAACTTTACACTCACCAGTTGTATTGCTGATCTTTCCCTCAGAACAAGGGACACAGTCAAAACAACACTCAGGTTCCCCCTTCTTTCTGGCCATGCGGGTACCTGGAGGACAACTCTCACTGCACACTGACCGAGGAGGCTGTGTGGAGAAACATCAGTATCTGTTAGATTAATCTATAATGATTAAGGTAAAGAGATGGTAGTCTGACAAAATAAGAAATAACCTGTTTGGATTCAAAGTTCCAGAAGATTTTGTCTTCATCCAGTGTGAGTTCTTCACCTTTGAAGGCTGACCTCTTAACCTCACCCACTCTCTGAACTTTAGTTCTTCCATCAGGGAGCCACGCCCAGTTCATGATGTCATATACAGGTAAGGCATCACCATTTTCATCAAATGACACTCGATCACCAAATGTTGTTGTGAAATTTACTTTCTCCAAGTAATAAATAATCTATAAAAAAATCCAGATAAGGGACAAAGGGAAAAAAGCATTCAAAGTATAGAATCAGAATCACCTTTATTGTCATTATACAGTGTACAACGAAATTAGAGGACAGTTCTAGTAGTGCAAGTGAAAAGATAGAGTGGAGAAGAAGAACGAAACAGTGCACCAACACCTTCTAAAATTAGAAGGATATGTAAAAAAGTATTCAAGTATTTACAGTACATTGTACAGCAGAGTGGGTGTATGTGGGGTGTGTATATTGCACGGGTACGAAGTGTAAGAATATTGCACAGTTTGGAAGAGTTACTTAGTGTTAAGCACTCTTATTGCACTTGGGTAAAAGGTGTTCGCAAACCTAGAGGTACGGGCTTGGATGGACCTGTACCTCTTTCCTGAGGGCAACAGTGAGAACAGGCTGTGCCCAGGGTGTGAGCTGTCACAGGTGATGCTGGTGGCTCTGCACAGACACCTGGTGTCGTAGATGTCTGACAGAGAGGACAGCTGCACTCCTATGGTGCCCTGTGCTGACTTTCTGACTCTTTCCAGAGCCTGAGAGCTGCTCCTGAACCACACCAAGATGTTGTGGGTGAGGATGCTCTCCACAGAGCACCTGTAGAAGGACAGCAGCAGGTCCCGGGACACGTTGACCCTTCTCAGTGACCTCAAAAAGTACAGGCGCTGCTGTGCCTTTTTCACAAGGGCATTGGTGTTAGTCCCCCATGTGAGGTCCTGAGAAATGTATGTTCCCAGAAACCTGAAGTCACTGACCCTCTCCACCAGGTCTCCCCCAATGAGAAGATGAGCAAGAACCTCATTCCCTCTCCTGAAGTCCAGCAGCAACTCCTTTGTTTTTGAGGAGTTGAGTGCCAGGTTATTGAGGGAGCACCAGGCAGCGAGGTTCCGGACCTCCTCCCTGTAGGCTGTCTCGTCACCGTTTAGTGTAGTGCTCCGTATAGTGCTCTCTATCCACTAAATTTCACTCTATTAAGAATACAGAAGTAGGATCTTTCCATCCATATTCTACCACTTTATCCTCCACATGAGGATCGTGGGGGGCCCTGGTGCCAGTCCCAGCTGACATAGAGCTAAAGGCGGGGTCACACCTTGGACAGGTCGCCAGTCCATCACAGGACCACAACCATCCTCTCTCACACTCACACCTATGGTCAATTTGGAGTATCCAATTTGCCTAATCCCAGAAGTAGGATTTGGTCTATAATTTCTTATCACTTCACACTCCAAATGAAATACGAAGGATTAAGTGAAATGAAGAGCTGAGTGTGAACTGATATCTCACCTGCCATGGCTCCAGTCTTTGTAAATGAGCACAGGTGTTGTTGCTGAAAGGTCCTCTCCCTGGCTCACACTGCAGCATGTCATCAAGAGCATACACCAGAGCGTACACAGCCTTATACACATTATACTCTGGTCTGAGGTCTGAAACGTCCAGGAAATCAGTCTCCACATTCTCTATAACTTCCTGTCCAGTGCATAATTCTCCTGCAGCTTCCACCCAACCTGCTGGAGGTGGTGCAAATCTACACTGAAATGTGTGTTCCCAAAACAGATTCACCTGCAAATGTAGTTCATCTTAAATTGATGACAATATATTTTTTTCCAAAAAATTCCAAATCAGAGTAAAACTCTCACCATGCTGTTTCCATCAGTGTTGTTGTGATGTAGATCAGGACGTATTTGTAACAGGAAGTCCCTGAAACCTGGTATTTCTCCTCGACGGATGGCGATGCCCAGTGTTCCACCCAGGTACGGCATGAGGTGAGGAGTCTGGAGCACAGCAACTGATGTCCAGGCTTCACTGGCAATCCACTGCAGGCCTGTCACATTCTGCCTCACCACCTGTACATTGTATTATCACATGTATATGAATTCATACTTTCATACCAGTAAAGTATAATCTAGTTTCCACAGTTGATGTCACACACAAACCTAGAATACTACCAGAATTACAGTCAAATCTGAATTTGTCTTGGTAAACAATCTTACTCTTAAACATTAGCAGCAGCTTTAACAAATGACATGTGAAATATAAATATTTTTTTTTTTAAGCTAAATCATTTTGCTACATATTTTTTTCAGGACTGACCTCTTTCATGAGGTTAATCATGAGGAAACTATTTGCAAACACAATCACCACTCGAGCTGTAGATTTCCTCATCACATCCACTATTCTCCGTAGTTCAGCAGGGTCATCACCCCGGGGCAAAATCTCTGTGTAAGCCAGACAACCTCCACCAGCTGGACCCAGATCAGAGTGAAAGAATCGGGCAGCATGGAATCCATAATCATTATCACTGATGATCAGACCAGCCCAAGTCCAACCAAAGTGTTTTAGAATCTGAATCATAGCATTCACCTATGTGGACACAGAGCAGAGGGATTAGTGCACAGGCTGGAATCATCTTTACTATAAATCCTGCTAAACAGGTTCATCAAAGACTCATGTTTAATCACTGACTGTAAATGTTGTATTTCTGACACCACACAAGTCTGACAATGAAACATGTAACATGACTGGTGACACACTCTTTTCTTTTTGTAGATACATTTTCACCTGAAAAGCATCACTTGGGATCGTCCTAAAGAAAGATGGAAACTTTTGTCGGTCACTCAGGCAGGAACATGTGGCAAAATAACTCACCTGCAAAACAATACAGACTTTCTTTAATTCAACATTCTAAATAATATTTTAACATTGATTGTTATGTTCATGTATTTCATTGATTTAAACTTACCAGGGGCACGCTGTACAAACCTAAGACTGTGGATATGGCAATAGAACGTGTAGAAGAAGAATCTCCCACAATCCCTAGGAATGGAGGAGTTCCGACACAGTTCTCCTCTAATGTAACTTGCTCTTCTTGACCACTGACTAAGGTCAGTGCTGCACGAAATCCAATTCCTAGTTGGGCACAGTTATCATACAGACTGTATCCCAGAGTCACATTAGGCAGCAGGTTGGAGTTTCTGTTGATCTCATCAATAGCAAAGGCCATGGTCTGAGCCTGTCTAAAATCTACAACATCCAAACTAACAAAATAACACAAGTGTTTACAATAAAAAAAACAACATAAAATAGAAACAATTCAAAGCTACATGTTCCACAACTACATATTATGAATTTAATCAGATAAATAGTTCAAAATATAATAACAAAATGTGAATGCAAACGTAACATGACTTAAAATGGCATATACATATATATGTGTATATATATATATATATATACACACACTGTAAGTATTTTACATGAATCATACATACAGTCTACTTATAGACTTGTAGACTGCTGTTTCCCTAACAGACTCACCCATAGCAGTCAGGCTTTTGTGGCTCTGAGGTAAATGACAGGTCAGGATCAGTTGAAATTGTGTTAACAGCAAACAGTCCACCTAGAATCACATCTCCAGTTTTGTGCATCCCATTCACATGAAACTGTCCCTTTAACTGACAAGAGGAGGAATAAAGAGAGGAGGACACAGCAGAGGAGAAACATAAATACAACATTAGGAAGAAGAGGCTGGTGTCTAAAAATGCCCTCATGACTTTGCTTTGGCTCATCTCCTTTTCTGAGTGCAGTCTTATCACAATATCAACACATTTTATTAATTTGCAGCTGCCCATGTTGATTAATCTTGTAACACCACCCATCAGTGCAGAGGAGGAAGTGAAGCTGTAGGGGCAGGGCCCAAAATAAATTCCAACTGATACTGATTTGTACTCAATGTCTTTGTAGATATTATTGATTATTATTTGAGCTTTAGTATTGTAAATGACAGCTTTTGATGTTTGATTGTAGAAATTAAACATTAAAAGCCACAACACAGAATATTAACAACAGCATTTACTGAAAATCAAAATTAAATTTTACCTGCACTACTCTGCTTTTTTCTATCAAACACTTGGATATTCAATTTGTTTCTCCAATTACAAAACAACTTTGTATTTAGTCTTTTTGTGTTAATTTTCATTTTATTCATTATACTTTATACATTTTACACAAGTAAACTTGAAGTAAACTTTAATCCCTTCCTATATTTTCAGAATTATTACTGTTTAGTTCATGTTTAACATCATTTTAATAATAACAATTTTGTCCTTGTAATTGGAGGAAAATTTGCCCCATTTTGCCCCTCACTTACTTGGGGGACAGTACTTATTTCTACCAGTAGATGTCAGTAATTGGTTGGCTACTTTGCTGTTTGGCGCTATACTCCTGTGAAAAGGAAGAACTTAGACGTTGACGCCAGAGAACCCAGTGCACAGCTAAGACTGGCTTTTTGTTTTGTTACAGGTGAGGAAAAGGTTCACACGCACCATATAAAGTTATATTAAGAGTATTCACACTGTTGGTATGAGGCCGTTTGTGTTTCAGGTTGTTCACTGTGACAAAACCCCCCGCTTACTGTTGCTAGCCTCCGATGCTAAATCAGCTAATTCAGGCCAACCTCATTAGCAGTGCAGCCTCGTAACAATACTGGTAACCTGACTGTGCAGTGGCTGCAGGTGGAATAGCTCATGTGTATGTAACATGGTGTATGTGCTGCATTACTAGGTGACACTGTTATATTCAGAGGAATCAGTTGTGAGCGAGGAGGTGTTGCGACAATGCCACCTGCGGTAGTCTCACCAGCAGGAAATTCTAAACTTCTAACACTTAATCTTTATTAATAAGACACACAGGTTCAACAATACCACAGGGGTAAGAGATGGTCTCAAAATAAGGAAATACTTTATTACCCTGTATAGATTACTGCCCTCTGAACGCTATCACCATCAAGAACCGCTATCTCCTGCCCCTCATGTCCTCTGTATTTGATCAGCTACAGCAGGCCAAGGTTTTTACTAAACTGGACTTGCGTAACGCCTACCACCTAGTCAGAATCAGGGAGGGGGACGAGTGGAAGACGGGTTTTAACACCCCCGTAGGACACTATGAATATTTAGTCATGCCCTTCGGACTCACTAATGCCCCCGCTGTTTTTCAAGCCATGATAAACGACGTCCTTAGGGACTTCCTCGACCATTTTGTTTATGTTTATTTAGATGATATTCTAATCTACTCCCCCGACCTAGACACCCACAGAGAACATGTAACTAAAGTTCTTAAGAGACTATTAGAGAACAAGCTCTATGTCAAGGCTGAAAAGAGTCAGTTCCATGCCGACATCATCTCCTTCCTGGGCTTGATTGTAGCCCCTGGAAGAGTGCAGATGGTGATACATTGGGCCCGCACCTCGCTGCTTACCCCCACCCAGGGGTTCGACGGACTATATTTGCCATCACCCGGAGGTTCTGGTGGCCAGTCATGGAACCGGACGTCAAGGAGTACGTCGAGGCCTGTCCTGTCTGCGCCAGGAATAAGTCCTCGGTCGCGCATGGGCCTACTGCAACCGCTCCCCATCCCCTCCAGACCGTGCGCAGAAATATCAATGGACTTCGTCACGGGGCTCCCGGTCTCCCAAGGTAACACCACCGTCCTCACGGTGGTGGATAGATTTTCCAAAATGGTCAGATTCATAGCCTTGCCAAAACTACCTACAGCCAAAGAAACTGCTGAAATCATGACTAACCACGTCTTCAGGATTCATGGATTCCCCAAGGACATCGTTTCAGACTGGGGTCCCCAGTTCGTATCCCGGTTCTGGAGGGAGTTTTGCCGGCTCATTGGAGCCACAGCCAGCCTGACCTCCGGATACCATCCGGAGGCTAACGGCCAGACGGAGCACCTCAACCAACAGCTGGAGACCGGCCTCCGATGCCTCGTTTCGCAGAACCCCTCATCCTGGAGGAAACACCTGGTCTGGGTAGAATACGCACACAATTCATTGCCCACCTCAGCCACGGGTATGACACCATTCAAATGTGTGTATGGTTATGAGCCCCCTGTCTTTCGGTGCCCTCTGCCCACGCCCTCTGCCCACGCCCCGCCCGGCAGGTGTTGGTCCGCCAGGGGGATCGGGTCAAGACAGCGCAAGGCGCTGGCTGCATACAGCTGCATTGAATTTCGTGATTAGGCGATAGGATAAAAACCAGGAAGTAGCGGCTCGTAGGTTTGCTGTCCATTCAATTTATTATCCAGTTGCGGGTAGTAGACGGGAATCCTGGCGAGGTGAGTGAGCCGGTGTTTGTCAGTTTGATGGTCGCAAACTGGCTAAGTTAATGGATTTTATTTTCCTTAACAGTCGCCAGGTATCTCCTTTCTGGCGTTTTGATCGCAGTATGGGCACACAGCACTAGCAGTGATCACGGTATTTTAAGCTATTATTGTTTCACTGATTTGTTGTTGAATGTCTTTATCTTAACACTAACTCTGTTGTAGATTTCTGCTGTGTCGGAAGACCACGGGTTGTGTGTATGCCTGTATGTGCCGTACTGCAGGTATGAGGCATTTACATATAACAATGGTACAGAAAATTGCATAAATTATGTGTCTATCATGGCTTGTGTGGTGCTAATTGTGTGTGTGTGTATATTTGAAGGAGTCTGCCATTGCTGTTTTGCCTGAGTATTATTCGTATTATTATTATTATTATTATTATTATCATCATCATTGTTATTCTTTTGTTTAGTTTGTTTTGTTATCTTGCTTTATTGTGCATATTCTGATTTCTTAAGTGGTGCTATGTTTGATTGGGCAATATTGGCTATGTGGCTGTTCATGACTGCTGGTTAATGTCACCTTCTGGGTACTGGCTGTCCATTTAGTTTGGGCAGTAGGCCAAATCTTAACCGTTGTCTCCCTCTTTTTCCCAAACAGTGGCCAGTGAACGTGGTGCCGGTGCACGGGGGGCTTTAGGTTCTTCCTTCCACACTGCATGCGTTGAGACTGGGTGCAAGGTTAATGAGCACATTTTACTGTGTTTTTTAATAGTTGCTGTAGATGGTTGTGTGTTCTTACCGTTTTAGATATTGAAGCACTTGGTTACTTATGTAGGCTTACTTGTTATTGTTGCCTCCTTTGTGAGAGGCCCTTGTTATTTCCTGTTGTATTTGTTTGTTCCAAAGGAACACCTTTTACTTTATTATAAGGCATGTTTAATAAAGTGGTTATATAAGCTTAGTTTACTGTTTTCATCATGTGCGACCATACTTAAATAAATATAATTTCATGGAACATTACAGTAGAGGTCTTGGTACTAGGCGCCGTGCGGCAGGTTGACACAGCAGCTCCCTCCGTGTATTAGTGTTTCTTTTCGGAACAGTTGCGCCATGTACTCCGCTAATTTTGTGCGGTTTCTGTGGCTCTTCTGTTACTTTTTTTTACTTTTTGGTGGCGAGACGGACGCACAGCGCAGCGGTGGCATTGTTCACACACGCGACCAGCTGATCGCGCTGAGGGAGCCGGCACTCCTGATCACAACATGGTCCGAACTTCCGAAGGAACTGAAGCAGAAGCATCGGGGCTGCAGAGCCGGAGCCAAAGTGAGAGCCAAAGCGAGGAGGTACAAACCAGTCATACCTGCAATAATTACGGGGAATGTGAGATCTCTGGGGAACAAAATGGACAAGCTCTGCGTGCTTGTGAGGACCAGCTGGGTGATCAGGGAGAGCAGCCTCATGTGTTTCACCGAGACAGGGCTGCACTCACACTTCACCGAGCACAGCGTGGCAGTACTGGGCTTTAAGACTGTGCGGGCGGACAGAGATGCTGCGCTGAGCGACAAGAAGAAAGGGGGTGGCGTTGCTGTATATGTGAATGAGAAGTGGTGTCACCCCGGACATGTTTGTGAGAAGGAGCGTCTGTGTAGCCCGGACATCGAACATTTGGCTGTGGGAATGCGCCCATACTACCTCCCCAGGGAATACACCTCCGTGATCGTTGTGGCTGTCTACATCCCTCCCTCAGCTGATGCAGCAGCAGCAGTAGACGGTGTCCACTCTGCTGTGTCCAGATTACAGACACAGCATCCCACTGCACTTATCACCATCACTGGGGACTTTAACCACACCAACCTGGACTCTGCTTTACCAACCTTCCACTAATATGTCGACTGCACCACCAGAGACAATAAAACAATTGGCCTTTTGTATGCAAATGCTAGGGATGCATACAAAGCCACTGCCCTTCCCCCCCCCTTGGCTTGTCTGATCACAACTTGGTCCAGCTGACTCCCAGGTATGTCCCTGTAGTGAAGAGACTTCCTGTTGCCACCCGCTCAGTGAGAAGGAGTACACAGGAGGCTGACATGGCTCTGCAGGACTGCTTTGAGTCTACAGATTGGAATGCGCTCTGCTTGCCACATGGGGAGGACATCAACTCCATGACAGACTGCATCACAGATTACATCAGGTTCTGTGAACACACGGTTCTCCCTGCCCGGACTGTCCATTGCTTTCCCAACAACAAACCTTGGATTACCAGAGATCTGAAGACTCTCCTCAACAATAAGAAAGAGGCCTTCAGACATGGGGACCAGGAGGAGCTGAGGAAGGTACAGCGTGACCTTAAGGAGAAGCTGAGGCAGAGTAAAGACACCTACAGGAGGAAGCTGGAGTCCAAACTCCAGCAGAATGACATGAAGGAGGTGTGGTCCGGAATGAAGACCATCACTGGATTCAACGTGAAGGAGAAACCCTCAGAGGGCTCTGTCGAGAGGGCTAATCAGCTGAACCTCTTCTTCAACAGGTTCAGCTCACAGTCTTCAACTGAGCCCCCTGCTGCTTCCCCCACACATCACATCTCCCTCCCTCCCCCCTCTGCCCCCCCTGGAGAACCGCCTGGACACTGTATCACCTCCCCCCCACCTCTCCACCTCTCCCCCACTACCTTCTGCCCCCCCCTCTCTGTGACAACCACCCAGGTCAGAAGACAGCTGGAGAGACTGCAGCAGAACAAGGCTGCAGACCTGGACGGTCTTAGCCCCAGGCTACTGAGGGCTTGTGCTACCCAGCTGGCTGTGATCCTGCAGCACCTCTACAACCTGAGCCTCCAACAGGGGATGGTCCCAGCGCTGTGGAAGACATCATGCCTGGTTGCTGTCCCCAAGACAAAGTCATCAGCATCTTGTGAACCCAGGGACTACCGCCCAGTGGCTCTGACGTCCCATGTGATGAAGGTGCTGGAGCGGATGGTCTTGGCCCACCTCAGACCGCAGGTAAAGTCCTCACTGGACCCGCTTCAATTTGCTTATCAGCCCAACCTGGGGGTGGATGACGCCCTCATCTATCTGCTGCATCGAGCTCAGTCTCACCTGGATGGTGCTGGAGGCACTGTGAGAATCACTTTCTTTGATTTCTCCAGTGCTTTCAACACCATCCAGCCACTGTTACTGGGAGAGAAGTTGCGGGTGGTGGGGGTGGACACGCCCACCATCTCCTGGATCACTGACTACCTGACAGGCAGACCACAGTTTGTCCGACTGGGTTGTGGTTTGTCTGATGTGGTGGTTAGTGATGTAGGAGCCCCACAGGGAACTGTGCTGTCTCCCTTCCTGTTCACCATATACACCTCAGACTTTAAATATGACTCTGTGTCATGCCACTTGCAGAAGTTCTCCGATGATTCTGCGGTGGTGGGGTGTATAAGGGATGGACAGGAGGGGGAGTACAGGACAGTGGTAGCTGACTGTGAAGTGGGCCAGTGAGAACCACCTGATTCTGAATGTGACCAAGACCAAGGAGATGGTGGTGGACTTCAGGAGGAAGAGGACAGCTCCACAACCTTTGAGGGTACTGGGGGAGGACATTGACATGGTGGAGGAATACAAATTCCTTGGTGTGAGGCTGAACAACAGACTGGATTGGAAGGCTAACACCAGTGCTGTGTACAGGAAGGGGATGAGAAAACAAAAAAATGAGAAAAAAACAAAAACCTGCTAATTTGCACAATGCACATTTTCTTTCCATTGCACTCCTTTATGCCATTCCTTTATTATTGCACTGTTTTTTTCCCCACTGTTGCACATTTTATGTTCACATTACATTTTGTGTTTATACTATTTGTTTGTATTGCTGCTATGTTGAAACAATTTCCCCTTGGGGATGAATAAAGTATTTCTATTATATTCTATTCTATTGGTGAAATTAAAACAAGTAATCTCTCGGTTGAAGCATCTTAAAACACAGATAGCTTTTATTCAAGAAACCCATTTACTTTCCAGTGAATATACTCCATTAAAAAGAAGATGGCAAGGTCAAGTCATATTTTCCTCATTCTCCTCCCATGCCAGAGGGGTGGCAATACTGGTACACTCATCTGTGCTATTAAGGGTTTATAATTCCATACAAGACACTGCAGGCACTGAATGAGCTGAATGATGATGATGTGCTCAAAGAGTTGCTAAATCATTAGCATCACAGTCAATACTTCATACACAAAGCTGTGTCATTCACACATTATTCAAGCACATCAGCAGAGCCGCCGCTCCCTATACCTCTGACCCATATGCTTAGGGTCCCCAGAAGCTTAGCAGCAGCCCTGCACATCAGGTTGGTTTGTTATTCATATTAATAGCAGATGCTCACATGATCCCGTTACAGTTTATAATACGATCATCTGATGGAACACAAGTTTGGATGTGCGTAACATTTGCATTTTTAAACAACAATACTGAGCTAGCTAATAACAATGTAACCACATAATGTTCTGAAACGCACAGTGGATTATTAAAAGACAGCGTCCAGCATGAATTTTTTTTTTTAATCCCTGTATGTGACTTTGAATGAATGCTAACATAATGTAGATTAACAACGTTGATGAAAACTCACCCAATAAGAAGATAGAAGGTTAATAAGAGGTTTGGAGGGCTTTCTTTTCATCCATGACATCATGTCGTCATTTTACAAGTAACTACTATGTCTGTTCACCTCAAGGTGTCCAGTTATTCTCATGTCCTGCCACTCTCTTTCGGCCGCTAAATAATCCATCCGTTTGTGTATCATCTCTGGAGGTTTGCGCTGGGCCAACATGTTGCTGGTTTTGTCGTGGTGGGTCACATATGTCAAATCAAATTATTTTATCAAAATATAACTGTCCAGGGTGTGACCCCACCTTTTACCCTATATTAGCTGAGATTGGCAGATGATGTCTATAACATTTTACTCCGGAAGAAATTCTCAAAATGACTTTTTTAATAAAAACAGGAAAATAGGTAGACTCAAATGTTAAATTATGTCATCAAAAATACGACAGAATGTCTTAAAGCAAATAATACAACCTCAATTACACACTGGACATTATTAAAATAATAAATGAACTGCACCTGTTCACCACAATAGTGCTGCTAGCAACAGGCTATGCTAAATAGAAGTTCACTTCCACTGCAACTTAATTCCAACATCAAACATATTAAAACAACTAATATCTACTCCGCAGGTTTGTATAACATTTAAAATGCAAATACATTATTAACCATGCTTAAACCTGTTCTTACCTGTAAAAGGGGGTGATAGAAAGAAAAGACACGCACACGATGTGACTCTGATCAATCCACTATTACAATGGACGAGCAGAAGCCACACGCTCCCCCACACAGGCTGAACCAGACATCGATAATCGAAAACCGATCTGCATTTAACCATATTAGTTTCCAAAACTTACAGAAACAAAAGGAAACACATAAATATCACACAGTGCATTCTCCAAAACATTATAGAACACATTTTAACCCCAGTTTATCTATCTGATAATTATCTTAGCTGGCAGGCTAGAGCAATGGATCACTGATGATCTCAATCTGCAAATTATAATGAATCATCTTTTATTATGTCCTTATGAAGCAATGACTTCTAGCTTTCTTTACCTTGGTAATAATTCACTGTTTTAACTTAATTGTTTAAGTATTGTTTTAGCTCACATTTCCAATTATATATTTGTTATACCCAATTTCTTATAACCGTTACAAAACTACCTCAAACCTCTTATTAACCTTCTATCTTCTTATGGGGTGAGTTTTCATTAACGTTGTTAATCTAAATTACGTTAGTGTTCATTCGAAGTCACATACAGGGATTAAAAAAATGTTTTTTCGTGCTAGATGCTATCTTTTAATAATCCACTGTGCGTTTCAGGACATTATGTGGTTTACATTGTTATTAACTAGCTATATAGAGCATCTGCTAATAATATGAATAACAAACTAACCTGATGTGCTTGGATAATGTGTGAATGACACAGCTTTGTGTATGAAGTATTGACTTCTGATGCTAATGATTTAGCAACTAACTCAGAGTTAGCACATCATCAAGAAGGTGGTGAATCAGATGAGACGAGCACCATGGTTTAACTCCAATACTCGTGCTCTTAAACAGACGTTACGTAGATTAGAAAGAAAATGGCGTTCCAATAACCTAGAGGAATTTTATATAGCCTGGAAAGATGGTTCTGTAGCTTACTAAAAAGCCCTACACAAAGCTAGAGTTGCCTATTATTCTTCTTTAATTGAAGAAAATAAGAATAATCATAGGTTTCTTTTCAGCACTGTAGCCAGGCTGACACAGAGCCACAGCTCCACTGAACCATCTATTCCTTTAACACTGAGCAGTGATGACTTTATGAACTTTTTTGTGAATAAAATAACATCAATTAGAGAAAAGATTGATCATCTCCTCCCTCATATTGGGACTGACTCATCTTTTAGCACAAGAGCTTTAGAAGCACCAGGTGCACAGTTAGACAGTTTCTCCCCTATAGATCTCCCTGAGTTAACATCATTAGTTTCATCATCTAAGCCATCAACCTGTCAGTTAGATCCTATCCCCACCAAACTGTTTAAAGATGTGTTTCCTTTAAATAACAGCTCTATATTAACTCAAATTAATCTATCCTTATTAACTGGATATGTGCCCCAGACGTTTAAAATAGCAGTTATTAAACCCCTTCTCAAAAAAGCGACCCTTGACCCAGATATTTTAGCTAACTACCGACCTATATCTAATCTAATCTGCCAATCAATTATGTGAATATTTGCGCATTAATGGCCTGTTTGAAGATTTTCAGTCAGGTTTTAGATTAAACCATAGCACAGAAACAGCACTAGTTAAAGTTACTAATGATCTTCTCTTGGCTTCAGATAATGGTCTAGTTTCTTTACTTGTCCTGTTAGATCTTAGTGCTGCATTTGACACCATTGATCATAATATTCTACTGCAGAGATTGGAGCAGACTCTTGGTATCACAGGTGCTGCCCTCTGCTGGTTTAAATCATACTTATCTGATAGATTTCAGTTTGTTCATGTTAATGATAAAGCCTCACTACAAACTAAAGTTAATTGTGGAGTTCCACAAGGCTCAGTGCTTGGGCCTATACTTTTTACCTTATATATGCTTCCTCTAGGGAACATTATTAGGAAGCACAACATACACTTTCATTGTTATGCAGATGACACACAGCTATATTTATCAATGAGGCCGGATGAAATAAATCAGGTTGTTCAACTCCAGGAATATCTCAGAGACATTAAGTCCTGGATGACCTTTCTACTTTTAAACTTTTATACTCGGCCCAGAGAAAAACTTTCTGATCACTTTGTCACTTTAGATGACATCACCCTGGCTTCCAGTTCCACTGTGAGGAACCTCGGAGTTACTTTTGACCAGGAAATGTCATTTGATTCACACATAAAACTAATTTCCAGAACAGCCTTCTTCCACCTGTGGAACATTATGAAAATCAGAAACATTCTGTCTTTACAGGATGCTGAAAAACTAGTTCATGCTTTTGTTAAATCTAGATTAGATTACTGTAACTCCTTTTTATCAGGATTTTCCAACAAGTCTGTTAGAACCCTTCAGTTAATCCAAAATGATGCAGCATGAGTTCTGACAGGAACTAGAAAGAGCGAACACATAACTCCAGTGTTAGCTTCTCTACACTGGCTCCCCGTACAGTTTAGAATTAAATTTAAAATCCTCCTCCTCACATACAAAGCACTTAATGGTCAGGCCCCTTCATACCTGAAAGACCTAGTCTTAACTTATCACCCTAACAGACCACTTAGGTCACAAAATACAGGTTTACTTGAGGTTCCCAGAGACTGTAAGAGTAGAATGGGAGGCAGAGCCTTTAGTTACCGGGCTCCTCCTCTCCTGTGGAACCAGCTCCCAATGATAGTTCGGGAGGCGGACACTCTCTCTGTATTTAAAGTTAAACTTAAAACTTTCCTTTTTGATAAAGCTTATAGTTAGAGCTGGTTCAGGGAAAGATGGACCATCTCTTAGTTATGCTGCTATTGAACTAGACTGCTGGGGGATTTTCCTGTGGTGCACACACATTCACTCTCTCACACTCAGGATATGATTATGACTTTTTATATGTCATTAACCTTGTCTCTTTCTCTCCCTAGTTTGTGTCTTTCCTTCCTTCCCTCTCTCTCTCTCTCTGTATTCTCATCATGCAGGTTGCGGGACCAAGATCCAGTTTTCGAGGCTACCCACATCATCACCATTATTATTGTGCTATAATTAAAAAGTCGATATCATTAACTGTATAAACTTGTTACCTGATACAGTTGTTGTGTATCTGCTACTGGTCTCTCTCTCTCTTCTGTCTCTACCTCATCTCCCTCTTGTCCTTTCTCTCCCCCCCTTTCTGTGCCCCACCTCTCCGCTGTCCCCCATTTTTCCTTTCACCCCAACCGGTCGAGGCAGATGACTGCACATCTCTGAGCCTGGTTCTGTCAGAGATTTCTTCCTGTTAAGAGGGAGTTTTTTCTCTCCACTGATGCCTAGTGCTTGCTCATTGTGTGAACTGTTGGGGTTCTCTGCTCTCCTTGATGTTGTCTATGTACAGTGCCTTGAGATAATGTATGTTATGATTTGGCGCTATACAAATAAAATTGAATTGAATTGAATTGAATCTCATTGAGTAACAGACAGATCCATCCACACTACATCACAGAGCCACTTAAATTTATTATATTTTATTCGATATTAGAAATATGTATCTATCTTTGCACCTTCTTACTCTTCAGAATATTACCTTTCTTGTTTTTCATATTTGGGCCATTCTACCGAATTCGTGCAAAGTCCAGAGTTGGAAACACATTTTCAAAAGTTGTTTTTTTCCAAAAACCTTGTCCATACATATATTCTACCATATTTATATGGTACATATATAGTAAAGGCGCAGTCAAATTTCATATATTAATGTCTGCCTGTTCTTGAAATGTTTTTCCGCTCCTGAAATGTGTCACTACCGTAACACAGCAACACACCGCAATAAAAACCATTATATTAATCTGTTAATATTGTGTGTCCGTACACCCTCTAAAGAATAATTTTAGTAATTTATTATGAAGGGTTTTACAACTAAATCAATTAAAATTATTTTTTAAACAAATTTCAAAGTTTATTTTCTAAGACTCATCAAAATTTAAATGCAATCTTTTTTGTAAAATGAATTACACTGATCATAGAGATCTCAGAGTTCATTAGTTATTACATTGAATGTACATTCAACCAATAGTTATCATAAAATGTTATTTAATGACTCAATTCTTATTTTATTTTACAAAACATTCAGTGTTACGGTAGTGACCACACTGTTACTGTAGTGACCACACTGTTACGGTAGTGACTGCACTGTTTTGGTCGTGACCACACTATTTTGTTTGCAAGGTTGTATTATATCCCCTCAACCTTATTGCTTAATATTAACTCATAACCTGCCTTTCAATGTGAATTTTACAAACACAAATGTTATGTCTCTGATAGGTGAACTTTAGATGTGGGTTGTCTGCAGTCGTGTTGAGAGCTGCCTGTGGGAGCTGCCTAGTGTTTCTCTGAGCATAGAAACAAGATTGTATTTTCTGAGCAACCTGCTTGTCAGTGCGCTTCTTAATCCATGTTTCTCTTTATAATTGGCAGACTTGTATTTTTTTCTGCAAATTGTGCATGAGTGTGTTATGAAAAAGAAGGGTCTTTCTGATATGCACAGGAACTCTGTGCTTCCATACTTCCTTCTGAGTTTTTGTTCTTGGGGAACATTTTGACTTCTCTGCCCTCACGCACAATCTATGGCACCGTTTTCTATATTTTTCTTTCTTCCATTCAAGTTTATTTTTCTGTGGTCACGCATTCCAGAACGTCTCTTATTAGTCTCACTAGAAGTGCGTGGAGTAACAGTCTCACTAGAAGTGCGAGGAGTAACAGTCACTAGAAGTGCGTGGAAGGTGAGGCGGCATGGGAGAAGGCGTGGCAGAAGGCGTGGCAGAGGGTGTGGGAGGTGGCGTGGAAGTTGTGCACAATCTCTCCATCTCTCTTTGACTTTTCACCAATAGCCTGTGATGTTGCTGTCTTTTTCGCCATGATCTTCTGACCTTCCTTTGCTCCCTGTCAGATAAATCACTGATAGATTTGATCTTTTCTCCTTTCTTTCGTTTCTTGTTTCGTTCTCTTTCCTTCTTTCCTTATCATATCATACATTATTTAGCACTGTGAGATTCTTAAGAAGGAAATGTGCTTTACAAATCAAATATAATAACATTATTATTATTATTATTATTATTATTATAATATAATATAATGATGAAAAATGTCCTTAAATATGTGGAACATTACATGTTGTCACTACCATAATGATTATGTCACAACCGTAACGTTACAATTTGTTACGGTTGTGACTGTCACGGTTGTGACATTTTTAGCTAATTCCTAGCATAACTCAAACATGCTAACAAGTAAATGGCTAGGAACAGATGTTTGAACAGTTGTACACACAACAAAACATAATATTTTGTTTTGAGCCCCCAAAAGTGTATTTACTTGCAGGTATTATGTGTACGGTTGTGACAATTATTAATGTAACTTACTGATTTTCAGACTTTGGAACCCATTTACTTAAAAATGATGAGAGGTAATCACTCAGCATGCAGCCATGAGGGACAGGGATGCAGTGTCACTTCTTGGTCAGAAATTCTGGGGTGTGACTAAAACCAGGCTCCACCCATGTGGTAAAACAACTCGTGTTACGGTTGTGACATGAAAGTGTGGGACAGCATTTTTTAAAGCATGTTTTGTAATTTAAAAAAAAACTTCAAAATGAATCTAAATGTTTTACATTCTGTTTAAAATAAACCAAATATATATTTTAAAATACACCATTGGAAAAAATGACAAAATTCTTTTAAGTATTATTTTCATGGATTGAAATTTATGGCGGGCCATAGTGCTTAGCACTCTCGCCTTGCAGCGAGAAGACCCGGGTTCGAGCCCCGGTTGGAACAAGGGCCTTTCTGCCTGGAGTTTGCATGTTCTCCCCGTGTGTGCGTGGGTTCTCTCCGGGTTCTCCGGCTTCCTCCCACAGTCCAAAAACATGCAATGTGGGGATAGGTAAATTGAACACTCTAAATTGACCATAGGAGTGAGTGTGAGAGTGAATGGTTGTTTGTCTCTATCTGTGTGAGGCCCTGCGATGGACTGGCGAACTGTCCAGGGTGTACCCCGCCAATCGCCCGATGTAGCTGAGATTGGCACAGCACCCCCCGCGACCCTCTGGTGGAGGATAAATCGGTAGATGATGACTGACTGACTGAAATTTAAGGCTTAGAGATTGGGACAACTACTTCCCAGTACCTAGGAAGGTAGCATAAATGATGATTTTGTATATATTTAGCTTAATTACTATCTAGTTACAGTCTTGTGTTTAACTAGATCATAACATAATCTTAGTAAATATTGAAGGTCTAAATTCTTAATTGTTTTGTTAAATTGTTTTTTTAATGTGGGACAGCAATTTGCACGAATTCGGTAGAATGGCCCATTTATAATTTATTTATAATAAATTAATTTTTCCAATTAATTTATATTCACATTTAATTTTATTTTTCTCTTGGAACCCCCCTGGGACCTCTTCATAGGACCCTCAGGGTCCCTAGACCTGCTATACATAACTATTGTTCAAACTACTGTAATAGTTTCTGTCCTTTATGCTAACAGAAATCAGATGTCACTTACAACTTAGACCAGGAGGGGGTTGAACTATGTAAATGTGATGATACTGTCACTTGGCTCTCCATAAGGTGTAAATCTTTGGGGCTAAAATTCTCCCTAAACCAGTCTGAGAAGTGCCTACATTCAAATGGCCACATCTTTAAATATTTTCAGATTTTCACCTGCTAGACATTGATGGAAAGCTTAGAAATCACACTTTGAGACTCTGCAAAAAATTCAAAATGCCCCTCGGGAGAATTGCTCCTGATTTTTCCATTGCTGGGTACATTTTGTTAAAAGTATAAAATTAAGGAGGGGTAATTGACAGAAATTTAAACAATTCCTCAAATTAATTGTTGGATATAGTTTTCATGACTTAGTACCCATGATGGCTTTCTTTGTGTTGCTCTCTGGTCTCAACAAGATGATGTAACATTTGGGTCCAAACAGTGCCACCAAGAGGCCAAAACTGGAGGCCAGGATGGCAAATACCTCCACTGCATCTGCATAGTTGCCTGGTGAGCTGATGTAAGCAGGGACAAAGGCCACCCACACTGCACAGAAGATCAACATGCTGAAAGTGATGAGTTTGGCCTCATTGAAACTGTCTGGAAGATTCCTTGCTAGAAAAGCTAACAAACAACTGAGGACAGCCAGTAAACCAATATAACCAAGTAAAACTGCAAAACCAACTGTGGACCCAACTTCGCACTCATAAACTATCTTGTCACTGTGATACTGGGTGTTTTTATGAGGCACTGGTGAAGCAGAGACAAGCCAGGCAGTGCAGATTGCTGCTTGAACAGAAGTCAGAACCAGAACTGTTCCTCTCTGCTGCACAGCACCAAACCACTTGAGACTGGACTCACCTCCTGGTTTGGAGGCCCTGAACACAGCCAGAACCACCATGGTTTTCACCAGGATACATGAGACACAAAGCACAAAGCTGATGCCAAATGCTGCATGTCTTAGTTGACAAGTCCATAATCTGGGTCGTCCAATGAAGAGCAAAGAGCAGAGGAAACAGAACTTAAGTGATACCAAGAGAAGAAAACTGAGTTCTGAATTGTTGGCACGAACTATAGGTGTGCTGTGATGATGGATGAAGATGCCCAGAACAACAACACAGATACATGTGCCCAACAGTGAGGTGGTTGTCAAGCAGATACCCAGAGGCTCATGGTAGGAGAGGAACTCTGTTTTCTTAGGAACACAGTGGTCACGCTGGGGGCTGGACCAGAAATCTTCTGGACAACTGGTGCACTCCATGGAGTCTGAGAAAAGAGGGAAATTGATGAGATACATGTTTATACAACATCTCTAAACTGTGGTGTTTAAATCTTTACCCTTACCAGTTGTATTGCTGATCTTTCCGTCAGAACAAGGGACACAGTCAAAACAACACTCAGGTTCCCCCTTCTTTCTGGCCATGCGGGTACCTGGAGGACAACTCTCACTGCACACTGACCGAGGAGGCTGTGTGGAGAAATATCAGTGTCTGTTAGATTAATCTATAATGATTAAGACAAATCCATGGTTGTCTAAGAAAGTCAGACGTTACCTGTTTCGATTCAAAGTTCCAGAAGATTTTGTCTTCATCCAGTGTGAGTTCTTCACCTTTCAAGGCTGACCTCTTAACCTCACCCACTCTCTGAACTTTAGTTCTTCCATCAGGGAGCCACACCCAGTTCATGATGTCATATACAGGTAAGGCATCACCATTTTCATCAAATGACACTCGATCACCAAATGTTGTTGTGAAATTGACTTTTTCCAAGTAATGCATAATCTGTGAAAATCCAGATTAGGGACAAAGGGGTAAAAAGCATGTAAAGTATATTATTTGTAATAATAGTGCTTTCTATTAGAGATGCATCGAAACATTTTGGCCAACATACATACCGAAACAAAACGACCAAAACAGGAGTTTGTGGTAACACATGCAAAAACTGTGGCCAGCACGTGCTTGTCTATACCTGCTTAGAGTCTGTCCAAGATCAGTTTAGAACACCAATAAAATGATAACAAGACGTGAGTACACGGTGGAACAGCACCTATTAAATGCTGGAAAGTTTCTATTCGCAAAAGCAAAACTTGGCTGCATACAGCACAGATTATAAACTGCCCGACATTCACTTCACACGGGAGGACATTCTCTCTCTTCTCGCCTCCTTTGACCAGTTATCTAAAGAGATCATCTGATGCATCTGTGGCAGACGTTATTCCATTAATTGCAGCACTAAAGCATCTTCTACACAAAGAGGTTGAGACAGACCACAGAGTGAACACTATGAAAAGTGCACAGTCTGTCAACACATTTTACTAAGATCTATTTAGATCCTCTGCACTTCATCGCGACTGTACTCGATCCTCGATAAAGATCGTTACTTAGATGTGGGGATAAAACTGCATGTAGAGAAATGATCCAGAAAAAAACAATGATATGGTTTTATGTTTTGGCCAAAAATTTCATTTTGGTGCATCCCTACTTTCTATACACTCAATGTATATATCTATAAAGGTCTATAAAGAATACCCGAAGTAGGATCCATCCATCCATATTCTACCGCTTTATCCTCCACATGAGGATCGTCTGGGGCTCTGGTGCCAGTCCCAGCTGACATAGAGCTAAAGGCGGGGTCACACCTTGGACAGGTCGCCAGTCCATCACATCGCCACATAGAGACAAATAACCATCCTCTCTCACACTCACACCGATGGTCAATTTGGATGTCCAATTTGCCTAATCCCAGAAGTCGGATTTGGTCTATAATTTCTTAACACTTCACACGCCTAATGAAATGAAGAGTTGAGTGTAAACTGATATCTCACCTGCCATGGCTCCATTCTTTGTAAATGTGCACAGGTGTTGTTGCTGAAAGGTCCTCTCCCTGGCTCACACTGCAGCATGTCATCAAGAGCATACGCCAGAGCGTACACAGCCTTATACACATTATACTCTGGTCTGAGGTCTGAAACATCCAGGAAATCAGTCTCCACATTCTCTAAAACTTCCTGTCCAGTGCATAATTCTCCTGCAGCTTCCACCCAACCTACTGGATGGGGTGCAAATCTACACTGAAATGTGTGTTCCCAAAACTGATTCACCTGTAATGTAGTTCATCTTAAATTGATGACAATATATTTTTTTTCCAAAAAATACCAAATCAGAGTGAAACGCTCACCATGCTGTTTCCATCAGTGTTGTTGTGATGTAGATCAGGACTTATTTGTAACAGGAAGTCCCTGAAACCTGGTATTTCTCCTCGGTGGATGGCGATGCCCAGTGTTCCACCCAGGTACGGCATAAAGTGAGGAGTCTGGAGCACATCAGCTGATGTCCAGGCTTCACTGACAATCCACTGCAGGCCTGTCACATTCTGCCTCACCACCTGTACATTGTATTATCATATGTATATGAATTCATACTTTCATACCAGTAAAGTATAATCTAGTTTCCACAGTTGAACCTAGAATACTACCAGAGTTACAATCAAATTTGAATTTGTCTTGGTAAACAATCTTACTCTTAAAAATTAGCAGCAGCTTTAATGCATGACATGTGGAAAATAATTCATGAAATCTGTTTTTTTAAAGGTTAAATGGTTTTTGCTAGATATTTTTTTCAGGACTGACCTCTTTCATGAGGTTAATCATGAGGAAATGATTTGCAAACACAATCACCACTCGAGCTGTAGATTTCCTCATCACATCCACTATTCTCCTCACTTCAGCAGGGTCATCACCCCGGGGCAAAATCTCTGTGTAAGCCAGACAACCTCCACCAGCAGGACCCAGATCAGAGTGAAAGGATCGGGCAGCGTGGAATCCATAATCACTGTCATTGATGAGCAGACCTGCCCAAGTCCAACCAAAGTGTTTTAGAATCTGAATCATAGCATTCACCTATGTGGACACAGAGCAGAGGGATTAGTGCACAGGCTCTAATCATCTTTACTAGAAATCCTGCTAAACAGGTTAATCAAAGACTCATGTTTAATCACTGTCTTTAAGTGTTGTATTTCTGACACCACACAACTCTGTCAATGAAACATATAACATGACTGGTGACACACTCTTTTCTTTTTGTAGATAGATTTTCACCTGAAAAGCATCACTTGGGATCGTCCTAAAGAAAGATGGAAACTTTTGTCGGTCACTCAGGCAGGAACATGTGGCATAATAACTCACCTGCAAAATACAGACTTTCTTTAATTCAACATTCTAAAAAACATTTTAACGTTGATTGTTATGTTCATGTATTTCATTGATTTAAACTTACCAGAGGTACGCTGTACAAACCTAAGACTGTGGATATGGCAATAGAACGTGTAGAAGAAGATTCACCCACAATCCCTAGGACTGGAGGAGTTCCTACACAGTTCTCCTCTAATGTAACTTGCTCTTCTTGACCACTGACTAAGGTCAGTGCTGCACGAAATCCAATTCCTAGTTGGATGCAGTTATCATACAGACTGTATCCCAGAGTCACATTAGGCAGCAGGTTGGGGTTTCTGTTGATCTCATCAATGGTGAATGCCATGGCCTGAGCCAGTCTGAATCCTACAATATCAAAACTAACAAAATAACACAAGTGTTTAAGAAAAAAAAATACATTAAATAGGAACAATACAAAGCTTCATGTTCCACAACTACATATTATGAATTCATTCAGATAAATCGTTCAAACATAATAACAAAATGTAAAGGCAAATGTAACATATATATGTATATATTTATACATATATATATATATATATATATATACACACACACATAAGTAAGTAAGTATTTTACATGAATCATACATACAGTTTACTTATAGTCATGGGTTTCATCAGCTGTGTGCTGTTTCCCTCACAGACTCACCCATAGCAGTCAGACATTTGTGGCTCTGAGGTAAATGACAGGTCAGGATCAGTTGAAATTAAGTTGACTGTAAACAGTCCACCTAGAATCACATCTCCAGTTTTGTGCATCCCATTTAAATGAAACTGTCCCTTTGACTGACAAGAGGAGGAATAAAGAGAGGAGGACACAGCAGAGGAAAAGCAGAAATACAACATTAGGAAGAAGAGGCTGATGTCTAAAAATGCCCTCATGACTTTTGGCTCATCTCCTTTTCTGAGTGCAGTCTTATCACAATATCAACTCATTTTATTAATTTGCAGCTGCCCATGTTGATTAATCTTGTAACACCACCCATCAGTGCAGAGGAGGAAGTGAAGCTGTAGGGGCAGGGCCCAAAATAAATCCCAACTGATACTGATTTGTACTAAATGACTTTGTAGATATTATTATTGATTATTATTTGAGCTTTAGTATTGTAAATGACAGCTTTTGATGTTTGATTGTAAAAAATAAAAAATTAAAAGCCACAGCACAGAATATTAATAACAGCATTTACTGAAAATCAAAATTAAATTTTACCTGCACTTACCTGCTTTTTTCTATCAAACACTTGGATATTTAATTTGTTTCTCCAATTACAAAACAACTTTGTATTTAGCCTTTTTGTGTTGATTTTCATTTTATTCATTATACTTTATACATTCCACAGAAGTATCCTTGAAGTATTCTTTAACCCCTTCCTATATTTTCAGAATTATTACTGTTTAGTTCAAGTTATAACATAAATCCCTCATCCTTATTTTACTGGTTAAGATCATTTTAATAATAACAGTTATTGTCTTTGTAATTGGAAGGAAATTTGCCCCATTTTACCCTTCACTTACTTGGGGGACAGTACTTATTTATACCAGTAGATGTCAGTAATTGGTTGGCTACTCTGCTGTTTTGCTTAGACGTGGACGTTAGAGAACTGGTGCACAGCTAAGACTGGCTTTTTGTTTTGTTACAGGTGAGGAAAATGTTCACATGCGCCATATAAATTGATATTAAGAGTATTTACACTGTTGGTATGAGGCCGTTTGTGTTTCAGGTTGTTCACTGTGACAAAACCCCCGCTAACTGTTGCTAGCCTCCGATGCTAATTCAGGCCAACCACATTAGCTGTGCAGCCTTGTGATGGTGACCTGACTGTGCATTGGCTGCAGGTGGAATAGCTCATGTGTATGTAACATGGTGTATGTACTGCGTTACTAGGTGACACTGTTATGTTCAGAGGAATCAGTATTGGTGTAAAATGCTGCTGAAACTCTCTGTGGGAGACGGGAGGATATATTTAGGGTTCGAGCAACAAGGTTGCAAGAACCCTATTGAAATGCAAAAGATTATTATTAGGGTTCGAGCAACAAGGTTGCAAGAACCCTATTGAAACTGGAAGGATTATTATTATTAGGGTTCGAGCAACAAGGTTGCAAGAACCCTATTGAAACTGGAAGGATTATTATTATTATTATTATTATTATTATTAGGGTTCGAGCAACAAGGTTGCAAGAAACCTATTGAAACTGGAAGGATTATTATTATTATTATTAGGGACCGAGCACTCACACAGTGTGCGAGGACCTATTGTAATTCGAGCAACATGGACCGAGCACTAACAAAGCAGTGTGCAAGGACCTAGGACCGTGCACAAACACAGTAGTGTGCAAGGACCGAGGACCGGGCACGCACCTAGCGCGCGTAGGGTCCGAGCCCACGCAGTGGGCGAGGACATATTGTTATTCTAGGAATTATTATTATTATTATTTTTCTCTCCACGGGATCTTGAATTTGACCCCCTGAACCAGCGTGAAAACGGACGAAAATTGGCACGCACACCAGAACTGCCGAAAAATTCGATAAAATAGTGGAATTGCGAAAGACCAATGCAAAATGGCTCACTAGCGCCCCCACAGGTCACTGCCTATGGAGCAGGCAAAATTTAGTTTTACCGAATTTCCCGAAACTTGGTGGGGTGATTGTTCGGCGCAAGCCGAACAAAAAATCCTTTTGACACCATGACCTCGACTCAACAGGAAGTCGGCCATCTTGGATTTGGCGTCCATCTTGGCGTTTTACAAGTTTCGTAACTGAACGAACTTGTCTGAGGGCGTTCATCGTAGCAACGCGCAAAACGCGTCAAATTGTTCCAAACCCATCCAAGATCAAAAGTTATAGAAAACGTTCGCAGATTCAAAGGGGCGTGGCCACGGCAGCCATCGGAATTTTGGCGAATTTCGGCGTCTCGCCACGAAACAACACGTGTGCTATAACTTCGCCATACTTTGTCCTATCCGCATGAAACTTCATACGTGACACGAGACCCCGCCCCTGAACACGTCTACGAATGCGAACTTGACCCCAACGCCATGTCGGCCATTTTGATTTACGCGTTTCGCCGCTAAACAGGAAGTGCCCTGTAACTCGACCAAAAATTTACCGATTGGCTCCAAACTTGATATGTGAGACCATGGGCCCGCCCTGAACACATCTGCAAGACATCACCTGCACACAGGAAGTAGATCGTCTGAAACAGGAAGTGCCCTTTAACTTCACCAAACATTGACCAATCGGCCCGAAACTTGATATGTGAGACCAAGGGCCCGCCCTGAACATGTTTGCAAACCATGACCTGCACACAGGAAGTAGGTCTTCCCAGACAGGAAGTGACCCTTAACATTGCCATACGTCGACCAATCTGCACTAAACTTCACATGCGAGATAAGGAACCCGGCCAGAGCCCACGTTATACATGACATGCCGGTAGAGGGTGGCGGCCGCGAGGTCCCGTACAACGCTGCTTGCAGCTTTAATTAGGGACCGAGCACTCACACAGTGTGCGAGGACCTATTGTAATTCGAGCAACATAAACCGAGCACTAACAAAGCAGTGTGCAAGGACCTAGGACCGAGCACTAACACAGTAGTGTGCAAGGACCGAGGACCAAGCACTCACACAGTGCGCGGAGGGTCCGAGCCCACGCAGTGGGCGAGGACATATTGTTATTCTAGGAATTATTATTAGGGACCGAGCACTCACACAGTGTGCGAGGACCTATTGTAATTCTAGCAACATGGACCGAGCACTAACAAAGCAGTGTGCAAGGACCTAGGACCGAGCACTAACACAGTAGTGTGCAAGGACCGAGGACCAAGCACTCACACAGTGCGCGGAGGGTCCGAGCCCACGCAGTGGGCGAGGACATATTGTTATTCTAGGAATTATTATTAGGGACCGAGCACTCACACAGTGTGCGAGGACCTATTGTAATTCGAGCAACATAAACCGCGCACTCACACAGCAGTGTGCAAGGACCTAGGACCGTGCACAAACACAGTAGTGTGCAAGGACCGAGGACCGAGCACTCACACAGTGCGCGGAGGGTCCGAGCCCACGCAGTGGGCGAGGACATATTGTTATTCTAGGAATTATTATTATTATTATTTTTCTCTCCACGGGATCTCGAATTTGACCCCCTGAACCAGCGTGAAAACGGACGAAAATTGGCACGCACACCAGAACTGCCGAAAAATTCGATAAAATAGTGGAATTGCGAAAAAACAATGCAAAGTGGCTCAGTAGCGCCCCCACAGGTCACTGCCTATGGAGCAGGCAAAATTTAGTTTCACCGAATTTCCCGAAACTCGGAGGGGTGATTGTTCGGCACAAGCCGAACAAAAAATCCTTTTGACACCATGACCTCGACTCAACAGGAAGTCGGCCATCTTGGATTTGGCGTCCATCTTGGCGTTTTACAAGTTTCGTAACTGAACGAACTTGTCTGAGGGCGTTCATCGTAGCAACGCGGAAAACGCGTCAAATTGTTCCAGACCCATCCAAGATCAAAAGTTATAGAAAACTTTCGCAGATTCAAAGGGGCGTGGCCACGGCAGCCATCGGAATTTTGGCGAATTTCGGCGTCTCGCCACGAAACAACACGTGTGCTATAACTTCGCCATACTTTGTCCTATCCGCACGAAACTTCATACGTGACACGAGACCCCGCCCCTGAACACGTCTACGAATGCGAACTTGACCCCAACGCCATGTCGGCCATTTTGATTAACGCGTTTCGCCGCTAAACAGGAAGTGCCCTGTAACTCGCCCAAAAATTGACCGATTGGCTCCAAACTTGATATGTGAGACCATGGGCCCGCCCTGAACACATCTGCAAGACATCACCTGCACACAGGAAGTAGATCGTCTGAAACAGGAAGTGCCCTTTAACTTCACCAAACATTGACCAATCGGCCCGAAACTTGATACGTGGTACCAAGGACCTGCCCTGAACACATCTGCAAGACACCACCTGCACACAGGAAGTAGGTCGCCCGAAACAGGAAGTGCCCTTTAACTCCGCCAAACATTGACCAATCGGCCCAAAACTTGATATGTGAGACCAAGGGCCCGCCCTGAACATGTTTGCAAACCATGACCTGCACACAGGAAGTAGGTCTTCCCAGACAGGAAGTAACCCGTAACATTGCCATACGTCGACCAATCTGCAGTAAACTTCACATGCGAGATAAGTAACCCGGCCAGAGCCCACGTTATACATGACATGCCGGTAGAGGGTGGCGGCCGCGAGGTCCCGTACAACGCTGCTTGCAGCTTTAATTATTCTTATTATTCCCCCAAATGAATTGCCTTTTTGAGGCCTTTCCCATACCCCAAAACTCACCAATTTTTGTGACCGCATCAATCCTGGTGTAAATTTACGTCTGAAAAAGGTTCGGGGAATGTGCGGCGAAAATTGAATGTGGGAGGGGCCAATAAGTGCGGCGCCACCTGTCCAAATTCACCATGACCAACACAAATATCGCACATGCACGAAATTCGGTACACATGTGTAGTGGGTCAGGATGAAGAAAAAATTACATTATGACCATGATCCAAACCCAACAGGAAATCCGCCATCTTGGGTTGATTGGCGATTTTTTGGCGATTTTGGCGAATTCGCAGCAATGGTATTTGAACTAACTCCTCCTAGAGTTTTCGTGCGATCACCTTCAAACTTGGTGAGGTCCCTGTGGACCAGTTGAGGAGCTCACGGTATCAAAAGTTTTTTCAAATGTCGCATGGCGCACGAGATAGGGGGCGGCAAAGTTCGTGATGATTCTGATGTTTCGCATCAGAAAAAAAAACCTCTTATAACTTTGCGATGGAAGGTCCGATCCGAACCAAACTTGCTACCATTGATGATGGGCCATGGCTGAAGACGTCTATGAAAAAACGGTGAAGTTTGAAAACAGCGCCTCCTTGTGGTGAAAGAAAATACACAAAAAAAAAGTTTTTTTACGATTTCGGGAATAACTTTTACACAGATAATCGTACCGCACTCAAAATTGGTGACAACAGTCAAAACACATGGTAGATGATGCGTGATCAATATGACGACAAATCGTTTAACGGTGTTGCCATGGCAACGACTCAAAGTCGGATTTTTGGGACAAAAAATCAAACTGCTACAACTTCGTGAATCCTGGTCCGATCTGAACCAAACTTGCTAGGATTGATGATAGTCCGGCCCTAAAGACGTCTATATGAAAATATTCAATTTCGAAAACAGCGCCTCCTGGTGACAGCACACAATATGACAGCTTGTATTTCAATTATCTCCTCCTAGAGCTTTTGTGCGATCACCTTCAAACTTGGTGAGATCAATGTGGACGAGTTGAGCATCAAAAGTTATCAAAAGCTTTTTAAAATATTGTACGGCGTACGAGATAGGGGGCGCCAAAATTGGAGATAATAATAATTTTTCATAACAGACAATGAAACTCTTATAACTTCGCGATGGAAGGTCTGATTCCAACCAAACTTGCTATAGTTGATGATGGTTAGTTGCTGAAGACGACTATGTTGCTGAAACGGTACATTTTGAAAACAGCGCCTCCTGGTGGTGGTAGAAAATTCTAAAAAAACAAACTGTTACAACTTTGCCAATCCTGGTCCGATCTGAACCAAACTTGCAAGGATTGATGACAGTCCGGCCCTGAACACGTCTATATGAAAATATTCATTTTCAAATACAGCGCCCCCTGGTGACAGCAGACAGAATTACATTTATAGTTTTTGATGCTGCTCCAACAGGGATTGTTGTATCCACTTGAAACTTAGTATGTGGGACCCCAGACCCTTCCTCAACATGTCCGTAAAAGGGTCACCTCCCTACAGGAAGTGGAAGGCCCGAAACAGGAAGTAAAGTCTTACATTGTCCGATTGACACGAAACTAGATATGTGAGTTACCGGACCTTCCCTGAACATGTTTACGGAGACGCCGTTGACCGAACAGGAAGTCGGCCATTTTAAACAGGAAGTGCCCTCTAACTTTGCCGTACCTTGTCCGATCTGCACAAAACCTTATATGTGAGTTAAGGGACCTGTCCTGAGCATGTCCGTAAAAGGTCACCTCCCTACAGGAAGTGGAACGCCCGAAACAGGAAGTAAAGTCTTACATTGTCCGATTGACACGAAACTAGATATGTGAGTTACGGGACCTTCCCTGAACATGTTTCCGGAGACGAACAGGAAGTCGGCCATTTTAAACAGGAAGTGCCCTCTAACTTTGCCGTACGTTGTCCGATTTGCACAAAATCTTATATGTGACACCAGGGACCTGTCCTGAGCATGTCCGTAAAAGGTCACCTCCCTACAGGAAGTGGAATGCCCGAAACAGGAAGTAAACTCTAAGATTGTCCGATCTGAACAAAACTTGATATGTATGACAAGGGAACTTCCCTGAACACGTTTACGGAGGCGCATTTGACCGAACAGGAAGTCGGCCATTTTAAACAGGAAGTGCCCTATAACTTTGCCATACGTTGCCGCGATCCCCCCCGAAATTTCGACATGCACGGGGACGCCGCTGAAAATAACTAGTACTGAAAATAACTAGTACCGCGCGCGGTGAATGAACGGGTGAGAGCGCGAGGCACGCGGGGAGCCGTGGCACACGGCGACCCGCGTGGGTCGGCTCGAACCCGTTCAGAACCGCGCGCGGTACTAGTTATTCTTATTATTCCCCCAAATGAATCGCATTTTTGAGGCCTTTCCCATACCCCAAAACTCACAGATTTTTGTGACCGCATCAATCGTGGTGTAAATTTACGTCTGAAAAAGGTTCGGGGAATGTGCGTCGAAAATTGAATGTGGGAGGGGCCAATAAGTGCGGCGCCACCTGTCCAAATTCACCATGACCAACACAAATATCGCACATGCCCGAAATTCGGTACACATGTGTAGTGGGTCAGGATGAAGAAAAAATTACATTATGACCATGATCCAAACCCAACAGGAAATCCGCCATCTTGGGTTGATTGGCGATTTTTTGGCGATTTTGGCGAATTCGCAGCAATGGTATTTGAACTAACTCCTCCTAGAGTTTTTGTGCGATCACCTTCAAACTTGGTGAGGTCCCTGTGGACCAGTTGAGGAGCTTAAGGTATCAAAAGTTTTTTTCAAATGTCGCACGGCGCACGAGATAGGGGGCGGCAAAGTTTGTGATGATTCTGATGTTTCGCATCAGAAAAACAAAACTCTTATAACTTTGCGATGGAAGGTCCGATCCGAACCAAACTTGCTACCATTGATGATGGGCCATGGCTGAAGACGTCTATGAAAAAACGGAGAAGTTTGAAAACAGCGCCTCCTTGTGGTGAAAGAAAATACACCAAAAAAAAGTTTTTTTACGATTTCGGGAATAACTTTGACACAGATAATCGTACCGCACTCAAAATTGGTGACAACAGTCAAAACACATGGTAGATGATGCGTGATCAATATGACGACAAATCGTTTAACGGTGTTGCCACGGCAACGACGCAAAGTCGGATTTTTGGGACAAAAAATCAAACTGCTACAACTTCGTGAATCCTGGTCCGATCTGAACCAAACTTGCTAGGATTGATGATAGTCCGGCCCTAAAGACGTCTATATAAAAATATTCAATTTCGAAAACAGCGCCCCCTGGTGACAGCAGACAATATGACAGCTTGTATTTCAATTATCTCCTCCTAGAGCTTTTGTGCGATCACCTTCAAACTTGGTGAGATCAATGTGGACGAGTTGAGCATCAAAAGTTATCAAAAGCTTTTTAAAATATTGTATGGCGTACGAGATAGGGGGCGCCAAAATTGGAGATAATAATAATTTTTCATAACAGACAATGAAACTCTTATAACTTCGCGATGGAAGGTCTGATCCCAACCAAACTTGCTATAGTTGATGCTGGTTAGTTGCTGAAGACGACTATGTTGCTGAAACGGTACATTTTGAAAACAGCGCCTCCTGGTGGTGGTAGAAAATTCTAAAAAAACAAACTGTTACAACTTTGCTAATCCTGGTCCGATCTGAACCAAACTTGCTGGGAATAATGATAGTCCGGCCCTGAACACGTCTATATGAAAATATTCATTTTCAAATACAGCGCCACCTAGTGACAGCAGACAGAATTACATTTATAGTTTTTGATGCTGCTCCAACAGGGATTGTTGTATCCACTTGAAACTTTGTATGTGGGACCCCAGGCCCTTTCTCGACATGTCCGTAAAAGGTCACCTCCCTACAGGAAGTGGAACGCACGAAACAGGAAGTAAAGTCTTACATTGTCCGATTGACACGAAACTAGATATGTGAGTTACTGGACCTTCCCTGAACATGTTTACGGAGACGCCGTTGACCGAACAGGAAGTCGGCCATTTAAACAGGAAGTGCCCTCTAACTTTGCCGTACGTTGTCCGATCTGCACAAAACCTTATATGTGACACCAGGGACCTGTCCTGAGCATGTCCGTAAAAGGTCACCTCCCTACAGGAAGTGGATCGCCCGAAACAGGAAGTAAAGTCTTACATTGTCCGATTGACACGAAACTAGATATGTGAGTTACCGGACCTTCCCTGAACATGTTTACGGAGACGCCGTTGACCGAACAGGAAGTCGGCCATTTTAAACAGGAAGTGCCCTCTAACTTTGCCGTACGTTGTCTGATCTGCACAAAACCTTATATGTGACACCAGGGACCTGTCCTGAGCATGTCCGTAAAAGGTCACCTCCCTACAGGAAGTGGAACGCCCGAAACAGGAAGTAAAGTCTTACATTGTCCGATCTGAACAAAACTTGATATGTAAGACAAGGGAACTTCCCTGAACACGTTTACGGAGACGAACAGGAAGTTGGCCATTTTAAACAGGAAGTGCCCTCTAACTTTGCCGTACGTTGTCCGATTTGCACGAAACCTTATATGTGACACCAGGGACCTGTTCTGAGCATGTCTGCAAAAGATGACCTCCCAACAGGAAGTGGAATGCCCGAAACAGGAAGTAAACTCTAAGATTGTCCGATCTGAACAAAACTTGATATGTAAGACAAGGGAAGTTCCCTGAACACGTTTACGGACACGCACTTGACCGAACAGGAAGTCTGCCATTTTAAACAGGAAGTGCCCTATAACTTTGCGATACGTTGCCCGATCCCCCTCGAAATTTGGAACGACATGCGCGGGGACGCCGCTGAAAATAACTAGTACTGAAAATAACTAGTACTGAAAATAACTAGTACTGAAAATAACTAGTACCGCGCGCGGTGAATGAACGGGTGAGAGCGCGAGGCACGCGGGGAGCCGTGGCACACGGCGACCCGCGTGGGTCGGCTCGAACCCGTTCAGAACCGCGCGCGGTACTAGTTATTTTCAGTACTAGTTATTTTCATTATTATTATTATTATTCTTATTCTTATTATTCCCCCAAATGAATCGCATTTTTGAGGCCTTTCCCATACCCCAAAACTCACAGATTTTTGTGACCGCATCAATCGTGGTGTAAATTTACGTCTGAAAAAGGTTCGGGGAATGTGCGTCGAAAATTGAATGTGGGAGGGGCCAATAAGTGCGGCGCCACCTGTCCAAATTCACCATGACCAACACAAATATCGCACATGCACGAAATTCGGTACACATGTGTAGTGGGTCAGGATGAAGAAAAAATTACATTATGACCATGATCCAAACCCAACAGGAAATCCGCCATCTTGGGTTGATTGGCGATTTTTTGGCGATTTTGGCGAATTCGCAGCAATGGTATTTGAACTAACTCCTCCTAGAGTTTTCGTGCGATCACCTTCAAACTTGGTGAGGTCCCTGTGGACCAGTTGAGGAGCTCACGGTATCAAAAGTTTTTTCAAATGTCACACGGCGCACGAGATAGGGGGCGGCAAAGTTCGTGATGATTCTGATGTTTCGCATCAGAAAAAAAAAACTCTTATAACTTTGCGATGGAAGGTCCGATCCGAACCAAACTTGCTATGATTGATGATGGGCCATGGCTGAAGACGTCTATGAAAAAACGGTGAAGTTTGAAAACAGCGCCTCCTTGTGGTGAAAGAAAATACACAAAAAAAAAGTTTTTTTACGATTTCGGGAATAACTTTTACACAGATAATCGTACCGCACTCAAAATTGGTGACAACAGTCAAAACACATGGTAGATGATGCGTGATCAATATGACGACAAATCGTTTAACGGTGTTGCCATGGCAACGACGCAAAGTCGGATTTTTGGGACAAAAAATCAAACTTCTACAACTTCATGAATCCTGGTCCGATCTGAACCAAACTTGCTAGGATTGATGATAGTCCGGCCCTTAAGACGTCTATATGAAAATATTAAATTTTGAAAACAGCGCCCCCTGGTGACAGTAGACAATATGACAGCTTGTATTTCAATTATCTCCTCCTAGAGCTTTTGTGCGATCACCTTCAAACTTGGTGAGATCAATGTGGACGAGTTGAGCATCAAAAGTTATCAAAAGCTTTTTAAAATATTGTATGGCGTACGAGATAGGGGGCGCCAAAATTGGAGATAATAATAATTTTTCATAACAGACAATGAAACTCTTATAACTTTGCGATGGAAGGTCTGATCCCAACCAAACTTGCTATAGTTGATGATGGTTAGTTGCTGAAGACGACTATGTTGCTGAAACGGTACATTTTGAAAACAGCGCCTCCTGGTGGTGGTAGAAAATTCTAAAAAAACAAACTGTTACAACTTTGCCAATCCTGGTCCGATCTGAACCAAACTTGCAAGGATTGATGACAGTCCGGCCCTGAACACGTCTATATGAAAATATTCATTTTCAAATACAGCGCCCCCTGGTGACAGCAGACAGAATTACATTTATAGTTTTTGATGCTGCTCCAACAGGGATTGTTGTATCCACTTGAAACTTAGTATGTGGGACCCCAGACCCTTCCTCAACATGTCCGTAAAAGGTCACCTCCCTACAGGAAGTGGAACGCCCGAAACAGGAAGTAAAGTCTTACATTGTCCGATTGACACGAAACTAGATATGTGAGTTACTGGACCTTCCCTGAACATGTTTCCGGAGACGCCGTTGACCGAACAGGAAGTCGGCCATTTTAAACAGGAAGTGCCCTCTAACTTTGCCGTACGTTGTCCGATCTGCACAAAACCTTATATGTGAGTTAAGGGACCTGTCCTGAGCATGTCCGTAAAAGGTCACCTCCCTACAGGAAGTGGAACGCCCGAAACAGGAAGTAAAGTCTTACATTGTCCGATCTGAACAAAACTTGATATGTAAGACAAGGGAACTTCCCTGAACACGTTTACGGAGACGAACAGGAAGTTGGCCATTTTAAACAGGAAGTGCCCTCTAACTTTGCCGTACGTTGTCCGATTTGCACGAAACCTTATATGTGACACCAGGGACCTGTCCTGAGCATGTCTGCAAAAGATGACCTCCCAACAGGAAGTGGAATGCCCGAAACAGGAAGTAAACTCTAAGATTGTCCGATCTGCACAAAACTTGATATGTAAGACAAGGGAAGTTCCCTGAACACGTTTACGGACACGCACTTGACCGAACAGGAAGTCTGCCATTTTAAACAGGAAGTGCCCTATAACTTTGCCATACATTGCCCGATCCCCCTCGAAATTTGGAACGACATGCGCGGGGACGCCGCTGAAAATAACTAGTACTGAAAATAACTAGTACTGAAAATAACTAGTACCGCGCGCGGTGAATGAACGGGTGAGAGCGCGAGGCACGCGGGGAGCCGTGGCACACGGCGACCCGCGTGGGTCGGCTCGAACCCGTTCAGAACCGCGCGCGGTACTAGTTATTAGGGACCGAGCACTCACACAGTGTGCGAGGACCTATTGTAATTCGAGCAACATAAACCGCGCACTCACACAGCAGTGTGCAAGGACCTAGGACCGTGCACAAACACAGTAGTGTGCAAGGACCAAGGACCAAGCACTCACACAGTGCGCGTAGGGTCCGAGCCCACGCAGTGGGCGAGGACATATTGTTATTCTAGGAATTATTAGGGACCGAGCACTCACACAGTGTGCGAGGACCTATTGTAATTCTAGCAACATGGACCAAGCACTAACAAAGCAGTGTGCAAGGACCTAGGACGGAGCACTAACACAGTAGTGTGCAAGGACTGAGGACCGGGCATGCACACAGTGCGCGTAGGGTCCGAGCCCACGCAGTGGGCGAGGACATATTGTTATTCTAGGAATTATTATTATTATTATTTTCTTTCTCTCCACGGGATCTTGAATTTGACCCCCTGAACCTGCGTGAAAACGGACGAAAATTGGCACGCACATCAGAACTGCCGAAAAATTCGATAAAATTGTGCAATTGCGAAAAACCAATGCAAAATGGCTCAGTAGCGCCCCCACAGGTCACGTGCCTATGGAGCAGGCAAAATTTAGTTTCACCGAATTTCCCCAAATTTGGAGGGGCGATTGTTCGGCGCAAGCCGAACAAAAAATCCTTTTGACACCATGACCTCGACTCAACAGGAAGTCGGCCATCTTGGATTTGGCGTCCATCTTGGCGTTTTACAAGTTTCGTAACTGAACGAACTTGTCTGAGGGCGTTCATCGTAGCGACGCGGAAAACTCGTCAAATTGTTCCAGACCCATCCAAGATCTAAAGTTATAGAAAACTTTCGCAGATTCAAAGGGGCGTGGCCACGGCAGCCATCGGAATTTTGGCGAATTTCGGCGGCTCGCCACGAAACAACACGTGTGCTATAACTTCGCCATACTTTGGCCTATCCACACGAAACTTCATACGTGACTCGAGACCCCGCCCCTGAACACGTCTACGAATGCGAACTTGACCCCAACGCCATGTCGGCCATTTTGATTATCGCGTTTCGCCGCTAAACAGAAAGTGCCCTGTAAATCGCCCAAAAATTTCCCGATTGACCCAAAACTTGATATGTGAGACCATGTGCCCGCCCTGAACACATATGCAAGACATCACCTGCACACAGGAAGTAGATCCTCTGAAACAGGAAGTGCCCTTTAACTACACCAAACATTGACCAATCGGCCCGAAACTTAATATGTGAGACCAAGGGCCCACCCTGAACACGTCTGCAAGACATGACCTGCACACAGGAAGTAGGTCGCCCGAAACAGGAAGTGCCCTGTCATTAGCCAAACATTGACCAATCGGCCCAAAACTTGATATGTGAGACCAAGGGCCTGCCCTGAACAAATCTGCAAGACATCACCTGCACACAGGAAGTAGTTCCTCTGAAACAGGAAGTGCCCTTTAACTCCGCCAAACATTGACCAATCGGCCCAAAACTTGATATGTGAGACCAAGGGCCCGCCCTTAACATGTTTGCAAACCATGACCTGCATACAGGAAGTAGGTCTTCCCACACAGGAAGTGACCCGTAACATTGCCATACGTCGACCAATCTGCACTAAACTTCACATGCGAGATAAGTAACCCGGCCAGAGCCCACGTTATACATGACATGCCGGTAGAGGGTGGCGGCCGCGAGGTCCCGTACAACGCTGCTTGCAGCTTTAATTTTTATTATTATTATTCTTATTATTCCTTAAAGTAAATCGCGTTTTTGTGGCCTTTCCCATACCCCAAAACTCACAGATTTTTGTGACCGCATCAATCGTGGTGTAAATTTACGTCTGAAAAAGGTTCGGGGAATGTGCGTCGAAAATTGAATGTGGGAGGGGCCAATAAGTGCGGCGCCACCTGTCCAAATTCACCATGACCAACACAATTATCACACATGCACGAAATTCGGTACACATGTGTAGTGGGTCAGGATGAAGAAAAAATTACATTATGACCATGATCCAAACCCAACAGGAAATCCGCCATCTTGGGTTGATTGGCCATTTTTGGGCGATTTTGGCGAATTCGCAGCAATGGTATTTGAACTAACTCCTCCTAGAGTTTTCGTGCGATCACCTTCAAACTTGGTGAGGTCCCTGTGGACCAGTTGAGGAGCTTACAGTATCAAAAGTTTTTTCAAATGTCGCACGGCGCACGAGATAGGGGGCGGCAAAGTTCGTGATGATTCTGATGTTTCGCATCAGAAAAACAAAACTCTTATAACTTTGCGATGGAAGGTCCGATCCGAACCAAACTTGCTATGATTGATGATGGGCCATGGCTGAAGACGTCTATGAAAAAACGGTGAAGTTTGAAAACAGCGCCTTCTTGTGGTGAAAGAAAATACACCAAAAAAATTTTTTTTTACGATTTCGGGAATAACTTTTACACAGATAATCGTACCGCACTCAAAATTGGTGACAACAGTCATAACACATGGTAGATGATGCGTGATCAATATGACGACAAATCGTTTAACGGTGTTGCCATGGCAACGACGCAGAGTCGTATTTTTTCGACAAAAAATCAAACTGCTACAACTTCGCGAATCCTGGTCCGATCTGAACCAAACTTGCTAGGATTGATGATAGTCCGGCCCTTAAGACGTCTATATGAAAATATTCAATTTCGAAAACAGCGCCCCCTGGTGACAGCAGACAATATGACAGCTGGTATATCAATTATCTCCTCCTAGAGCTTTTGTGCGATCACCTTCAAACTTGGTGAGATCAATGTGGACGAGTTGAGCATCAAAAGTTATCAAAAGCTTTTTAAAATATGGTATGGCGTACGAGATAGGGGGCGCCAAAATTGGAGATAATAATAATTTTTCACAACAGACAGTAAAACTCTTATAACTTTGCGATGGAAGGTCTGATCCCAACCAAACTTGCTATAGATGATGATGGTTAGTTGCTGAAGACGACTATGTTGCTGAAACGGTACATTTTGAAAACAGCGCCTCCTGGTGGTGGTAGAAAATTCTCAAAAAACAAACTGTTACAACTTTGCCAATCCTGGTCCGATCTGAACCAAACTTGCTGGGATTGATGATAGTCCGGCCCTGAACACGTCTATATGAAAATATTAAATTTCAAATACAGCGCCACCTAGTGACAGCAGACAGAATTACATTTATAGTTTTTGATGCTGCTCTAACAGGGATTGTTGTATCCACTTGAAACTTAGTATGTGGGACCCCAGACCCTTCCTCAACATGTCCGTAAAAGGTCACCTCCCTACAGGAAGTGGAACGCACGAAACAGGAAGTAAAGTCTTACATTGTCCGATTGACACGAAACTAGATATGTGAGTTACGGGACCTTCCCTGAACATGTTTCCGGAGACGAACAGGAAGTCGGCCATTTTAAACAGGAAGTGCCCTCTAACTTTGCCGTACGTTGTCCGATTTGCACGAAACCTTATATGTGAGTTACGGGACCTTCCCTGAATATGTTTACGGAGACGCCGTTGACCGAACAGGAAGTCGGCCATTTTAAACAGGAAGTGCCTTCTAACTTTGCCGTACATTGTCCGATCTGCACAAAACCTTATATGTGACACCAGGGACCTGTCCTGAGCATCTCCGTAAAAGGTCACCTCCCTACAGGAAGTGGAAGGCCCGAAACAGGAAGTAAAGCCTTACATTGTCCGATTGACACGAAACTAGATATGTGAGTTACGGGACCGTCCCTGAACATGTTTCCAGAGACAAACAGGAAGTTGGCCATTTTAAACAGGAAGTGCCCTCTAACTTTGCCGTACGTTGTCCGATTTGCACGAAAGCTTATATGTGACACCAGGGACCTGTCCGTAGCATGTCTGCAAAAGATGACCTCCCAACAGGAAGTGGAATGCCCGAAACAGGAAGTAAACTCTAAGATTGTCCGATCTGAACAAAACTTGATATGTAAGACAAGGGAACTTCCCTGAACTCGTTAACGGACGCGCATTTGACCGAACAGGAACTCAGCCATTTTAAACAGGAAGTGCCCTATAACTTTGCCATACGTTGCCCGATCCCCCCGAAATTTGGATCGACATGCGCGGGGACGCCGCTGAAAATAACTAGTACTGAAAATAACTAGTACCGCGCGCGGTGAATGAACGGGTGAGAGCGCGAGGCACGCGGGGAGCCGTGGCACACGGCGACCCGCGTGGGTCGGCTCGAACCCGTTCAGAACCGCGCGCGGTACTAGTTTGATTTGTGTTATCGTGAGCAAGCTCTGTGCTCCTTATTGTAATTTATGGTGGCTAATTAAGTCAGCTCCCGGGCACTCGCTGATGTGAATGCGCGCCGTGTACTCTGCAGCTGATGTGTTGCGTTCAATGTACGCTGTTTATTCAACAATACATGCAGTTGATGCTACTGAGGTTGTGCTGAGGAGAATTAACGGTCTCGTCACCATCAAAGATCGACTTTTCTGCCTCCCGTGGTTCTTTTCAAACATGTGCAATAACCACAACGAAAACTCATGAAAACATGTGCAATAAAACCTTGGGCAATATGGGGATACTGTATATATATATATATATATATATATATATATGTATGTATGTATATTACATGCATAGTGTATTTTTATCTCATATTCATATATTATTTTATATATTTTTTTTTTATTCTATATTTTATGGTGTTTGGTACCTGGGGTGTTTTTCTTTCCTGTCTCCTGTAAAGTGTGACTCTAATTTTAAAAGTGCTGTGTGTCGATGTTGGAGTTTTTAATTTCCAATAAAGTCGTCTGTCTGTCTGCTCAGACCTAACAGGACTATATATACTGTATATCAGCAAAGAGAATGCAGTGCAGAGCTAAGACTGGCTTTTTAGTTAACACACATTAAATCCTAAACTTATTTTACATATTCTAAAATATAAAATATACACTGCTCCCCAACACTTTTAAAGTCTTAAATGAAGATTGAAAAAGAAAAACACATTGCAGAAGAACTAAATTGTGGCTGTTACAGTGCAAATCGTTGGCTGTTCTTCTGAACAAAGGCTTCTGATCTCACTTTTGCAATGCTAGTGGAGTTTATGCTAACACATTAACATTTAAGCTAACAGACTTTCTCCAGAGTTCATACACAAACGGATGGATTATTTAGTGGCTGAAAGAGAGTGGCAGGACATGAGAATAACTGGCCACCTTGAGGTGAACAGACACAGTAGTTACTTCTGAGATGACGACATGACGTCATGGAATCAAAATAAAGCATCCTGAACCTCTTATTAACCTATCTTCTTATGGGGTGAGTTTTCATTAAAGTCTATGTTATGTTAGTTTTTAAAGTAACATACAGGGATTAAAAAATGTTTTTTCATGCTGGACACTGTCTTTTAATAATCCACTGTGCGTTTCAGAACATTATGTGACTACATTGTTATTAGCTAGCTCAGTATTGTTTTAAAATGCAGATGTTACGAAAATCCAACCTTGTGTTCGATCAGATGATTGTATGATAAACTGTAATGGGAGCATGTGAGCATCTGCAATTTATATGAATAACAAACCAACATGATGTGCAGGGCTGCTGCTAAGCTTTTGGGGGCCCTAAGTATAATTGGTCAGAGGTATAGGGAGCGGCGGCTCTGCTGATGTGCTTGAATAATGTGTGAATGACACAGCGTTGTGTATGAAGCATTGACTGTGATGCTAATGATTTAGCAACTCTCTGAGCACATCATCAGCATTCAGCTCATTCAGTAACAGACCAGTAACAGACCAGTAACCATCCACACAAACACAGAGCCATTTAAATGTATTTTATTTTATTTGATATTAGAAATATGTATCTATCTTTGATCCGTCTAACTCTTTAAAGTATATTACCTTTCTTGTTTTTCATTTTTATGAAATTTATATTCATATTTCATTTTATTTTTCTCTGGGAACCCTCTGGGGCCTCTTCATAGAACCTTTGCGGTCCCTAGACCTGTCATTGATAAATGTTGTTCAAACTACTACCACAGTTTATCAGGGCCCTCAAGTTTTGAAGTCAGTTCAGAGTGAGATTTTGTCGGGAAGGGCAGGGGTAGGTGAGGAGTGTGACTGTGTGTTGTAGGCGTTGGTGTCAGATTTTGAGGCCTTCAGGACATCTTAATGGACACATTTTTACGAGTAATGTATGCATTGCTAGGATATAAAATCTAAAAATTAAATATTACGACTAAAAGTAGCCTCCTGACTAAAATGGACTATGCAACGATTAAACTGTATTTACTGCAACTGCAAACTTTTATTTCAAAAAGAAACAACAGATGATGGAAATATTACCACACTAGTGTAAGGACAAGTCATGAGAACAGGATAAGCCACACCCCCTTCCTATATATTTTTCAAGTTATTTCATTTCAAATGTTAAGAGGTTATTATGTCCAGTTTTTTTATGTATTGTTCTGTGTAGCTCACAAAATAGTATATGTGCTCCAGTTTCTGTGATGAGAGATAGCACGTACGGAGTGGTGTGCTTTCACTGACAGCTAGGCCAGGAGGGGGTTGGGCTATGTAAATGTGATGATTCTGTCTTTTGGCTCCTAGAAGGTGTAAATCTTTGAGACTAAAATTCTCCCTAAAGCAGTTTGAGGAATGCCTTCATTCAAATGGCCACATCTTCAAATATTTTCAGATTTCCATGTGTTACACATGGATGGAAACCTTAGAAATCGCACTTTCGGAATCTGCAAATAACTCAACTGGTTTTGCCATGGCTGGGCACATACCGTCATCTGCTCATTTCCACAATGGAACATATGGGAGAACTTCAACATCTTGTGACCACAGGAACCACACGCACTTCCTATGCTAAATGTAGAACACTTCTCTGTCCAGTTGGTGGCAGCAAAGAAGACCACAACAAACATGTTGGTAACCATGGACACTGAACTGAGGAGTTCAATTTTTTATTGTTGGACTACAGTTCTATCCGTCTTAAGTGATACGCAATGCTGAGGAGCTGGTGAGGAGAAAGTTGTTGTATCTGAATGATCTGTCCATTGAGCAGGGCATCAAAGAATCATACACATACATAGACTTAAATAGAATGCTGGAAAAGAGAAAAGTAATTAAAAAAGTTATTTTACATTTAAGTACAATTTCTTTTTACCATTTTTTTTTTCCATTAATATAATGTTGAAATACATATTAAAACATTATTTTATCAGCATTTGTGTGTGTACATTTGAGCTAGAATTGATTAATATGGTCTCACAGTTTCTATGACCCAATGCCACGACCCATGATGGCTTTCTTTGTGTTTCTCTCTGGTCTGAACAGGATTATGTAACATTTGGGTCCAAACAGCGCCACCAACAGGCCAAAACTGGAGGCCAGGATGGCAAATACCTCCACTGCATCTGCATATTTGCCTGGTGAGCTGATGTAAGCAGGGACAAAGGCCACCCACACTGCGCAGAAGATCAACATGCTGAAAGTGATGAGTTTGGCCTCATTGAAACTGTCTGGAAGATTTTTTGCTAGAAAAGCTAACAAACAACTGAGGACAGCCAGTAAACCAATATAACCAAGTAAAACTGCAAAACCAACTGTGGACCCAACTGCACACTCATAAACTATCTTGTCACTGTGATACTGGGTGTTTTTATGAGGCACTGGTGAAGCAGAGACAAGCCAGACAGTGCAGATTGCTGCTTGAACAGAAGTCAGAACCAGAACTGAACCTCTCTGCTGCACAGCACCAAACCACTTGAGACTGGACTCACCTCCTGGTTTGGAGGCCCTGAACACAGCAAGAACCACCATGGTTTTCACCAGGATACATGAGACACAAAGCACAAAGCTGATGCCAAATGCTGCATGTCTTAGTTGGCAAGTCCATAATCTGGGTCGTCCAATGAAGAGCAATGAACAGAGGAAACAGAACTTAAGTGACACCAAGAGAAGAAAACTGAGTTCTGAATTGTTGGCACGAACTATAGGTGTGCTGTGATGATGGATGAAGATGCCCAGAACAACAACACAGATACATGTGCCCAACAGTGAGGTGGTTGTCAAGCAGATACCCAGAGGCTCATGGTAGGAGAGGAAGTCTGTTTTCTTAGGAACACAGTGGTCACGCTGGGGGCTGGACCAGAAATCTTCTGGACAACGGGTGCACTCCATGGAGTCTGAGAAAAGAGGGAAAGTGATGAGATACATGTTTATACAACATCTCTGAACTGTGATGTTTAAAAGTTTACACTCACCAGTTGTATTGCTGATCTTTCCCTCAGAACAAGGGACACAGTCAAAACAACACTCAGGTTCCCCCTTCTTTCTGGCCATGCGGGTACCTGGAGGACAACTCTCACTGCACACTGACCGAGGAGGCTGTGTGGAGAAACATCAGTATCTGTTAGATTAATCTATAATGATTAAGGTAAAGAGATGGTATTCTGACAAAATAAGAAATAACCTGTTTGGATTCAAAGTTCCAGAAGATTTTCTCTTCATTCAGTGTGATTTCTTCACCTTTGAAGGCTGACCTCTTAACCTGACCCACTCTCTGAACTTTAGTTCTTCCATCAGGGAGCCACACCCAGTTCATGATGTCATATACAGGTAAGGCATCACCATTTTCATCAAATGACACTCGATCACCAAATGTTGTTGTGAAATTGACTTTTTCCAAGTAATGCACAATCTATGAAAATCCAGATTAGGGACAAAGGGGAAATTATTTTTAAAGTATAGTGCTTTCTATTAGAGATGCATCGAAAATTCGGCCACCGAAACATTTTGGCCGAAAATGGTGGCCAAAAAAGGCATTTTCGGGTTTTGGCTGGGTTTGGCTGGGTTTTGGTTTCACTCTATAAAGAATACCCGAAGTAGGATCCATCCATCCTTATTCTACCGCTTTATCCTCCACATGAGGGTCGTTGGGGGCTCTGGTGTCAATCCCAGCTGTCATAGAGCTAAAGGCGGGGTCACACCTTGGACACAGCCTTATACACATTATACTCTGGTCTGAGGTCTGAATCGTCCAGCAAATCAGTCTCAACATTATCTATAGCTTCCTGTCCAGTGCATAATTCTCCTGCAGGTTCCACCCAACCTGCTGGATGTGGTGCAAATCTACACTGAAATGTGTGTTCCCAAAACTGATTCACCTGTAATGTAGTTCATCTTAAATTGATTACAATATATTTTTTTCCAAAAAATACCAAATCAGAGTAAAACTCTCACCATGCTGTTTCCATCAGTGTTGTTGTGATGTAGATCAGGACGTATTTGTAACAGGAAGTCCCTGAACCCTGGTATTTCTCCTCGACGGATGGCGATGCCCAGTGTTCCACCCAGGTACGGCATGAGGTGAGGAGTCTGGAGCATAGCAGCTGATGTCCAGGATTCACTGGCAATCCACTGCAGGCCTGTCACATTCTGTCTCACCACCTGTACGTTGTATTGTAACATGTATATAAATTCATATTTCATACCAGTAAAATGGTGTGTGGCTGTGAGGAGAGCAGAAGACTCATGGTTATTGCTGTATTGTTTTTGGTGTGGTTGCGGCCGACAGCAAAGTCACTGTTGCTTTCATCATTTCAAGCTACCGGCAGGATGTTACATTGGTGTCAGAAGTAAAACACCAGAGTTCCTAACCTCTGTTAGCCTTGACTATCCCTAACCCGACTAACTCTACTTCGACAGCCTGCAGATGGTATAGCAGTGGTATGGGACCGCCACCCCTCGAGGATCAGGGAGGAGGTGACGTGCAGTGATTATAATGGTACTTTGTCACATAGGAGTGATTTTAGCTGAAGACGCCGGCTTCAGCTAGCTGAGCGCGGGAGGGTGAGACGGTGCGGGAACGTCCACCGAGAGCGACACAAGACCGGTTGTAAACAAAAATTGCAGCGCCCAGTGCAACCAGCTCCAAGTGAAAACACCAAAATATTCCGATAAGGCAGACTGGGAGGCTTCCATGCCCAATTTGAACTGTTAGCAGGGGCTGCTGGATGGTCAGAGAACAGTAAAGCACTCCATCTGGCTGTGTCTCACAGATGAGGCATTAACATGTTTGCTGCTGCTTAACCCGGCCGAACGTGATGATTACATGACTTTAGTTGGGGCTTTACGGCGGCGTTTTGGACAATGCAACCAGCCGGGTGTCCTGCGCTCAGAGCTGTCAAACAGAAACATGTCGGAGAGCCACTCTGTGTGTTGGTGAAAGACATTGAAACCTTGGCAAGTTGAGTATACACCTCAAGTGCAGTGCGAGCTAGACAGGGACCAGTTCATTCAAGCCATAACCCCTAGAGAGTTACGCATACAGACACAACTGGTGCACCCCCATACTCTGCAGGAGGCACTGGAGTTAGCCCTGGAACGTGAGATCATAGGGGCTAGGACTGCAGACAGCGTCTTCGTCAAGGACAGCCCTGTTGTGAGAGTTGTGACACAGGAGAACCTGGGCTAAGAGAAGCTTGGGCATGGGCGACTGAGTTAACTGAGCTAATCTGTGCTGTGCCACTACAACCACCACGTAGCTGTGGCAACTGTCCTCATCCCGGGGTCTGTGTGAGTGGGACGACACAGGTCCCTGTGCCTGTATCCCACCCTGCATCATCTCCAGTGGATGGAGCCCAGCTGCACGGACGGGAGAGCCGCTCCCCCCAGAAGCAGATGACAACACTGAGGCTGCGAGGATAGTGGGCTGGATCCATGTTGGTTTTGCCATGTCCCCATCACCCTGGCAGTGGCTCCATGCATAGCTCTGATCGACATGCGCTCCACCGCGACACTAATGATACCCGACGTGGTCCCAGCAGGGACACAATTGGAATCTACTGTGGTGAAGTGACTGGCGAGCTGGCCCCTATGCTTGAAAGAGGGAAGGTGGCTATAAGTCTGGAGGGGCTATCAGTGAACTTTAGGGTGTGGGTTGCAGAGGTGCAGGACCCTTGCATATTAGGGCTGGACTTCCTGCGGGCTGTACACTGTGTCTTAGACCTGGGGAAGAAAACGCTGGCCTTTCCAGGAGGTCCCAGAGTTGAAATGGTGCACCCCACCAACCTTGAGAGATACACCAGGAGTTAGACCTGCCTCTCAGAGCACCCCTTCCTGCACTCTTGCCCCCCACACCTCATGCCCCGATTGATGTGCACCCACCTGCAGCTTCCAGCGGGGGGATGGACAGACTGGCACCCGTGAGAGAGGTGTGGAGACGCAGCTGTGACAGTTGCACCTGCAGCAGAAAGACAGTGATTTTAACTGGACATTTGACAGTGGCCCTGTGCCCTCAACGGCTGCCAATACTGTGAAAGGAAAGAGGCCTGGGGAAAAAAAGGGCCTGCATGCTGGAATTGAGCCAGTCTACAGAGAGATGCCGGTTGACAGAACCCTGGATAAACAACTCGCTATCCTCGCTGCAGGACACCAGCGTGATTAGGATATGCACCTCCCCTCTTATCCTCTCCGGATACTCACAAGCCCCCGGCTGAGCGCCGCTGCGTTGGAGTTTACCCCAGTGGACGAGAGGGTCGCCTCCCTGCACCTTAGGGTTGCGGGGGGGAAAGCCCTGACTGCTGTTTGTGCCTATGCGCCGAACAGCAGCTTGGAGTATCCGGCCTTCTTGGAGGCGCTAGATGGAGTCCTGCAAGGGGCTCCGTCGGGGGACTCCATAGTTCTGCTGGGAGAATTCAACACGCACGTGGGCAACGATGGGGAAACCTGGAGAGGCGTGATGGGGAGGAACGGCCTACCTGAACTGAATCAGAGTGGTCGTTTGTTGTTGGATTTCTGTGCAAGTCATGGACTATCCATAACAAACACCATGTTCGAACATAAGGACGCTCATAAGTGTACTTGGTACCAGAGTGTACCAGAATGCCGAAGGTCGATGATTGATTTTGTGATTGTTTCATCGGATCTGAGGCCGCATGTTCTGGACACTCCGGTGAAGAGAGAGGCATAGCTGATAACCATCTGGTGGTGAGTTGGGTCAGAGGATGGGGGAGGACTCTGGACAGACCTGGTAAACCCAAATGTGTAGTGCGGATGAACTGGGAACGTCTGGAGGATGCCCCTGTCCGAGAGGCCTTCAACTCTCACCTCAGGCGGAGCATTTCCTGTATCCCTGTGTAGGCTGGGGACATTGAACCTGAATGGGCAGTGTTCAAAGCCTCTATTGTGAAAGCTGTAGTGGAGAGCTGTGGCTCCAGGGCTTTAGGTGCCTCAAGGGGCGGTAAACCTCGAACATCGTAGTGGACACCAGTTGTCAGGGAAGCTGTCCGACTGAAGGAGTGTTTCTGGGATATGTTATCCCGGAGGACTCCTGAGGCAGTAGCAAGGAATCGACGGGGTCGAAGAGCGGCAGCCTCTGCTGTGGCAGACGCAAAGCAGTGGGTATGGGAGAAGTTCGGAGAGGACATGGAGAAGGACTATTGGTCGGCACCAAGGTGTTTCTTGAAAACCATTCGGGGCCTCAGGAGGGCGAAAGTGGGGGACCATCCAAGCTTTGTACAGTAAGGATGGGACACTGTTGACCTCGACTGAGGAGGTAACTGGACGGTGGAAGGAACACTTTGAGGAACTCCTGAATCCGACATCTGCGCCCTCTGTTGTGGAGGCAGAGAGGGAAGCTGATGGGGGATCATCATCAATCTCCCTGAGGGAGGTCACTGAGGTGGTTAAACAACTCCGCAGTAGCAAGGCCCCAGGGGTTGATGAGATCCGCCCAGAAATGCTGAAGGCTCTGGGTGTGGAGGGGCTGTCTTGGATGACACGTCTCTTCAACATTGCGTGGAGGTCGGGGTCAGTACCGAAGGAGTGGCAAACTGGGATGGTGGCCCCCCTTTTCAAAAAGGGTGACCTGAGACTGTGTGCCAATTACCGGGGCATCACACTTATCAGCTTCCCTGGTAAGGTTTACTCCAAGGTACTGGAAAGGAGGGTTTGACCGGTAGTCGAACCTCAGATTCAAGAGGAACAATGCGGATTCCATTCTGGTCGTGGAACAACGGACCAGCTCTTTACTCTTGCAGGGCTCATGGAGGGGGCCTGGGAGTACGCCCATCCAGTCTACATGTGTTTGTTTTGTGGGCCTGGAGAAGGCGTATTGGGTTCCCAGGGAGATACTGTGGGAGGTGCTGCGGGAGTATGGAGTGAAGGGGGCACTACTTAGGGCCATCCAATCCCTATTGCCCAAAGTATGAGCTGTGTCCGGGTTCTCTGCACTAAATCAGGCCTGTTTCCTGTGGGTGTTGGCCTTCGCCAGGGCTGCGCTTTATAACCAATCCTGTTTGTGATTTTCATGGACAGGATATCGAGGCATAGTCGTGGGGGAGGGGGGTTGTGGTTTGGCAGGCTGGAGATTTCGTCGCTGCTTTTTGCAGATGATGTGGTCCTCATGGCTTTGTCGGCCTGTGACCTTCAGCACTCACT